>NC_140174.1:25404117-25934117 GCF_963971535.1 Notolepis coatsorum | reverse complement strand
GGTTAGGCATGGTTAAGGTTAAGGTTAAGGTTAGGCATTGTTTCGGAGTTGGTTAAGGTTAGAACGGTTAAGTTTAGGCGCTGTTAAGGAGCTGGTTAAGGTTAGAGTTTGTCTTAGAGAATGGCAATATTCTTTCTATGGTTAAGGTTAAGGTTAGGCATGGTTAAGGTTAAGGTTAGGCATTGTTTCGGAGTTGGTTAAGGTTAGAACGGTTACGTTTAGGCGCTGTTAAGGAGCTGGTTAAGGTTAGAGTTTGTCTTAGAGAATGGCAATATTCTTTCTATGGTTAAGGTTAAGGTTAGGCATGGTTAAGGTTAAGGTTAAGGTTAGGCATTGTTTCGGAGTTGGTTAAGGTTAGAACGGTTAAGTTTAGGCGCTGTTAAGGAGCTTAGAGAATGGCAATAGACAGCCTAGTTCCGCACTGCCGCTCTCCCGCGTTGCCGCGGTCACATGGTCAAATTGTCACATTCTTGCACTGCTCCGCTGTTAAAAAGTAACACGCGGATGGAATAGGGCAGTGGTTCTCAAACTGTGGTACGCGTACCACTGGTGGTACTTGGTGGTACTGCTGGTGGTAGGCTACTTGAAAAAAAAATAATAATAAAAAAATATATATATATTATAATAATTTTTTTGTGTGCAGTCAGGCCACTGAACTTGAACCTAAACAACCAGGAGATCACTGTGACAGAGAGTAATGCAGTCTAAACAGTCATAAATCTTTTATTCAACTTCAGCCCTGATCATAACCATTTTTATTTTTAGATTTTTTTGTAATGTCAGAAAAAAAATGAAATACTCCCACTTTTCTGAAAAGAGTTGTTGTTAAATCTGACATTACAAAAAATCCATCAAAATCTGTGTTGTTGCTAATCATTGACACATGCCTAGCCTGTAATAATCCCCCCCAGAAAAATGCACTTTGCATTTGATATATTGAAAATATTTAACATTGTGTGTTTTTAACAATAATTTGTGATGCCATCATACAAACTGGCATTTAAAGGTTTACAATTCGAAAATGTATTGAATATGTTTTTTTTTTAAATAATAATCACAAACACTGGAATTTAAAGGGTACAAATAAAAAAAAATCATGCACCAGAATGCAGGAAATTAAGTCTTTGTAACAAAATAATTCCTGGTGGGGACCCCCACTTAGAAAGTGGCCTGACTGGGGCTATATTTCACACTATATTTTCCAGCCTGAATTATTTCCCCAGTCCGGCCCTGCTTATGTGAGTTGTCAATGGACAACAACATGCTGTGTGTGTGTGTGAGAGTGTACATTTGCTGAAATACAGTTGTTCTTAATTTTCTCACTTGCTATGTGAGAATGTTAGTTATTATGTTCTCAATGCCCCTTGCATTTTATGAGTTGTGTGGAAGAGTTTGCTAGTTCTAGTGCTATCCCTTTGTACATTGTGGCTGTGTCTGACAAAAGTTAACAATAATTATTACATGGCGTTTTAACATTCGCCAAAATGCTTGATTGTGATTGGTCAATAGCGATCCGTTGCCCCTAGCAGCGGTCAATTATTTCTCGATAATTCACCGCTGCTATGGGCAACGCGCAATAATGACCGCTGTTAGGGGAAATATAGCCTCGCAGCCGGACTCTCACAGCGTTATACCATGCACAGCCTGCGGAGCACGGCTGTGCAGCGCCTGTCCGAGGCAGGTCTCGACAGTACACCATCAAGTTTCAAGTTTCAAGTTTCAAGTTTCTTTTATTGCCACACGGCCAGGCCGGTGGAATTTGAGCACGGTGCAGGTGGTAGCTGCGACAATACACCACATGGATGATGGAACACAACATAACAACAACAACATAACATAACATAACATGCATAACATAACATAACAGCAGGGGGTGAAATTAGGATGAGTTGGAGTTGAGTAATTGTATGGCCTTGGGGAAGAAACTGTTGTTGAACCTAACCGTGCGACTACCTAGTGACCTAAACCTTCTACCAGAGGGGAGGAGTTGGAAGAGGTGATGAGCTGGGTGCAGGGGGTCACTGATGATTTTGTGTGCGCGTGTGATGGTGTGATGTTTGTGTATGGAGTCCAGGGTGGGGAGTGTGCAGTTGATGATTTTGGATGCCCTAATGATGATCCTGTCTAGTCTGTGTAGTGTGTGTTTGGGTGTGTTGCCGTACCAAACAGTGATGGAGAGTGAAATGATGTTTTGTATGATAGCTGTGTAAAATTGAATCATTAATGTCTTCCTGACCTTGTACTTCCTGAGTTGTCTTAAATGAAATAATCTTTGGTTGGCTGTTTTAAGTAAATGAGTGGTGTGATGATCCCAGTTGAGTTTGTTGCTGATGTGTGTTCCTAAGTATTTAAATGTGTCTGTGGCTGAAATGGGTTGGTTATTGATGAGCATGGGTGTTTTGGTGGGTGTGATTTTGCGAAAGTCAATAATGAGTTCCACGGTCTTGCTTTCATTGAGTAACAGGTTATGTTCTTTGCACCATGTGAGTGTTCGCTCCACCTCCAGCCGGTAGTCATCCTCCTTGTTGTTGGAGATCAACCCTAGGATGGTGGTGTCGTCCGCATATTTAAGGGTTTTGACTGAGGGGGATGCTGAACGGAGGTTGTTAGTGTAGAGGGAAAAAAGACACAGGGAGAGAACACACCCCTGTGGTACCCCAATGTTGGTGGTCAGGGGGAGAGAGGTGAGGTTGTTGTAGCGGACTACCTGTTTGCGGCCCTTCAGTGTGTCCAGCAACCAGAAACAGAGGGAGGGGGCAATGTTCATGTTGGTCAGGGTTTGGAACAGTATGAGGGGGTCGATGGTGTTGAAGGCACTGCTGAAGTCAATAAAGAGTATCCGGGCGTAACTGTTTTTGGTCTCCAGATGCTGGAGGGTGTAGTGCAGTGCCAGGTTGACTGCATCATCAGTAGACCGGTTTGTGCGATAGGCGAATTGTAGAGGGTCCATCAGGGGGGATGTGAGTGTTTTTAAAACTGACAGGACTATGCGTTCCAGCACCTTCATGGCTACTGCCGTCAAGGCCACGGGTCTATAGTCATTGAGGCTAGATATTTTTCCTTTCTTGGGTATGGGGATGATGATGGATTGTTTGAAGAGGGCTGGGATCTGCATTTGCTGGAGTGAGGTGGTGAAAATGCCAGTGTAGACTGGTGCTAGCTGGTCAGAACAATAGCTGAGGCAGGCAGGTGAGATGTTATCCGGGCCTGCTGCCTTGCCCTTATCCAGCCTCCGGAAGAGGTTCCTCACTGTATCTATATCAATGGTGAGTGCATTTGATCTCGTCTTGTCGATGGTGTAAAATTAATTATATTGTTGGTAAGTTAGCCCTGTAATAAGCGGGATAATGTATACGTTGACACTGCGAGATTCAAACCTAAATACTCAGCTTTACCATATGCACAGCTGCACTGCATCAGGTGTAATCAAGCCCATTGTGATATTTCCTCCAACGCCAGAGGAGCAACAGAACAACCGCGTCTGCATTTGATCTCGTCTTGTCGATGGTGTAAAATGAATTACGTATATTGTTAGTAAGTTAGCCCTGTAATAAGCGGGATAATGTATAGCTATACTCGGTCATTGTCGCAAAATAATTTACCTTCACTGCGTTTAGAACACCAGAACGCAGTGTCGGTCAATTATTTTGCGACAATGACCTCGTAGCTATACATTATCCCTTACATAATGGTATTAGGAATACATTTGCCTCCTGCGTGAACTGTGCATAGCTGAATAGACTGTATTTTAACGTCGGTCATATGGTGGTACTTGGAGAGCCAGCTACGTTCTCAGGTGGTACTTGGTGTAAAAAGTTTGAGAACCACTGGAATAGGGTATAAAATCGATTTTTTTTTTTAAACGACCCAGAAACAAGAATCTTCGTTTATGGCACTGAACGGTTGGGGCCCAGAAACGAGAATTTGCGTCTTTGGCACCGAAAGTGTTAATGACGAGCACACCTGGCAAGGCTCTCGCTTGTTACACACACCCTTGTCAGGTCTTTGTCTTGATATAATTTCTATAATATACCCCATAATAAGGGTTTATATTTTCACCCCTCAGACAACCTCATGAAAGCAAACATACGAGGTGAACCTGGAACATCGAGGAGCAGTGTCAGCTCCGTGTTGTTTATAAGTGAAAAACATACGCAATGCATATGCCTTTTTATCACTTGAAAACCCAACACGAAAATCAACCATCATTTGTGGGCTCTGAGCTACATTGTTTAAAAACGTGTCACACGTGACGAGAGCCACCACGGTTCCATTTCACAAGACAAACAATTGCCGCCCGCTTACATTTCTTTATCAGAAAGGGTAACGTGGCCCCTTTGTCATTTTGTTTTGGGCACACATTAAACACATTTGAGTGAAATGACTGCACGTTTGTTTTAACCAAAAAATGGCGCCCTATCAACGAGTGGTCTTTTCTTTATTAGCAAAAAATCATATGCAGGGGGGGTTCACAGGCATTTTAGGCCCGGTCCCGCGGCCGCAGCCTTCACCTCCTGCCGCCTCGTGCGGTGCGCCCTCATTTGCCCTGGTGGCACGGGTCAGGGGTCGTGCAGCAGCCGCTGGCAGGTCCCTACCTTCCCTACCTGGGCCCATCCCTTGACGCGCTGCGCGACGCCTCGTGAGGCGCGCTGGCCGCAGCCTTGCGACGCCTCGCGTTGGGTCGCTCCCTGGTCTCCGGCCTGGAAAAGTGGCAACCAAGGACCCACCGCTGCTCCTCCATCTCTCTGCAGGCCACCGACACTTCCTCGATGGACGAGCCAAATAAGCGAGGGGGGCCAGGAGGAGAGGCAGCCTTCTCCGGTCCTCCAGAGAAGACTGCTCTAACCACAGGTGCCTGTGAAATCAGGGTGGTTAGCGCCACAAGCTTCCCCAAGGCTATGCCCTGCAGCTGGGTGAAGTGCAGGCTAGCCCCCAGGGCCTGGGCGAGGAGCTTGCAGTGGTCTGGGCCCAGCGTCTCCCCACTCGTCACCAGCTTCGATTGAAAAGACGACAGCTGGGAGATGTTGGTTGCGGCGGCCAGGTTTTGGGTAGCGACGATGTAAGCCTTGTCGGCCCATTACGCCAGCTGCCGAGCCGATTTCCCCCTCGGTATCGGTTTCTGCTTCGGGTGCACATCATCTCGGGGCAGAGGACCGCTGCCAGCGGCTTATCCAGCCGTAGCACGCCAGTCCTCAAGCCCCGGACCCGACCCTCCACCTGCGTAAAAGGCAGGTGGGAGAAGCGTCAGGCCCTTGATGCGGGACACCACCTGGCGCCTGGCGACGTAGGCATCCATGGGTGGGAAGCCCGGGCACAGCATGTCAGGCCTGCCATGCGGGTCCTCCCTGAAGAAGTGCCCCACCATGCCATCGGGGACAGGCATCGGTAGGGGCTCCGGCAGCGGGATGCCGTTGGCTGCAGCCGCCGCCATCAGCCTGAGGAAGAGAAAACGTAGCTTATTCTGCTGTCTCTCTTCCTCCAGGGTCACATCTCGCGGGGTCGAGGTTGTTAGACTCGACATGCCGAGCGAGGCATCGGAGAAGGGGTCCTCCATCTCCACCGACGGTGGCCCCAGGAAGACGTACAGGTCCTCCTCCGGGTCCATGCTTCCGCGGAACCGAAGGCCTCTGCACACTTCCTTATCTCTCGACCATCCACTACTCTCGCTCTCCGTCGGATGGGAGCAAGCGTGAGCGGAAAGTTTGAGCCGCAGATCATCCGCCATCAGAGAAACCACACCTGGGCTGGTTGGTGGCCTACCCAGGCTGAACTCCGCGGGGACACCGGGGATCCTCCTCACACGAGAGGTACCCGCCACGGCCTCCAGGCGGCTCAAACTCCGCACCGCACGCCACGAGGGCTCACTTGCCTGCCATGACAGCCGGTCCAGGGAGCCCCCGCGATGAGCAGTGGAGGCCGAGTGATGGAAGCGCTGGTGGAGTCCTGAAAATGACTTTTTTTGTGGTGCCGTTGCCATCTCTAAACTAAATTCAACACTGATACTAACTCTAACTCTCACACTGCAGGGATGCTTCTGAGCAAAAACCTTCGAATGATGAAAGAACGAGGGAGAGGGAGCACAGCCACGCCACAGGGTTATATACCTAGCCAGAAGTGGGCGTGGCTGGATAGATGTAAGGTGCATGAGTAATACTTTCAATGTATACAATAGGTATAAACGAGCTAGTCCAAAAGGGTGAGCAAGACGCGCAGCCAGTAACGAAATATACGTTTACTTAGTGCTCAACCCCCCTCCTTTTTGAAAACCTACTGTCATTTATTTGTTGCAACTTGCCAAGGACTATCATTTAAGTACCCCCCTTTCTATGGAAAGCAAGTACAGTAAGCTGCATACTTGGCATCTGCCACTGTATATAACTATACAAAGTTATATATGAAACGCATTGTTTCAAACGTTGTTTTCTTCCGCTACAGATTGGATCCGATTCTTCAAGCACGCACAAGGTGTACTACGTCATCAGTGGCCCTGGTGTCACTGAGAACCCAGTGGGTTTATTCAGCGTGGACAAGTTTACTGGGATGTTGAAGGTGCACCGTCGCCAGGCCATCAGGAGGCTCAATGACTCTATGTAACAACCCATCATCTACACTCATTGCACACACTCACTTTAAACAAACACTCACTTTAGACACTTTAACACTACATTATATATATTTATTAGATTTGCACTACTTTCATACCTCATTTGCACCTTACCTTAAAGTTGTGTACCTCATTGTTTACTCGTTGTACTTAGGTTGTACTTTAGATTGTATATTGTATATTCCTTTTACTTACTTTTTTACTGTATGAAGCACTCTCAGGGGCTCATACAGAACCAAGCATTTCACCGTAAAGTACATGTATTTTATGTGACAAATAATAAACAAACTTGAAACGTACCCACTCCCGGCTAAGGACCCCCCCTCAGCAGTTTGCGTCTGCATCTGTGTTCTGGCTTAGTGAAACCGTTACATTCATAGCCTGGGTCAAACTGCTGAGATAGTTAGGAAGTGTCTCGTCAATGTGTACTAGAAAAGTGCATTCAGTAGAGTCTCCACCAGCAGCCACGTGTCTTCTCTCCCTCTCACAGAGCAAACAAAGTTACCTACAATATTTATCAAATACAGAGCCCATCTATTACCATTAATTGTTGTAATTACCTGTATACAAACACACCCAAACAACATACACGGTCTGCAGGAAAGAAAATAAAAAAGCCCAACAGTGTTGACAAGTCACTAGCCTACCAGGGACAGCCGACAGGGCTTAATTTAATTTAATTTCAAACCTTTATTTCAACTTGTGAGACACTGAGGCAGGTTACCCTCATTTAGAGTGATGACAAGCTTACAAAACAAGACACAGGTCAGCAAATTCATACACATAGGATAAACAAAATAAGATAATGAACAATAAAATCAGTTAAGACAGTTACAAGTCGACACAATGTTCGGAGATCATAATTTTTAATTCAGCAAGAGAAGGAAGATCCTCCCAACTTCAGAGTCAGTTGGAGGGCATTCCAGGTGTTGGAAGCAAACTCTAGGAACCCTAAGAACCATGCAGCCAGTCATTTGAATGTGTAAAATAAGTTCCATGATTCCATTCTAACAGTGTTGTGATGTAAGGGGGACACTTACAAATAAGGGCTTTAAAGATAAACAAATACGAATTATAATTGTGACTTTCAAACGGAGAAAGCCATCCAACCTTTTCATAAAAGACACAGTGGTGGGTATCATATCTGTCACCAGTAATACATCTGAGGCCAGAATGATAGACGTTTCAACAGTCCTTTTTCTACTAATCACAGGAAAGATGGATCCATTTCTGTACAGGAAGCCAATTTTCTGTTGCAGATTAGAAGCAAGAATATCCACATGGAACTTAAATGAAAATACGTCATCGAGCTATAAGCCAAGATATTTATACTCAGTGACTCAATGTTAGAACCACTTACAGTGGATAATGGATATATGTACTGTACTTCATCATAAGTGAAGGGGCAGGGCAAACATAGACCAATGAAAGCAAATCTCCCCACACTATTCCTATTAAACTATTATAGTATCACACTTAAGCATGAGTGTGTGGTTAACCCAGACCAATGGAAGTAGTAGTCTGTTCTGAGTACATTGACACCTCCCATAAGACAAATGGTTCATGAAATATGGAAGGGGGGGGTATTCCAATGGACAATGATGGAAATTAATAAATGTTTTTACTGCATAGGTATATAAACAACAATAGGTTAGGGCGGCAGTTCGGTCGGGGTGCCTGCTCAGCAACTGTAGGATCTGGAGAGAGGTAGTGCGACCTTCCACACGTTACACTCTCCCGGTGAGAATCTGCGCGGCCAGGCTGGCTGCCGGCTGGCTGCACATGTGTCGGAGGAAAGCATGCGACAGTCTCCGGCCTCTCGGACCAACAGTAGGGGAAAGTGCGCAACAACCAGGAAGGGGGTTGGGAATTGGCATAACGACTAACAGTGGGAGGGGAGAAAAATCGGAAAAAGATTTAAAAAAAAAAAAAAAAAAAAAAATATGTTCACTATGGCATTTATAATAAACAGGGGCCAGAGAGCTGATTACCGGAGGCTCGGAGTAGCGAACATGTGTAGTATCGCCCTCTTGCGTTCAAATGGTAACTTTATACTTAATATCCATTTCAATGGACAATGATGGACATTTATTAAAATAAAATACTCGTCATTGACCAATTAGTAAAATATCCAAGAATCCATGTCCTTGGCCTGCTGTCAGCCTATGTGCTTTGTTTCATCCAAAATGGCTTTTATAGTTTGCGAGATTTGCTGCGGACCGATTACATTGTGTAGATAAAAATAGGTATTGGTTAAAGCTGGGTACAGGGTATATGATGGACATTGCTAACACTGGTAACGTTAACAAGGAGCATAGACGTTACCTTACGTTAATACAGCGACTATCAATTGGAAACCTAATGACCTAATGTGCTTTGTAAGGTGATGGAGTCAAGAGGGGTAATCATGACAAGACTCCAAGATTACTATTATTGTGTAATTGCATTCAAATCAATGTTGACTAAATGTTAGGGAAAACCGTCACCTTATGCACCAAGAATGAGATGGACCTATCTCAAAATCCTTCCAGAGGGAAGCAACAGTTGTTATTGGAGGATCACAAAAAGAGATAGGTGAATTATATACAGTAAATATTATGTTGACCAATAATTATGGAAAATCATGGTGGGGATAAATGACAATATAAAAACACTTTCTTCTAAAACAGTCTCTGTTTATTGTTAAATGCTTTCAAGAGATTTGGTCCACATGTGTGATCATTATTCACACTTCCAACCAGGGAGAAAGGAAAAAAAACAAAAGATGAAAAGATAAAACAAAACATCAAAATGTAAAAATACAGTACAAAAAAAAGAGGCCTTGTTTTGTCACTTCTTAAAACCCTGGTTTATTTACCCAAGTTCTTAGAAAATAATCAATCTAACCATCAATAATGAACGAAAATGTAGATTCATTAAGATTCCTTGTGTGTTTATGTGGCCGTGCGAGGTGTGGGGTTCTCCGTGAATCGAATGACACACAATTCTGTGATTCTTGTTGCAGAGAGGGAGGCAGGCCACATGGATTTGTGTGCCACTCATTTGAATAATAGGGTCCGATGTGGTTTACAAGTGTGACATCATGTGTTCACTCCAGCCAATATTGAAAACTGGATATGACTCCAGCCATCATGCCAGCTCAATTAAATCCATAGATTTGAAATAATATTCATTATAAAATAGCCATCTCTGGAGGGGGCATCGACATGATAAAAAAAGAAATTATTTTTTTAATCTCTGGGAGACAACCGCCTGCCAATCTTTTTCCAAGCACAAAGCCCCCATGTAATATACTGTGTGACCGTTCTATTACAATCGTGAATTTAACTTGAAAATTATAATAGTCGAAAATATGTAAAAAGTTATGGCTTTTGAAGGGACCCCTTGTAACCAAACAGCGTTATCTCACCAGGTGAGTGATTACTGCTCTGTAATGACGGCACAGGGGGCAGTGGAAGACATGCTGCTTACATTACTGTCAGCTTTTATAACACAGCAGGCCACTTAAAAGAAGACTTTGCTATTGGCAACTTAAAGCTGCAATAATTACTTTCTGACCACTAGAGGGGAGCATGGAGCCACTCTGAACCCTCACTCTGAACTCTGAGCCTCAATTTCGTCCAATACGAAAGCCTCGTCTTGTTTCGCCAAAGTGGTCATTTGAAATACATACTCCTGTAACTAAGAGCTGAAAAACAAGTTTTAGTTTTTGTGCATACTTTCTAGATTTAAACTACAATAAATACAACTTTCTTTTGGGCATTTCCTGGTTGTTAAACAAGGTAGGAAGTAAATACTTCACCTACAAAAATAACTGTTCTGACAAGAGCACAATATTTATATACAGTAATTAAGAGGTTCTCTGGAGAGAAAAAAAAACGTTTTAAAAGCATACGTTTATAAAACTAGGCAGAGCTAGAGGGTCAATAAAGGAAAGACATGATGGAATAACAGACTGGCGGCACAGGGTTGATCAAGTAGGACACCATGACTTGACGAGACCTTCTGATGGCAGGTGGTCAAAACAAGTTTTAAAAATGTAAAAAAGAAAAAGAAAACATTAGAAACTAGTTATTGCAGCTTTAAAAACTGGGTTGTTTAACTACATAGTGGAACAGTCAGCAGGGTTTTCTAGTGTGAAGCTTTACTTGCTACATTATTTACCCATTTCTACTTTGGGGGTTAAAGTATAATTTTAATCGCTCATCTCAAGTTGGACTGTAATGTAGGCGACCTGGGACAAGCGATCGACCTACTGCCACCTCACCTCTCGTTCTGTGTCAAGATCCACCTCCCTTTTAACTACACGCACACATTCAGTACAGTCATATAGGAACCCATGTTTTTTTTTTCTCTTTCTGTGTTGCACGTTGTCAGCTGTTACATCAACATCAGACTCTGACCTCTCTCACACATGCCAATGGAAGTGGAGCTTCCCCGCTTAAATGCTTCAACACAGAACTGGGGGGGGGGTATTCAACCATCATTTAATTGACAACATTTCCAACAATATTGTCACACAATCTTCATGATGTATTAACAATATTAAAATTTCTCAGGATGTTGTGAATTTAAATGTTGTCAATTTGAACATATTTAAGTATACAGAGCATTTAAGAGAGAAAAGCCCTTCCACTGAATAATTGTTTCCATCTCAGACCCATCATTAAGATGTGCATATTATTTCTGACCACAGCTAAAGGTATCCAGACAACAGCAATAGGGTGAGAAGAAAAACCCCACAAACGGCTCCATCACACATCTCTTATCTAAATTACCTCATAGGGGTGTCTAAGTATAATTATAAGTATAGGTATCATATATATAGAGAGTAGGATTATACAATAGGGGTATGTATGTATCATCTTATAGGTATGGTAGATAGAATAAGGCGCTATACTGAAGTATATAGGCTTCTATGTATGCTTTGTTTTCAGTTCAGTCCTCGTGAGGCAAACCGATGGGAATGTGATGTGATGTACGGAGCAGCGAGTATTACTGATTGCATCCAAACTCGAGTTACAGCAGGGGGACGACGACAATCATTAACGAATAAGTCTGAATGCAAGTCTGAATTCTACCACAGTCACTTGAAAACAATCTTTTTGCAAACAGACGGATCTTTCTCTCGACTAGTATCCAGGCAATCATAAGGCCTCAGAATGCAGCGTGGAATAAGGTCACCGAAAACAATTTGGCAGGTCTTTAAAAACGTCCCTGCAGTGAACCGTTATTATGGATTAACCCTTTCACTGCCACACGACAGGCTAACCCTTTACTCTGTCGTGTGGCAGTGAAAGGGTTAACCGGCTGTCGTGTGGCAGTGAAAGGGTTAACCTTCTGTGTATTGTCGGAGTGAAAGGGTTAACCGTTTGCTGCCTTCAGCCGAGAAGGTCTCCAGCAGGTTAGTCGCGGTGGTTCCACCACCTGGCAGCTCCTCATATGGACGAGAACCTCGCGTTGAGTCACTAATAATACAGTGAGGCTGGTAGACAGTGATTAAAGATGATTAATCCAACAAAAAGTGATTTATTTTGTTAAGGCTTTTTTTTGTGTCGCTGAGGGGGAACCCTGCGATCTCTGGGGTTGATGTTTCTCCACACAAGCTGTGACATCCTCGCGTCGGGTTTGCTCTCGCCTGCCTGACACACCTGACTACCGTAGCATACATAGACGCCTATTTACCGCTAAGTATTATATTCATACGTGAATACATATATAAAGAGTTATACATAGCAATTAACATATACGTATATAAATAGCATATAGGAGAGAAATAGAAATAGTCATAATAGACAGCAATCATTATCGTCATCATATTCATCATAATACTAAAAGTAGTAGTAATAGGATCCTTCAATGAAGCGGATACCTGGGTCATTCCAGAGACAAGGGCCTGCTCATACATCCTGCTCCATCCAGAAGGTACCCAAATGTTCCTGGCTCAACAAGCTGGCGGTCAGAAGGGAAAAGACGTGGCACTCTTTCAGTTGTTCATACTTTCTTTTCTATGAGGGGTGAGCTTGCAGGCATTCTACAAGATATGTGAACTGGGTGTAGTTAAAATAATAGAATTACCCCTCCGAATGAACAGGCTCACATAGGCATGACTGGTACCGCTAGGTGTCAAGTGGCTAACAGCTTAAAACAGTGGCTGCTGTGTTAACCAGGCAGGAACTTTTGTGTTACCGCGTTAATAGGACGAACCCTATTGATTTTGGTGACCCTGTGGCACTTCCTCTAGTGCCACCATCAGTCCAAACTTTACATTTTTGATTGTGAATGCAATAACTCCCAATAGCTTTCATTCTAATCTTTTCACATTTGCTGTGCAGATTCGTGACCCCTAGAGGACGAACTTGATTTTGGTTAACCCACGTCCTTTCCTCTAGCGCCACCATTGGGCCAAACATTACATTTTCAAATGAGTGTATTTCCTGATCCATTAATGATAGTCATGAAACTGGTATCCACAGAGGTGTCTACTCATGCACAACACATTTGCCATATTGGAATTTCCACCATCTTGAATTATTGGAAAAACACTTTTTCCCTACACTCCCCCTAGCCTGTTCACCTGATTCTCACCAAACCGGCTGTGTGGAATCTGGGGGATTAACATCTAACAAATGTGTCATTTAAGATGAGTGATACCAATCAAATTTCCAAAAAATGCGTAAACAGGAAATTATTCATTACTTGTGAACACACCTCCATCAAACCTGGCAAATAGCAAGGAGGCCTGTGAAGTTCGGAGTCATCTTGCCTTATGGCGGCACGGTTCTCATAAAACTAAAAACAGCTCGGATTAGGGGCACAGTCAAATTGAGACTGAGAATTGGGGCCGTTCGGGGGTACGCCTGCCGATGGTCACCGACAGCACATGTCTAGTTTACAACAAAGTTCATGTTCAAAGTTCAAAACAAACCCAACTGCTCAACGAGAGACACTCTTTTCCCTCAAAACTATCACTACTTGAACTGAACCATTTCCCCTTTCGATGTCGAATTGGAATCAGCTTCTTTAACTCCTATTCCTAACTATTCCTAAATGTGGGGATTGTCCACATTTGAAAGCAAAAAAAAAAAAAAAAAAAAACAGAATTGGATTATCACAAACTGGCAGTCCTTTTAGTACCATCCCAAAAGCTACTGGAGGCAGAACATGTGTGGTTTTTCATAGGCATGCTTTTAGACTGAAAGGATGCCCAGATTGAGACAAACCGGACGGACGGGGGGAAAGACCCCATGAAGTGAATAACAAATCCATAAAGAAAAGTTATCCTACTACAAAATGTGTGCTCAGAGAGGTCCACAATTTGTATCCTCCTCTCTTCATGTCAACGTACTGTTAAGTCTCAAATACACTGCTTATTTGTGGATACACCTTACTCAAGGTAACGTGCCGACTCGTTTTCCGGTTTAACATGTAGAACATATTCCATTACTGCTACTCCTTTATATTACCGTGTGGCCTAATCAGTTGCTGCCACTGAGGTAGCACGGTCATAAACATCACTTCAACTCATTAATTACTGCCCATTATTTCCTATTAATTACAGCCTCATGTTATGAACATAGTTTTGATTTCATTTTCACAGGGTCTTTATTAACCATTAGCCCCAACATTGGCATCTAGGGGTAACAAGCTACTCCAGGATCTCTTTAGAAGCTCTGATTTGACATGTAGGCTGTTGATCCTCTAGTCTACAGCAAAGTGGATTGGATACTCGTTTCCTTTTTACATACAAAGGGGTTTTTGCCTTCGAGGTTGTTGAAAAGGAAGTTTTGAAGAAGTAACCTCCAGGTATTCTGATTCACACTGTATTGTATGTATATATAAAACCTGTTCAGTGTTCATGATGTCAACACGGGAAACTTGTTCCCTTTTTCTTGCAACTCTCAACTTCTCATTGTGAAATTGAACCCTCTGTAATCCTTGTCCCACTTACGCTATGGAATTCAAATTTCAACACGAGGTTGTAATCAGCCTCCTTCTCGACAGCCTCACACACAGAGCCCTTCTGGAATGACCCGAAGTAGAAGCAAAGAAAATAAAAAATTTAAATCACTATAGTCATCTAGTTCAGCGATACATGTCCTATAGCAAATAGCTCAATAACAAGATGTTCTTCTATGTAATCAATACAAGGTTTTCAGGTTATATATTTAATTAAGCTTAACCGCTAAGTTATCAATTATTATTAGTAGTATACCGATATCTGTAAATATGTATAATATGTGTGTATAACAAATCTGAATATAGACATACCTCCATAACATCACTCTCCACATTGCAGGTTATGATAGGATGGCAATCGCTGTCTTGCCTTTTTATATGTGTGTGTGTGTGTGTGTGTGTGTGTTGTTTTATAGGCACATCATATGGTGCTAATCATTTCTCTGTCCAAACTATCAGTGTTTCCCCTCGATGAGACCTCAGGGTCTAGTGTTGGCGATGGAGAGCGCCGTGTGTCGGATGTGAGGAACACGGGTTGCACTGGAGGACCGTGGCTTCTCAGTGAAATAATGACCCGAGTTGAACTGAGGGAAGTGGCTTCTCTCGCCCCGCCGACAATCTTAAACTAATAATCTTATAATCTTATAAAAATATATCTTCTTTATCGTCCTCCCACTCTTTTCAACGCTCTCGTCCGTTCTCTCGTCATCTACCAGGAGGCCTTTCCTTCTCCACAAACAATGATTAATCGGGATACAGGCCGTGCCTCTCGTTTTCCATACAGTATCATTCATCTCGCTTGCTCTCGTGTCCTAAAGGCTATTGCGCAACAGACGACACACGCAACTGACTCTTTGTCACTACACTACGGTGAATGTCAGTGATTTAAAAAAAGGGATAGTCGACACTTTTAAGCTCATTTGATTTGTCACGAAACGGGAGCCCTTTCAGTCCATCTAAAAAAAGACCCTGCATCTGTGTTTTGGCTTATAAAGATACTGGAAGCAGAACATTTATTATCATTTGTTAGCATCATGCTAAGCCTGCCAGTGGAGGGGCATGAAGCATGCATTTAGAATGCCTCATGGCCCCCACTGACTTCCATTGGCATGATGTTAACCTTTTCTGTATTAAAACACTGGCACAAGTACTTTGACAGTGTTATTAAAACACTGGCACAAGTGCTTTGACTGTTATTAAAACACTGGCACAAGTGCTTTGACGGTGTTATTAAAACACTGGCACAAGAGCTTTGAGGGTGCCATTAAAACACTGGCACAAGAGCTTTGAGGATGTTATTAAAACACTGGCACAAGTGCTTTGACGGTGTTATTAAAACACTGGCACAAGTGCTTTGACGGTGTTATTAAAACACTGGCACAAGTGCTTTGACGGTGTTATTAAAACACTGGCACAAGTGCTTTGACGGTGTTATTAAAACACTGGCACAAGAGCTTTGAGGATGTTATTAAAACACTGGCACAAGTGCTTTGACGGTGTTATTAAAACACTGGCACAAGTGCTTTGACGGCGTTATTAAAACACTGGCACAAGTGCTTTGACGGTGTTATTAAAACACTGGCACAAGTGCTTTGAGGGTGCCATTAAAACACTGGCACAAGAGCTTTGAGGATGTTATTAAAACACTGGCACAAGTGCTTTGAGGGTGCCATTAAAACACTGGCACAAGTGCTTTGACGGTGTTGCTCAAGAGCTTTGAGGATGTTATTAAAACACTGGCACAAGAGCTTTGAGGATGTTATTAAAACACTGGCACAAGAGCTTTGAGGATGTTATTAAAACACTGGCACAAGTGCTTTGAGGGTGCCATTAAAACACTGGCACAAGTGCTATGAGGGTGCCATTAAAACACTGGCACAAGTGCTTTGAGGGTGCCATTAAAACACTGGCACAAGTGCTTTGAGGGTGCCATTAAAACACTGGCACAAGTGCTTTGAGGGTGCCATTAAAACACTAGCACAAGTGCTTTGAGGGTGCCATTAAAACACTGGCACAAGTGCTTTGAGGGTGCCATTAAAACACTGGCACAAGTGCTTTGAGGGTGCCATTAAAACACTGGGACAAGTGCTTTGAGTTCCAGTTTGTGACAAATCAGGTATGCTTCTTAAAAACGTGGACTATCCCGTCAAGTCGTATTATTTGTGTGCTTTTGCAACTCAAGCTTGGACTTCCTAGATACATGATTATTTCCTGTAAATGCACTGTACTTTAAAAGCAACTATTGATTAATTGGGTTCTGGAGCGTGTGCAGAACAAATCGAGGCCGCCGGCGCTCACTTTAGCTAGTAGTACTAGCATTAAATGGTCTGGCGTGACTGGCTCCATCAGCCTTCTCGCGATACAGAGATGTACGAAAACTAACAAGACACGTGCGCAGAACGTGGGGTATTTTCTGCGAGTAATGACTCTCGTGGGAAATGTATTGGAAACACCGAAGCGGTATCGCTTGCGGCCAGCAGGTGCCACAATTAACACATTACAGCTTTAAGGAAGACCTATTCTTGTTGTATCCGATGCCCAAAGAGGCTGAAATCCAAGCATGTGCTACAATGCCTTGATTTAGAGTGACAGTGGATAGAGGCTATTGGCTAATGTGTGTGTATGTGTCATGTACCAAGTGAGACTGACTGGCTTGATTATATGAGGATGGGGGGGGGGGGGGGGGGGGGGTAGACTCATTGCTATGTAAATTTGGTCTTGGTGCGGAATGCCGAAATACATTCCACAACCATAATCGTATTTTAAAATGTCGGACTTCCTCGATTTAAAGGCCTGTGCAGGCTTTACATTCATAGAGCTCCGCCAATATGGCAGACAATATAGAGGGGAAGTACAACTCCCATTGGAAATTGATGTTCCAGAACCATTCATCTCCCAAAACTTCTCTTTCTTTAGGCCCTCTCGCTACGTTCCCACGAGGGAAGGAGGGTAGGATTTGGTGGTCGTAGAACTCAGTCCCTAGAAGCAGTGGGGGACTTCATAAGAAAAGGTGCCGACACTTGTAGATCCTTCCCTTCTGGGGAAAAGAAAACCTTGTCGGTCGCCTGGTTGTAGATGTATTTAATCGCTTATCTGTTCCAATCCAGTACATAGAATGTAGCAATGATGGAACACAGAGTGGAGGAGAATAGCTCCTGTGTCTTCGCTACCCTTGCTATCTCTTGTGTGAATTGGTGCCTGTGGTTCTGTGTGTATGTGTCTATGTGAGGGTGTGTGTGTGTGTGTTTGTGTATGTGTGCTGTCAGCCAGTCTGTTGTATCTTGGGGTGTCCACCTGCTCCAGTTAGGCTGGCTACATGCTAGAACGCGCTCAGACTGGCCAGACAGACGGTACTGTAGCTGGTGTGGCAGGCCTGGTTCTCTCTCTGGAGCTCTGCAGGGGCCAGCTGCTTCTCCTAGGCACAGCAACACTCAGTCATCTCCATCAGACAACCGTCGCCCTCCCTGGAACACACACGGAGTTCCTCAATTACACACACACAAGCCCGCTTGCCACAAAATGTAACCTTCACGACAACACTGAGCAACCACTTACCATGCTCTCAGAGTAATCTGCCGTCATGGTGACCTGCTTCTCCTCCAGGGGCGGGGCCATGTGGGAGCCATCTGTACGCCTGCTCTGATTGGTGAGCTGCAGCCACATGTCATACATCTGCTGCATGTCTCTCACTGTAGAGGGAAAGGAAGGAAAGACGGAGGGAAGAGGGGAAGATGGAGAATTGAGCTCAGTGACCTCTGGGAGATGGAGGAAGAACATGGTTTATATAGTATGGAACGTTTACATCATAAACAACTCGTAAGCAGACACAGGCAACCATTAAACTGATCCAAAACAGAACACAGGTAATTCCAGCGCTGGTCGCCATGGTCGCTGATCAATGCATTCCGCTTTGTGTTGTCAAGGTGACATGGATTGTGGTCTAGACCGGATGTTCTATAGGGGTGGCCAACCTTTTTTGAACCAAGATCTACTTTTTTATTTACCACCTAGCCCGAGAGCTACCAACCAAAATTGTATATTGTAAGCCGTCATTTGAGGCTTTATAAAAGCAGCATAATGAACACAAATCTGTCAGTGCCGAGTCCGACCTCATCTTAAATAACAAACAGCATTGCTTGTTGTAGTTAACAAGGAGAGGAAGAGTTGATTTAGCAAAAAAATAAAAAATAAAAAATAATCTAATTGTATTAATCAAGATCTACTTGAAATCAGCCCGTGATCTACCTGTCGATCGCGATCGACTGGTTGGGCACCACTGTTCTATAGTCATGGCTGGGAGGGATCCGCATTTTGTTCAACTGGCACTTCTCACAAGAGTCTGTGTGCTGTCTAAAGTAGTTGCATCATCCCTAGCGGTCTGTAATCGGTCCCTAGCGGTCTGGAAACCCGGTCTGGAAAACCTTGCAGATCCCATCGAGCCATGACCCATCTTCTACAGAACCCAGAGATAAGACAGGGTTATGGTCTCTTACAGCTGTTGTTCTTCATGTATGTCCAGACGTCTCTCTCCTCAAGGCTGTGGGCGAACGAGCAGTTCCCAATATAGTGGCACTTCTTCTGTTTCATCACATGGACACACATCTGGGGCAGGACCAAGACCAAGGACATGGTTATACAATGTAGGCCTACATACTCTATGCACCATCCGTGGGTAGGAATGGCTATTGAAAACATTTCAATGGTAGAGGAGGAGGTTGTTTCTGTCACAGATCGATATGGTAAAAGAGCTGTAATGATTCCGTGTTTTGCCAGTTCTTGCTGGTGAGACATAACACTGGTGCTGGAATTACGTAATTGTGGGTAGGTGAAGGGGGAGGGACTTGCATCATATTGTTGTGGGTAGGTAAAGGGACTCACGTCGTATTGTTGTGGGTAGGTGCGCGAGAAGGGAAGCGGCCGGACGACGACCCATTTCTTCTTCTCGAAAGATTTCACCAGCAAAACCCGTCGTTCCTTAGTCCAGCTAGAAGAGAGAGAGCGAGAGAGAGAGAGAGTGAAATAGGATATTTTTCTAATCTTATCAGTTTGATTGACTGAACAAGGAGCATGGTGTTATGTAGCTGTGTAGGTCTAATCCCATAATAGTCTTTTCGTTTTACATTCCTTTCAGCTTGTCTCAACTAGATCAAGACCGATATGACATTCTTGAATCAGATACAAATATCTGGGAACTTTATTTTCTGATAAATATATGTATTATTTTTATTATTATTTCATTTATTTTTAACTGGCAACTCTCTGCACTCTCACGTGAGAGCAGCGGCCATGCTTACCTCACTGAGCATACTCTGGTTCAATAGCACCAAGAACTACCAAGCAAATAATAAAAGTAGGGCATACAGGCCGTCATTTGAGAGTTTATTATATTGTTTACACTGTTTATTTTTCTCATATTTTTTATATTCAGATACAATTTTATTGCCTACATTTATATATTTATGTGTGTAAAAAGGGGATCAATAAAGGAATATCTTATCTCATCTTAAAACAAGAAGCTGTGACGAGGTCTCACCTGTGCCGCGCTTTAGCCGTGCAGTATTTGAGGGCCTTGTCTGGCTCGTTGACCTGTCCGTCTCTCCAGCACTGGCCACACACAAACTTCATCTTCAAGTTCAGACCCCGCCCCCTCGCCGCCCCTGCTCCGACCATCGAGCTCCCCCCACCTACCCCAATGCTGTCCCCTCCTCCCCCTCCCATTCCTCCACCCCCCATGCCGCTGCTCTGGTGTGGGTTGTGCATAGGCTGAAAGAGAGAGCGAGAGAGAAACATCAAATTAAATTATCCTAAGATGAGAAGCAATTGCATGCAAATGAGAAAATTCATTTTCGCTTACTTCCTCCCCCGTTTAGTCCCAATGCATTTCACGTGGACATATTCCTTTCCGTTGTCATGGATATCAAATCCCTACCCCTCCCATTGTCCCCTATCCTGTGTCCCCCCCCCCCACTCCATTTGACCTATCAAATGGGCCTCATTGACGAAGAAGATTATTTTATCTTATTGTCAATGTACACAAGGCAATTGAAATGTGTCTATTCGCCTATCCCTCCTAGTTACACACATGTGTATTTCATCAAAAGTGTCAGAGGATCGGCCGTCGTACTAACACAATTGGCAGTGTTAGAGGGTGGGAAAGCCGGTGGGTGGGTCCTGGTCGTTGTAAACAGCGACTCCTACAGTTCGGTCGGGGCGCCTGCTCAGCGAGGAAAGGATCTAAGGGCGGTAGTGTGATCCTTCCACACGTTACACCCTCTCAGTGAGAGTCCGCGCTGCCAGGTGAAAAGAAGCGGTTGATTGGCTACACATGTGTCGGAGGAAGCATGCGATAGCCTCCACTCTCCCAGACCGACTGTAGGGGTAGGTGCGCAGCGACCAGGAAGGGGATTGGGAATTGGCATAACGACTAACATTGGGATGGGAGAAAAGCGGAGGAAAAAGGAGGGGGAAAAGGCTAAATAAAAAGAAAAGATAAAAAATTAAAGTGTCAGAGGATGGTGGGCTGTAGATGTAATACTAGCCAGCTCACAGCTGGAATACACCCTCGGGGTGGCCTCTTTACCTCCCTGCCTCCCTGGGACCACCTATTCAACAGTGTGTCATGTCCTCTGAGGTCCTCTGGCCATGAACCTTTCTCTATATAATTCAATGCTATGAACACATCTCCAGTTGGTTCTCAAATTGTGTCTGGTTTTATCCACATTATCCACAATGTCTGAAATTTGAGTCCATGTATAGACTATGTATAAATGTATATCAAATGTATATATTTTATTGAATCAGATTGATTGAGGAAAGTGCATTATGTGACTTAGGAGCTGTATATTAGTACATTGCATAGTATATTGTATATTGTATGGTAACTCAGTTACTTCTATTCTGCATCGAACACATATGTCTATACTGAACACTGTGACCTCTATTTTTACTTCTATTTTACATGCTATACTATTTTATTTCATACTTATCTTGTCTAGCACAGTCTCTGGAGCGTAACAGTAAGAAGCATTTTGTATAAAAGTATTCTGTACTTCTGTATGACAACTATTAAAGAAACGTATGTGAGATGGGCCTCGACAACCTTGGGAGAGAGCCGTCCTCGCTGGAGACTCGACGGTCATCCTTCTGTTGCTTGGAAAGAACATGTTTGATCTTCCAGACGCTCTGTGTTGTTATCACTTGAGAGTGTTTATTCAATCTGAATTCAATATCCACCTTGAGAATATGGAAGGAGAATAACAAGTGGATTACCCCCCCCCCCCCCGCGAGTAAAAATGGCACAGTTGTGCGGAGCGTCTCGCCCCCATATCAACTTTAACCATGTGTGAGAGAGAGAGAGAGAGAGAGAGAGAGAGAGAGAGAGAGAGAGAGAGAGAGAGAGAGAGAGAGAGAGAGAGAGAGAGAGGAATAGAGACGAGACTCACACATTGTGAAAATCAGAACTGGGTTATTCAGTGTGACGCCCCTCCGCTTTCACTGTCGGTTAGTGTTTGAAAAGTTGCCTAGGTTCTCTATAAAGAAGAAGGCTCACACGTGGCCTATGTGTTTAATTTGCATATTTAGCGGGGAAGCTAAATCCAGTCACAGGTGGTCACTCATGATGCACGCCGAGACACATCCTGATGGCCGGTGTGAACCCGCACTCCGTCTCAACCGGATCTAGACACAACCTGGGTCACTTTGGACACTAGATAGCGGGTCTGAACGAGGCCCTCTGACTCACCTTCTGCTGCTTCTGGGCGTTCTGCTCCAGGCGGTGCCAGTGTCTCTTGGACTCCTGTACCATCTCCTCATGGGTAATACCTGGGGGGTGGGAGGAGTCAGTCATATATAACACCTGGGAGGTGGGAGGAGTCAGTCATATATGATACTTGGGAGGTGGGAGGAGTCAGGGTCATATAATATACGGTACCTGGGAGGAGTCAGGGTCATATATAATATACCTGGAAGGAGTCAGGGTCATATATAATACATGAGTGTGTGTGTGTGTGTCACTAGAGTGTGTATGTGTCACCAGTGTGTGTGTGTCAGTGTGTGTGTGTGTGTGTCACTAGAGTGTGTATGTGTCACCAGTGTGTGTGTGTCAGTGTGTGTGTGTGTGTCACTAGAGTGTGTGTGTCACTAGTGTGTGTGTCCTCACCAGTGTCTTGCTGCAGCACCCAGCACTTGAGCTCTATGACAGAGTGGGCGAAGGAGCAGCTGTCCTCTCGCTGGCAGCCGTAACGCACCTCGTGGCGACACACGTCAAACTGGCAGAGGGGGTGCAGGGGACGCACCTTGCTGTAGCGCACGTTGGCTGACCTCACCACGTGCACCAGGCACCTGGAGGGAGAGAGAGAGAGAGAGAAATAAACCAAAATATATAGGATAGAGAGAAAGAAAGAAAGAACGAAAGAGATGAAATGGAACAAAGCCAAAAATAAACAACAGAGAGGACAACAGTGTATGTA
The DNA here is from genome assembly GCF_963971535.1 of Notolepis coatsorum. Taxonomy (NCBI): domain Eukaryota; kingdom Metazoa; phylum Chordata; class Actinopteri; order Aulopiformes; family Paralepididae; genus Notolepis; species Notolepis coatsorum. The sequence goes on along the minus strand of NC_140174.1, from coordinate 25,911,086 downwards.
TGTATTGTACACCTCCCCATAATAATGAAATGGGAGGTAGTTCGGCTGAAAAACAATTCCTACGTGAACCTGCTCACAAGGTTTTTGGTGCCTTTAGTGCCACGACCGTGTGCCATTGTATTGGGAGTGACGGCAGATATCTCTACAGCAGATATCTCTACAGCAGACATCTCTACAGCAGACATCTCTACAGCAGACATCTCTACAGCAGACATCTCTACAGCAGATATCTCTACAGCAGATATCTCTACAGCAGACATCTCTACAGCAGACATCTCTACAGCAGACATCTCTACAGCAGACATCTCTACAGCAGACATCTCTACAGCAGATATCTCTACAGCAGATATCTCTACAGCAGACATCTCTACAGCAGACATCTCTACAGCAGATATCTCTACAGCAGACATCTCTACAGCAGATATCTCTACAGCAGACATCTCTACAGCAGACATCTCTACAGCAGACATCTCTACAGCAGACATCTCTACAGCAGACATCTCTACAGCAGATATCTCTACAGCAGACATCTCTACAGCAGACATCTCTACAGCAGACATCTCTACAGCAGACATCTCTACAGCAGACATCTCTACAGCAGACATCTCTACAGCAGACATCTCTACAGCAGACATCTCTACAGCAGACATCTCTACAGCAGATATCTCTACAGCAGACATCTCTACAGCAGACATCTCTACAGCAGACATCTCTACAGCAGACATCTCTACAGCAGACATCTCTACAGCAGACATCTCTACAGCAGACATCTCTACAGCAGACATCTCTACAGCAGACATCTCCAAAACAAGGTGAATCACCCCAAAACTATCTGGGTGGATATCCATTTGTTTTTTTTATTTTGGGTGAACTGCCCCTTTAAAACATGAGCGCTTATTTGGATCTGGTAAAAAATAAAAAGAGGACTCACTTGTTATCGTCAAACGGGTGTCGGGCCGTGAGGTTTGAACACACAGCTAGGTTTTCTTTGCTGCGTTTGCTGATGATCCGAGGTTTACTGTCAAAACATTCCTTTGGGAGAGGAGAGGAATGTTGGCACAGATGTTAAAATGTGTCCCGCTAAGGGCCCAGCTACATCCATCCATCCATCCCGCCTGTCTGTCCCACTAAGGGCCCGGCTACATCCATCCAGTCTGTCTGTCTGTCCCACTAAGGGCCTGGCTACATCCATCCCGTCTGTCTGTCCGTGTCCCGCTTTTAATTATTTCCCCAATGAGGAGCGTCCGTTCGTTGGACGGGGCTGAGGACGTCTCTGCCAGATTCGTATCGGAAAGGAGGAACTTTTTGGAACTGACGGATACATCATTGTCCCGTTAGCAAAGCCGTAGTTTCTGCAAAACGCACGACTACATACAGTAGACTCTAATTTAAAAACAAACGCGACCAACGAAATGCCTTCCGTCTGTTTTGCGTTTTGTGATGGATCCATGTCACCGGGCCACAAGACATCTGACAAGCACAGATTGATGCATAAATAACATATGTATAATCTTCATCAGGGCATTATAATGTCCTTATGAAGACCATACACAGTGAAACGTTCATTGGCTCAAATATATTACAATGCTGTCATGTAAAAATGTTGGCTTAAATCTATCATTTATGCATAGGCGTGTGTTGCAACTAGTGGTCTGCAAGGGCCTTGAAATGAAGCCCGTGCCCAGCCAGAGCCCATGACGTTCAGGCCCTGCCCGACAATAAGCCTGACTGTAATGCAACATTTGAAGCCCTAGCCCGAATGAAAACCAGCATTTTTTTTTATTTAGACTTAAAATTAATTATTTATTTTTATTTGTTTTAAATATTCGAAACACGGTTTTATATGAACTTCATAAATAAACAAAAACGAAAATGTCCAATAGGTCTACCTAAATAACAGATAGGCGCATATCGCGCTGAAAACTAACGAAGCATTATATTATAAGGCCAAATATTAATTTTTGTTTTTGTTTTAGATATTCGAAACACTGTTTATATATTAACTTAATAAATAAACAAAAACGAAAATGTCCAATAGGTCTACCTAAATAACGCATATCATGCTGAAAACTAAGAAGCATTATATAGCCTGTTTCGCTCTTTATTAGAATGCCATCTATTCCCAGCGCTCGCGTTAGACTGACTCACACGGCAGCTTTCCCAGACGCATTGGGAACTTTCAAAAGCTCTCCCTTTCCCTTTACTATTTTTTTTTAGCTTATACATCTTGACTCCTCAGACACGAGGCTTTCACTCTGATGACAGCACTACATGTAAAACAGCACAAATCACATGGAATCTGATCATTTCAATTCAGATTTGGGCCATTTTCTGGTCCTAAATCAGATAAAGGTCTGTAGTCATGCAATTTTCATGCAACTTTTACCTCACTCTAGATTAACATGTGTTAACAACAGCAGCCAAACCAAAGATAATCTGATCTGAGCAATAAATCAGAATTGAGCACCAAGGCTCACAGTGTGAATTTAGCCTTTGTCGTCACAAGTACCTCTTCGACAACCGACCTATCCCAAACCCCGCCCCCTCTTTCCTTGACCCTCCAATCACTGCCCTCCTCACCTCACAGAGGAACATGAACATGCCCATGTGCAGCTGCAGCAGCCTGGTGACGCTGAGCGCGCGGCGCTCCGTGCTGCCCAGCGGGTCGAACAGCAGCTCCCTGCTCAGAGCGCCTTTCCTCTCCTGGGTCCACACGTCCATCTCCTCCTGGCAGTACGCGAACGTGCAGTTCTCCCCATACTGGCACTCCTGCCGCTCCTGCACCTCTGTGGCGCCCGGAGGGAAGAGGAGGAGCAGGAAGGGGAGGAGAGGAGCGGGAAGAGGAGGAGCAGGAAGAGGAGGAGCAGGAAGGGGAGGAGAGGAGCGGGAAGAGGAGGAGCAGGAAGAGGAGGAGCAGGAAGGGGAGGAGAGGAGCGGGAAGAGGAGGAGCAGGAATAGGAGGAGCAGGAAGGGGAGGAGAGGAGCAGGAAGGGGAGGAGAGGAGCAAGAAGAGGAGGAGCAGGAAGAGGAGGAGCAGGAAGAGGAGGAGCGGGAAGAGGAGGAGCGGGAAGGGGAGGAGAGGAGCGGGAAGAGGAGGAGCGGGAAGAGGAGCGGGAAGGGGAGGAGCGGGAAGAGGAAGAGTAGGAAGGGGAGGAGCGGGAAGAGGAAGAGCAGGAAGGGGAGGAGAGGAGCGGGAAGAGGAGGAGCGGGAAGAGGAGCGGGAAGGGGAGGAGAGGAGCGGGAAGAGGAGGAGCAGGAAGGGGAGGAGAGGAGCGGGAAGAGGAGGAGCGGGAAGAGGAGCGGGAAGGGGAGGAGCGGGAAGAGGAAGAGTAGGAAGGGGAGGAGCGGGAAGAGGAAGAGCAGGAAGGGGAGGAGAGGAGCAGGAAGGGGAGGAGCGGGAAGAGGAAGAACAGGAAGGGGAGGAGCGGGAAGAGGAGGAGCAGGAAAGGGAGAAGCAGGAAGAGGAGCGGGAAGAGATGGGGAGTTTATGAATGGCCTGAATTTCCCCCAAGGGGATTAATAAAAGATACACTTGACGCCGTCGGTTGAGTGATAGTAAAGGGTTAACCTTCTGTCGTGTGGCAGTGAAAGGGTTAAGCCGCTGTCGTGTGGCAGTGAAAGGGTTAACCCTCTGTGTATTGCCGCAGTGAAAGGGTTAACCGTTTTGGTAGTGCGGCAGTGAAAGGCTTAAAAAGCATGTGTGAATTCGAGAAACCAGGTATTTCTTTCAAGATGCACACAGACAGACACACACACACACACCTTTACAAAGCACAAAGGCCCCCAGGAAGTTGTTGCGCGCAGGCCGGGGCCGGACCCTCTTCCAGGACGGGTCGTCTGTGTTCTTCAGACGGCACAGCAGCATGTCTCTCTTGCAGCGGTGGGCCGCCTCTGGCTGATACTGGTAGTCCATGACCCGTGGACCTGGAGGAGGGGAGAGAGAGAGAGAAGACATATCATGCCAGTTAGGGTACCTTGTGTATACTGCACCTTGTGTATACTGTTTACACTTACTCATAGTATATATATATATATATTCAGATTTAAATTCTTTATTGCCTATATTCATTGTAACGTATAATATAGCCGATAGGACATAGACCCTCATCTAATGGCTACAAACATGTTATCTGAGAGTGCAAACAAAAACAGTGTGGGTCAATTTGTTTTCTCCTCGAATCAGGACAAAAGGATATAGAATATTAGACACGGGGAAAAGAGTTCAACAATATGTCTTGTATTTTATTGAAATGATCAGAATTAGAATGACATCATATTTACGTACAGTAGGGTGGTCCATGGAACACTTAAACAGACATTAATGACATGACAGAAGATATGACGAAAGAATAACCAGGAAGGGGATAGAGAAGTATAGTAGGAAATAAGAGAATAGATGGAGAAAAGAGAGATTAAAGATAGAAGTGCAGAAAGACAGATAGAGGACGTGTGACTCCAGACCAAGAGAGTGCAGTCCCACCAGAAAGGAGACACAGGAGAGAGAGAGCCCGAGCTAATGCCCTACAAGCCCTTCTTATGCTCTGCTCTCTGTCCATAGGCATATGTGGTCGGTGGCCAATCCAACACTGGCCCAGAGATAACCAGGGAAATGTACAGCTGTACAAATGTACAGCCTTGACACAGATACACCACTGAACTAAGGGGAGAATGAACTTACATAATGCACTTACATAATGTCATAACTCATAGTCAATATTCTATATTGATAATGATTGTACCTAATAACATTTGATAATAACTTTTAACTTAAATAATAAGTACAATGTCACTGAATGTTCTCAAGCCTGATAATAATTTCCGACAACAGCCTCTGGAAAAAAACAGCTAGTCGACTGTAAAAATCTTTAAAAAGGGATAGTTTGGACTGTAAAGGCATAACATACAGGCAAAAGATTTTAACCATCCATAACAGAAAACCACAGGCCTCGAGCATTGCCTATGCTTGATTCATGTTGGAACAAGCCTCGCCCATAGTGACTACGTCACACTGGGGCTAGTTCCAACACATGGCGTCGCTCTGACGCATAGGAAATACATGAAGCCCACAGTTTTCTGTGGTGTATGGTTAAAAACTGTTTCTTACATTTTATGGTTTTATGGATGACGCATGCCCCCGCCTGTTGCCGCCTGTCTGAAGTTTCCCGGTTGGCTCGGACCCGGGTCAGACCTCCGACCACGGGACTCTGTGAGTTAAGCTAATGGCACTGTATCACCTATACTACTAGCAAGTATTTCATACCACTTAATGTCCAAAAATCCAAACTATCCCTTTTAACAAGCAGGCTGTGCGTGCGGTCAAACAGAGCCAGGGAGAGGAGCAGATCCTACCAATGCGGCTGTAACAGGCATGGCAGGCCTGACGGAACTCGTGGGTAGCTGCCAGGGGGTTCCTGGAGAGCAGGGACAGGTTGGTCCCTGCTGGACCGTTCTGAACAGGTAGCGGAAGAGTAATATATTAATACATACTCGGGTATCAAAAGGCTCTGTGCCCACAGTATCAGACATTTCAGATCATGAGGAGGGTTGGGTACTTTTTAACCGATACCGGTATCTGTTCATCAATCCCAAGTAAGCGCACACATGTCCCCCGTGAATTAACGTGCAGTCCCAGTTCATAGAATCGAGTAACATTTGGTTCTGGTTAAAAACTGTCGTTATGACCATCACTAGTTTTAATTTTACCACGGTCGGTACCCAACACTAATCATGAGTAATACAAAGACAGTATGGCCATGGATGAATGACAGTGCTATGGGGGGGGGGGAGGAGGTTCTCTCACCGTGTGTGTGGCGTTGTGGTTGCGTATCCCTGGGATGAAGTTGTGAGACACTCGTCCCCCTGGAAACCAAACGTTCAAAATGACAGAGAAAATGTCAGAAATGGTATTGGACCTTACTGCAACAATGTTTAAAACACACACACGTGGCTCAGGAGGTACAACGGTCATCTGGTAATCTAAAAGGATCCCGGTTCGATCCTGGATCCTCTCGGCAGCGTGTCAAAGTGTCCTTGAGCGAAACACTGAGCCCCTAAGTGGTTTGGCACCTTGCATGAGTGCCTCTGTCTGCCATCATTGCCTCCGATTGCCTGGTGGCTGCGAGTGACAAGCTGTGCAAGAGAGGCACACAGTGTTGTGCAAAGAAGAGACGAAGACGAGCTGTGCAAGAGAGACACACAGTGGTGTGCAAAGAAGAGATGAAGACGAGCTGTGCAAGAGAGACACAGTGGTGTGCAAAGACGAAAGATGAAGACGAGCTGTGCAAGAGAGGCAGTGTTGTGCAAAGACAGAGAGGCACAGCGTTTCTCATTCTTTACCTATACTGTGATCGCGCCAGTTTCATAATGAACCCAAGATATCTTTACACTTCTCATAACATAAAATAATGTTGCGTTTTGTTCCTTTGCTTCAGCAAAGCATCTCTCATTCACAGTCAGTTGGTCCATACATTTTTCTGGTAGGGCTGTATTTTTACAAAAGAAATTCTTAATCTTTTTTTAGTCCTTGGGTCTAATAGAGTAACACAGCAATAGGACTCGAAGCAAGACATGCCTGCACAATCCCTATACCATAAAGGGCAGGGCTGTGACAACGGTTGCAGGGAAGGTAGATCATTAATTACAGCAGACCACAGCAGTGTGCAAAGTCCACTGTTGGTTTAACAGCAGGTTTCCTGTGCTGTCAAGATGTTACCTTTCCCACCTAATTTCCTATAAAATCAGGCTCTGATCCAAACATAAATAGGCGTCAATACATAAAGGCTCTCTTCCACCTCTTCACTCACCAGGCAGGGTGTACTAGTCACTCACCAGACAGGGTGTACTAGTCACTCACCAGACAGGGTGTACTAGTCACTCACCGGGCAGGGTATACTAGTCACTCACCAGGCAGGGTATACTAGTCACTCACCAGGCAGGGTGTACTAGTCACTCACCAGACAGGGTATACTAGTCACTCACCAGACAGTGTGTACTAGTCACTCACCAGACAGGTTGTACTAGTCACTCACCAGACAGGGTGTACTAGTCACTCACCAGACAGGGTGTACTAGTCACTCACCAGGCAGGGTGTACTAGTCACTCACCAGACAGGGTGTACTAGTCACTCACCAGACAGGGTGTACTAGTCACTCATCAGACAGTGTGTACTAGTCACTCACCAGACAGGGTATACTAGTCACTCACCAGACAGGGTATACTAGTCACTCACCAGACAGGGTATACTAGTCACTCACCAGACAGGGTGTACTAGTCACTCACCAGACAGGGTGTACTAGTCACTCACCGGGCAGTGTGTACTATTCACTCACCAGGCAGGGTATACTAGTCACTCACCAGACAGGGTGTACTAGTCACTCACCAGGCAGGGTATACTAGTCACTCACCAGACAGGGTGTACTAGTCACTCACCAGACAGGGTATACTAGTCACTCACCAGACAGGATGTACTAGTCACTCACCAGACAGGGTGTACTAGTCACTCACCAGACAGGGTGTACTAGTCACTCACCAGACAGGGTGTACTAGTCACTCACCGGGCAGTGTGGACTATTCACTCACCAGGCAGGGTATACTAGTCACTCACCAGACAGGGTGTACTAGTCACTCACCAGACAGGGTGTACTAGTCACTCACCAGACAGTGTGTACTAGTCACTCACCAGACAGTGTGTACTAGTCACTCACCAGACAGTGTGTACTATTCACTCACCAGACAGGGTGTACTAGTCACTCACCAGACAGGGTGTACTAGTCACTCACCAGACAGTGTGTACTAGTCACTCACCAGACAGTGTGTACTAGTCACTCACCAGACAGTGTGTACTATTCACTCACTGGGCAGGGTATACTAGTCACTCACCAGACAGGGTATACTAGTCACTCACCAGACAGGGTGTACTAGTCACTCATCAGACAGGGTATACTAGTCACTCACCAGACAGGGTATACTAGTCACTCACCAGACAGGGTATACTAGTCACTCACCAGGCAGGGTATACTAGTCACTCACCAGGCAGGGTATACTAGTCACTCACCAGACAGGGTGTACTAGTCACTCACCAGACAGGGTATACTAGTCACTCACCAGACAGGGTATACTAGTCACTCACCAGACAGGGTATACTAGTCACTCACCAGACAGGGTATACTAGTCACTCACCAGACAGGGTGTACTAGTCACTCACCAGACAGGGTGTACTAGTCACTCATCAGACAGTGTGTACTATTCACTCACCGGGCAGTGTGTACTAGTCACTCACCAGACAGGGTGTACTAGTCACTCACCAGACAGTGTGTACTATTCACTCACTGGGCAGGGTGTACTAGTCACTCACCGGGCAGGGTGTACTCGGAAAGAGAGTCCAGCCCTCCGACTGCAGATCCAGCTCCCTTCCCCTCACCATCCCCGGCTCCAGGGGAAAAGGCGTCCCGCGCCTGGGTGGAGCCCTGATCCCTCTGGGCCAGCGGGGGGTAGGGCTCCAGGGGGGGCATCTGGTTGAAGAAGGCAGGGGGCAGCTGGGGCGACGGGGCCGGGAGGTTGGGCGAGTAGGGAGGCCGGAGGCCCACGGCCGTGTTGGGGAGGTTGGTGGGGATGGCACCCTGGACGGGACTCTAGGGAGAGAGGGCAAGGAAACGAGCCATTTGAATAGAGACACAACCAAAGCTGAACATGTTATAACTAGAGACAGACTGTAATCAATGCAGAGACGGAGCACGGAGTAGTTCGGAATGGAAAGAAATCCGAGACACTAAAGACGATGGCGACAACAAAACGACTCGCTGCAAAACATTTACTGCATCTCGAGTAGGGCTGGACGATTAATCGAGTTTCAATTTCAATTATGAACTTACCACGATCATTTCAGTCGTCGTCATATGATGTTCTCAAATCAATGAGTATTTGTGTTATCAATCAATAATACAAATACTGTAATCAATAATATGATTTTCGACATAAATCAAGCAGCCCTAATCTCGAGGTGAATTGTGAGTTTTAAAATATGTTCAAAATCGATGAGAACGGTGTAGGGGGGCGGTTGCCACGGTAGCCAAGGACAACTCACGCCGCTGACTTTCTTGCATTCCAGCAGGCTGTCCAGCTCGTCGTTGATGATGCTGCTGCTGCACTCGTGCACTCCGTCCGACACAGGGACGGAGTAGGGCATGGGGGGCAGGCCCTGGCTGCTGGGGCTCTCCGACAGGTCGGGGCATGGGGTCACTACGGGGGTCACCGGCTCGTCGCTGACGGGGATGGGTGTGGCCAGCGGCGCGGGGATACACTGGGCGCCGGACTGGTCCCCTGGAGAGGACAGAGAAGAGGACTGAAAAGAGGACAAAGACAGAGGAGGGACACATTGGACTGGTCCCCTGGAGAGGACTGAGAAGAGGACTGAGAAGAGGACTGAGAAGAGGACAGAGAAGAGGACAGAGAAGAGGACTGAGAAGAGGACTGAGAAGAGGACAGAGAAGAGGACTGAGAAGAGGACAGAGAAGAGTGAGAAGAGGACAGAGAAGAGGACAGAGAAGAGGACAGAGAAGAGGACTGAGAAGAGGACAGAGAAGAGGACTGAGAAGAGGACTGAGAAGAGGACTGAGAAGAGGACAGAGAAGAGGACAGAGACAGAGGAGGGACACACTGGACTGGTCTGCTAGAGAGGACAGAGATGAAGACTGAGGAGGGACACACTGGACAGGTCTGCTAGAGAGGAGAGATGAAGACAATTTGATGGAATGTGTAACCATTGAAATCAATGTTGAAAGATCCAAAAATGTATTAATTAGTTGCATTTACAGAACACCAGGGTTGTGTATTGATCAATTTAATAAGAATATTTCTGAATTATATGAAATGCATAAGGATAAGGTGATTTTTGTTTGTGGCGACTTCAATATTGATTTGATGAAATCTAATGAACATACAACAACTAAGGAATTTGTTGATAATATGTTTAGTTTGAGTTTCTATCCCTTAATTGTAAAACCTAGCAGAATAACAAAGGACAGTGCAACACTGATTGACAATATTTTTTACAAATGTAATGGACGAGAAGATAATAAGTGGACTATTAGTGACTGATGTAAGTGATCATTTGCCTGTCTTTACTGTGTTTGAAATGAAGAATAAATAAAAAATAAGAACAGGCATTCACACAATTTGGTTAGGAAAAAAATCACCTGAAGCAATACTGGCTCTGAAGGCAGACCTTTTGAGTCATGATTGGCAGGAGGTTTATGTAAGGATACCAATGAAGCATACAATGCATTTTTGGGTACATTTGTCATATTACGACCGACATTGTCCATTGAAGGAGTGCAGACAAAATCCTAAAAAGAGGGTGAAACCATGGCTAACCAAGGGTCTGGAAAAAGCGTGCACTAAGAAAAATAGGCTCTACAGGGAATTTATCAAACATCAAACAAAGGATAAGGAGGACAAGTACAAAAACTATAAAAACAGATTGACATATATCATGAGATCACAAAAAAATACTACTATAATCATTTGTTGCAAATGCATACAAATAATATTAAGGCTACTTGGGGTGTGCTTAACTCATTCCGGGCCAACAGCGGCCTCTGCTGATGGCCCTTCCGTGCCAACGCTATATCCAATGGAGAATAGGACTTATTTGCGAGTGCATAAAACATATCAAATATAATAGCAATAGATCTAAATAACACAGTGATCGTCAATGAGTTGCTTCCAGTCAACATGTACGAAACAGATTGTTTTTTCATCTGTACATTTCCGTTTTATACCGTTTTGAATACGAGTATAGTTTGACATTTCTAGTCATTCCAGAGAAAGACACGATAATAGCCCTTTAGTGGAATACACAAAACACGTCATTTTTCGGCTGATTTATGAATCGTTTTCAAATAAACGCTAGATTATCGATAGTATATGCGTCCTCATGTATGAAGAGAAGCGGGTCTGAAAAATCGCTTCTCCGTACTTTGGTCGGCGCAAACCTCACACACACACACGCTCCGATGGCGGTGATAGGAACATTGGATTACCCCAAGATTCGTAACATAAAGGCCTTACCTCACATCTGATGTCATGCAAAAAGATTAATCCAATTCCTGATCGCCATTCAAAATATCGATTGCGTCCATTGATACAACGTTATAGTCCAAAACACAATGATCCACGATGTTCCCAGTGGGGGGACTCAATGCAATAGTATCCAGCTGCATGCTTGAGAAGTAAAACCTGGATGGACTTATTTTTTTGATGCAGTCCCAGCCAATCCAATCCAATCCAATGATGTGCAATACCATCCGGGAGATGATAGGCGGCGGTATTTGCCCTTTTGCGAGCTTAGACCCATTCCCAACGATAACATCAGGTTGGATGGATGAAAATGAAATATCGCTAATAAAAGAAATAACGATTAAAACCAGACTATACTCGTGATTGGCACGGAGAAAAAAATTGTAAATAGACTTGATGGCTTTATTGAAAAATATGGATTATTTAGTGACCATCAATATGGTTTTAGAAGCAATAGATCAACATCCTTAGCAGCGATAGATTTTGTGGAAAATATATCAACAGCAATTAATGAAAAACAACCCTCAATAGGTGTATTTATTGACTTACGTAAAGCATTTGACCATTTACAAAAAATGGAACGGTATGGAATAAGAGGTGTCACTCATCATTGGTTAAGAAGTTATTTAAATAATAGGTTTCAATATGTAAACATTAATAATACAGAATCACATCTTAGAAGAGTAACTTGTGGTGTTCCACAGGGTTCCGTATTGGGACCCAAGTTATTTATACTTTATTTAAATTATATTTTTACAGTATCGTATATTTTGAAAATTGTTACGTTTGCTGATGATACTAATTTACTTTGTTCAGGGGAGGACATAAAATAATTATTGAAAACAGTAGAAATGGAATTGATAAAGTTAAAGAATTGCTTTGATATGAATAAGTTGTCTCTTAATGAAAACTAAACTAAATGTATGGTATTTGGTAGTGTTCCTACTGACTGTGAAATTAAACTGAATTTAAATGGAACCGAAATTGAAAGAGTATATGAAACAAAATTCTTAGGTGTGATTATAGATCACAAACTCTGTTGGAAGCCACATATACAATATATCAAAGGTAAATTAGCCAAATCTGTTGGCATTCTGTACAAAACAAGGGAGCCGTTAAATCAGAAATGTTTGCATATATTGTATTTTTCACTTGTTGTGCCATACATGTCATATTGTGTTGAGGTCTGGGGGAATGTTCATAAAACAAATATATATCCTATTATTAAACTACAGAAAAGAGCTATTAGAATAATAAACAAAGCTAGTTACCTTGAATCGACAAATCCATTATTCATAAAGTCCTGCACATTCAAATTTGTAGATATGGTGTACATAAAAACCTTGAAGATAATTTTTCGTGCTAAGAGTAAGAGCCTACCAGTTTTTATTCAATGTCTCTTTCAACCAAGAGAAGGAAAGTATAATTTAAGAGGGTTGTGTATTCTTAAAACATGTAAAAATGTAAGAACTAATGTAAAAGCTAGATGTGTTTCAATTTTGGGAGTTAAATTGTGGAATAGCCTTAGTGACGGGTTGAAGTTGTGTACTTCTCAGGGGAGATTTAAAAAGGCCCTAAAAGGATAAAATAATTCAGGAGTACACAGTTGAGTAAAACATCAAACCTTTTTTTTCTTTAAAAAATAAAATATTATATCTTGCAGCATATTTTAAGTTTTTCTTTCTTATATTAACACTTTGGGTGCCGGGAGCCGTCTTTAGACGTCTTTGCTGGCCATGCTAAAGTTGCCGGGGGACGCTGTACGTCGTCTTTATATCAATATTTCAAAAATCTGCGATCGGATTCATAATGTCCCTCCGCTGGCCTGAGATCCATCAGCAGGACCCACTGAGCTCTCTGGCGGTTCAGGAGCGCCATCTGGTGGCCGATCGGCGCAATCGCTTAACAGGAAGCGCACTAGAGGTTTTGCTAGACGTCCGTATTGCTTCCGGCCACTCGGTACATGTCCCGTGACTCTAGCTCGTCACTCAACATAGCGATCGATTGCCAATAACTCGATAAACAACATGATTTGGACGTATATACCATTATACAAGCTGGAGATGGACCGGGTAATAATATATCCCATAATGATAAAATTTCTACTCGACGATGATCGCCCAACGGCGCGCGGAGACTGGGGTGAGTTTCAGCGTGTAACGTTACCGTCTTCGATAATAACTGATATTATCAACATTTGACCCACATTAGATGATTGGTATAACGCTGCCCACGGAATTATAAACGCCCCCTCGCCCATCCGGTCAACATCAGATGACGTGTAGTAACTTCTAGAAGTACGTCTAGTTGGAATTTTTTATATCGCGCTGATTGCCATCAAACTGTATTTCATCATCAATATAATGCATTTGGGGCTATATATCACGTTCTGGAGAAAGCTGCAGAAAGAGATGAAAACATACTTATACATTAGACCATACTTTACTATGAATATGTGAATGAAAAAGTTTAACGTTGCTACACAATGAACAATACATATAGGACTTTGAATGGGCCCTAATAATGACAATGTAGCAATAGAATTTAAAAAGTTATAGCCCTGCAAAGAAGGGGACTTTCTCCATAGACAAATAGCGCTGGCAATCTATGGTATATCATTAATTTAACCTTAGGCAACCAAAGTGTTAAAGTATATTTAGTTTTTAAGAATTGTAAAGGATAGGCAAAAATAAGCATGTGCTTCAGCCTATTCCTTTTTTCGGTCATTGAGTTTGGATTTTTTTTTTTTTGAAAGTCCACACAAGTGTGTTTTTGATTGATCTGTAAACAAAGACCGAAAATAAACTATTCATCATCATCATCAAGACTGAGATGAAGACTTAGGAGGGACACACTGGACAGGTCTGCTGAGAGGAGAGAGATGAAGACAGAGGAGGGGATGACTGGAAGGATGGAATCAAGGAAACTATAAAAGAAGGAAGGGTCATCTCGTCACTGTGTAGTGCGTGAACACACATTGGTGCCAAGTGTGGAAACGTTCAGTTCGGCCGATATTTGAGTTGAATGGGATCAGCAGTCTGTCTCCTCATTCATGACCCGTCATTCAAACAGGTTATTACCACGGATGTCAGAATCATCTGCGATTTGTTACATTGTTAAAGGAACACGCCAACCTTTTTGGAAATTAGCTTACTTGCCATCTACCCCGGAGTTAGACAAGCAGATACATACCCCTTTCTTCTCTGTGCATGCACTGCAGTGATTTCACACATCACCTGATGATATCCACAACTATCTGATGATATCCACTTCACTCAATGAAATCATGTTTCCTGGTAAACAGAGCTTTTCAAGTGATGCGTGAATTTCCGTTAAAGCTAGGCTAACGGTGCAGGTCTTCCTACTCCTACTGCATGCACAGAGAATAAAACGGTATGTATCTGATTTTCTAACTCCGGGGTAGATGGCAAATAAGCTAATTTCCTAAAGAGTTGGCGTGTTCCTTTAACTAGCTAACATTTGACATGTTGGTTGATGTATATTTCCTCAGATAGCTGGTATATTTTAACCCTTTCACTGCCGCGCTACCAAAACGGTTAACCCTTTCACTGCGGCGACCGTCGGTTGTGTAAAGGGTTAACCTAGGGGTGTCGCGGTATGACATTTTCTCACCGCGGTTGTGTGTGTGGCTAATCACTGCAGGATGCGGTGGTACCGCACTTCTATAAAAAAATTTATTATATATTTTTTTATACCTGTATATATTTTTTTATTATTAAAAAGACATGCAAGTTTACCCGCGATCGTGATTAGAAAACAATTCTAAGATCGTAGGAGTCCCGAAACTATTTTAAACATGTTTTATAATCTCTCCATTTGTCCCTCAACGTTCTGAAATGTGATAAAAGTAGTAGGGTGTTGCCTGCTCCTTTAACACTTTGTATGCCACTCACGGCTTTTCTCTGGTTTACGCCCCGACCGTTGAATGCCACGTCACGAGTATTCTCTGGTGTTTTTTTATTTTATTTTTTTTTAGCAATCTGAAATCATATTGCATCACGCAAGCGTACCGTTGGAGATCCAGGGACTGCCGGCGCTCAGATGTGAAAAAAGCGCAACCTATCGTCTCCCAGATGGTAAATCACCCTTTTGGAATGGACTCAATGAAAGTAAATGGGAGAACGGATTTCTGACTCCACATTTTACTTCTCACTGATGCAGCCGGGGTCTACCAGAGTTCATTCTGGAGCCTCTGAGCCGCGCGGATCATGCGTTATACTGTACACACGATGGATCAATACATTTATCGATTTTTTCGAATGCCGTTCGGAAATTGGAATAAACCATTTGGATACCATCTGACCTCAGGTAAGGAATCTATGTTATCAGTGTTAGGATAATTAGACTCGTTTTCACGGATATATAAGCGTTTGTGATATGTGATATGGCTGTTTTGACTGTAAAAGCAACACTACTATCACCAACATCTAAGAAGGGAGATCCCCCCTTGAATGGCCCTTCTAAGGTTTCTCTCCTCCACACTGCCTGTGGAGCTTTTTTCCCTATGGTTAGGTTTTAGTGAGTTTTTCCTTACCTTCGCGTGGGGTATGTCTGGGAGTGCTTGCATTCTTTCATTTATTTGCATTCATCTAAAAATGTTTGCACCTTATGGTGTTCTTGTTCTGTTCTTGACTTATTGTTATGTTTTCTTCTTGACTTGTTTAAAGAAGATCTGTACGGCCCATGGGGACATTAACGTGTGTTGTCGGGCCCTATAAATAAATTTGATTATGAGGAAATAAGAGCAGCGATTATCAGCGCGCGGCACGAGCGTGCGTGCGCACACATACTATCGATCATCTAGCGTTTATTTGAAAACGATTCATAAATAGGCAGACAAATGACAACGTTCTGGAATATGGAGTAAAAGGCGTTTTACCCGAAAACGGGGGATTTTCAAAATGCTATCAAACGGAAATGAAGCGATAAAAATACAATCTGCCTTGAC
Organism: Notolepis coatsorum; assembly: GCF_963971535.1. Taxonomy (NCBI): domain Eukaryota; kingdom Metazoa; phylum Chordata; class Actinopteri; order Aulopiformes; family Paralepididae; genus Notolepis; species Notolepis coatsorum. The sequence continues at coordinate 25,895,041 of NC_140174.1, read as the reverse complement.
AATGTTGACTGGAAAATGATTCTTTGATAAGCGACGGGCAGATTAGACACATAGCCATAATTTAAAACATAGATTAGGCGATATTAACGTTAACATTGGCCGTGGATGGTGGCATTCAACGGGGTAAAAAGGAAAACACGGCCGGCACTGAAAGTGTTAAGAGCGATGCGTTGTGGGATATATGCCCTTCTCCTTACTTAAAACGAACGTTATTTGAGCGAACATTTAACGTTAATATAACACTATTTTAACGTTAGTGAATGTGAATGCACATACATAGCTAGTTAAATATCACAACTTGTGTCATCATTGTTCATCATTGGGGGAAACTAAGTGCTGCCTCTCCGCCGTCCCCACTACACTCGGGACTACACTAACTATAGCTAGCCTATAGCTAACATCACAGATAGCGAACGTTAACTTACGTTTGCAAACAAAGCTAACGTTATCCAGTTGACATTACAGATCATAATAGCTATAATAACGTTAACGAAGTGAGCATAGGGGTTAGTCAGAGTGTAGCGGGGTCGGTAGAGAGAGGCAGCACTTAATTTGCGTGTAACGTTAGTCAAATAACATTGAGCAAGTTACATGACCGGCACTTCGGCCCGGGAGTGTTGGAACGCTCCCCTGTACTCTATTACGGTTCAGATTAATACAGGAAAAGGTATACATTGGGGGCTCGAGTCCGGGATATGAAAAATCCTGATTTCATCTGTGAGTTGTAAACTGTATGGAAACGTGAAGTTAGCTCATGCTACTGGAAAACGGACGCCTCGTCATTAAATGAACCGAGTAAAAAATGATGACGCCCCTTTTTTGTTTAGTCCACGGTTGACGCGGTTGTCTGTTCTGCATCCGCGGGTCACTTGACACACCGCGGGATTGCGGTGATGCGGTTACCGCGACAGCCCTAGGTTAACCTTCTGCCGTGTGGCAGTGAAAAGGTTAATACAGGCTTCAGTAGAACTGGCACCAACGTCTGGCACCAAGCAAAGTATAGAACCTTGGTATTCTGACGTGATGACCCTTCCTTCTTTTATAGCTTCCTTGGATGGAATGAGGATATGGGAGAGGATGGAAATGCTAACAGGTAGGGCTGGGCGATATGACGATATTATATAAATATCGGGTACAGTTCATTAACGATACACTTTTTAAACGTATCGTGGATATCGTGATGTTTTGCCCAAGAGGCTTGTGTCGCGTCAATCTGGTCCACACGTTGACACTTTTGAACAGCGCCGCCCCACACACACACTACTGCATCAAAAGTTACTACTTATGATAACAAAGGCATTTGTTTTGTGGCATTAACGTTATATAGTTACACTTTCAATAACATCAGCGTATTTACATAGCAACGACCGAGGTCGACCTAGATATAGCAAGCATTAGTCGTTCATATCTCAGCCCGTGCTGACTCAGTTGTGCCCATTCTGCGGTCTGTTAATAACGTTTTCAATCAGACAGATGTATGGAAAGGCTTTTATTATAACATCCGTTGCAGTAAAATCATTATGCCTCCAGTCGTTTAGTCATCCTGCGTAGCTAAAAACTAAACGTCGGCCGCGGCGAGCTACCGCTGCCATTGTTGTTGTCATTGAGCTCTCCAATGGCGGAAGTAAAAAATTAATACGCGCTTGCCGATTGGTGCTAAGAACAGCAAGCGATGTGACGTAATTGGCAGACGCGACTGTCAATCAAAATGATTCTGTTTGCCGACTGAATGAATGAAAACGTTATTAACAGATTGCAGCATGGGTACAATACAGTACAGCTCAATACAACAACAGTCAACAGTGGACTGGAGGATGCAGACCAGAGAAAGACTTTCGTCTTGTTTACATCAGGGTCCCCCATTTTCAATTCATCATATTTCATATCTAAATCATATAATATCTAATTGCTAAATATATGCAATATATAATCTAATAATCCAATAATCTAAATCTAATATATAATATAAAAATGCTAAATGCATGGGTATTTTATTTTGTCTTTAATGTTAGCTTGCAAACTCAAATACTGTCTTGGTAAGCCTCCTAATGAATTGTTTGGGGAAAAAAAGAAAAACATCGTGATGCGTATCGTGTATCGCCGAAAGGTCAGAAAATATCGTGATATCATATTTAGGCCATATCGCCCAGCCCTACTAACAGGAATAAAAATTAGTGACATGAATTCCATTTGATCCATTATGATGTGTGATTTAAAAAGGGGGCAGTTCGCCCAAAATACAAGAACACATATTTTCCACCTTTTACGTGGAGTGCCATCTATTCATCCAGATAGTTTCGGTGTGATTCTACTAGTTTTGGGAGATATATGCCATATAGATTATCTTTCGTCACTCCAATACAATAGAGTTGAATAGCACGCAGAAAAGAAAATATATTTGAAGAACTCGAAAGCAAGGTCTCTTTCCAGAAACCATGACACGGTTACTCAAGATAATCCACAGACCTTATGGTAACGACAGATATCTCCACGGAAGATATCTCCAAGACTAAACATATCACACCGAAGCGATCTGGATGGCTAGATAGCACTCCGGGTAAGGGGTGAAATATGTTTTTATTAATTTTGTATTAATAATTGTATTGTATTGTATTAATGAACTGGCCCTTTAAGAAAACTGAAGATGTATGCCATACCTGGTACAATGGCCGTTAAAGATTCTAGCCCGTTCGAGGACATCTGAGGAGAAACAGAGACTCGATTTACCAACTCATCCTTCATAAGATAAGATATTCCTCTATTGATCCCCTTGGGGAAATGTGGGAGTCATAGCAACATGGGGGAGGGGGGAGGGGAGGTACAGGTATGGGCAGGGTAATAGTAGAAAGGCATAAATATAGACAATAAAATATCTGAATATGAGAAGAAATAAACAGTATAAACAATATAATTAATTCTGAATATAAAAATATGAGAAAAATAAACAGTGTAAACAAAGGTGCAGGTGAGGGTCTGTATGCATCGGTTATATTATACGTTACAATAAATATAGGCAATATTGAATCTGAATATATACTATAAGTAAGAGTAAAAGTCAACAGTATACACAAGGTGCAGTATACACAAGGTACCCTAACTGGCATGATTACGTCATACGTTGTAGTTGTAGTCTGTGCAGGTTTTGGTGGTCAGTGGTCAGACATTCCTAATAGTTCTCGAGTTCTGCATCCTGCTGTTACTTATGGGCTGTTATCTAAACACCACCTACCTCTCCTGCCATTACTTATGGGCCGTTATCTAAACACCACCTACCTCTCCTGTTGTTACTTATGGACTGGTATCTAAACACCACCTACCTCTCCTGCTGTTACTTATGGGCTGGTATCTAAACACCACCTACCTCTCCTGTTGTTACTTATGGGCTGGTATCTAAACACCACCTACCTCTCCTGTTGTTACTTATGGGCTGGTATCTAAACACCACCTACCTCTCCTGTTGTTACTTATGGGCTGGTATCTAAACACCACCTACCTCTCCTGCTGTTACTTATGGGCTGGTATCTAAACACCACCTACCTCTCCTGTTGTTACTTATGGGCTGGTATCTAAACACCACCTACCTCTCCTGTTGTTATTAATGTGCCGTTATCTAAACACCACCTACCTCTCCTGCCGTTACTTATGGGCTGGTATCTAAACACCACCTACCTCTCCTGGGCCCTATTCCCCGTACCTGGTTCAACTAAGTCGATCAAAAGTCCCATTATCCAGATTCAATTAACCCGATGTTTGAATCCGCGCTTTCCCTGTTCCTCGAACGCTGATTCAGTCTTGTTAATTCGAACCAGACTTGATACTCAGGATAATTGCGCGCGGCCGCCTCAGCTGAAAAGACAGCAGGTGTCGATTGCAGAAATCTAGATTTTCTAACGGCATTGATTGATTGAAAACTTTATTAACAGATTGCAGAATGGGTACAATACAGTACGGCTCAATAGCCTCGCGGACAAGTTAAATGCATAATCTATAGGCTAATGTTAAATCCCTCATTACCCCAATCAATCAGATTATATTTCTTGAAATGTGCCTGCTGGCAGTAGGCTTAATGGAATGAATGAATAATCGAATGAGATCTATTGCTAGCGAAAATAATTTGTTAAACTCTTTCAGAATAAGTAGATACAAACAAGCCCAAAGAGTATCTAATTGATACGAATTAATAGATGCTTATGAGGATATCTCTACTGTATGCGCTCGGCTTAGGTATCATGTACTTTATATATAAATACATGGTTCCCAAAGTTTCAAGGCGCGACCCGAAATAACGTGTCAGAGAGGCTTGGAGCCGGCTATACAGTTTCACTATTAATCAGGTTTTAATCTGTTTCGGACATAATCCATACATGCATTGAATTGATTAACCTTTGGTTTATACCAGTGACACCTCATGTTCATCATCAGATAACAGTGCTTGAACAGATAAATGCATTTTCTCAAATTCATTAAAGGGGAGATGAAGCAGTGAGCAATGTGATCCTAGTTTGTTTGTTGTGTACCTTGTGTAAGACAGGGTCCTATAATCAAATGTGAAATCTAGCTTATTTGTCTGAAATCAAATATAATATCCCTGTTTTCAACATGGGCGCCGCCATTTTGTTGCCGACGTCATGGGGCTGGTTGGGGCTGGCTCCTAGTATACACCTGTTGGTTAGATGCCTATGGATGGACATGGATTGTCGGGTCAGTCTGTAAATAAAATGTTGCCTACCAAACATCGGGACCGCGGTGGTGCTTTTTGTATTGCTCCCGGCTGTTCGAACAAATTTTACCGCATGAAAGAGAGAGGAACGGTGGTTCATTTCCACAAATTACCAGTGAAAAAAACCACTTTTATTGGCGCGTTGGCTGGCTGCACTGAAGCGGCGCGATCCACCTGTTGGACAGTGGACGAAGATCTGCGGGCAACATTTCATTGCCTCGGATTATGTTGTTGAGGGGGGCTTTGAAGAGGATGGGAGGTTTGTCCAGAAGACCACTAATAAGCTGAAGCGGTTCCCTCGGTCTTCGACAGACAGACCGGCAGTTCAGCGTCGGGACCATTTAGCCTGCTGGCTACATAGCTCCACTTCTACCAGCGTCGGGACCATTTAGCCTGATGGCTACATAGCTCCAGTTCAACCAGCGTCGGGACCATTTAGCCTGCTGGCTACATAGCTGCAGTTCAACCAGCCGGGTACCGCCGGGAGCGATGGCTAGCTAGTTAGCACCAGCCGGGAGCGATGCACCACCCGGGAGCGATGGCTAGCTAGTTAGCACCAGCCGGGAGCGATGGCTAGCTAGTTAGCACCAGCCGGGAGCGATGGCTAGCTAGTTAGCACCAGCCGGGAGCGATGGCTAGCTAGTTAGCACCAGCCGGGAGCGATGGCTAGCTAGTTAGCACCAGCCGGGATGGCTAGCTCCCGGCTGGTGCTAACTAGTTCGCTCCCGGCTGGTGCTAACTAGCTAGCCATCGCTCCCGGCTGGTGCATCGCTCCCGGCTGGTGCTAACTAGCTAGCCATCGCTCCCGGCTGGTGCTAACTAGCTAGCCATCGCTCCCGGCTGGTGCATCGCTCCCGGCTGGTGCTAACTAGCTAGCCATCGCTCCCGGCTGGTGCTAACTAGCTAGCCATCGCTCCCGGGAGCTAACGCCGGTACCCGGCTGGTAGAAGTAGAGCTATGTAGCCAGCAGGCTAAATGGTCCCGACGCTGGTAGAAGTGGAGCTATGTAGCCAGCAGGCTAAATGGTCCCGACGCTGAACTGCCGGTCTGTCTGTCGAAGACCGAGGGAACCGCACCAGGCTTCAGCTTATTAGTGGTCTTCTGGACAACAACAACAACATAATCCGAGGCAATGAAGTGTTCGCTGGAGATCTTCATTCCCTGTCCAACAGGCTGATCGCGCCGCCTGAGTGCAGCCAGCCTGAGCCAACGTGCCAACAACACTGTTTTTTTCACTGGTAGTTTGTGGAAATTAACCAACTTTCCTCTCTCTTTCACACGGTAAATTAGTTTGAACAGTCAGGAGCAATACAAAAAGAACCACCGCGGTCCCGTTGTTTGGTAGGCAACATTTGACTGACCTGACAGTCCATGTTTACTATGCAGCTAACCCACAGTGTATACACCAAACCAACACTGTGACGTCAGCAACAAAATGGCGGCGCACATGTTCATAAATGCTACATAAATGGACATTACAAATCGTTTTTTCTTAGAAACGCCTTATTTTTATAACGTGATTTTTTCTGTGGCTTATCTAAATACTAATGTGATGCTATGAATATGTATTTATCGCTATGCTTCATCTCCACTTTAATGTCAACGGCTCATTCAATTTCTCAAATCCGTCAAACAGCGCATCTCAGACATTTTAATCCCAGTTACAATATCACAATAACGTGCGAGTGACAGTGATACAATTCAACAATCCACAGATTCAGATTCCTCGTAATTCATAATCCACAGACTACGCATAAGCTTCAATTTATGCTTGAATGAAACACAATCCGGGCGCTCCGTTAAGCAAATACATCCACAGCCGAGAATATGAAACTAAACAGAGCCAAACGCCCGATAGGTTTCATTCATTAAAAATATCCAGAGGGATTCACATTTGCAATGCGCCATTATTAAAATAACCACATGCAGTGTGTAACGCGACTCCGAGCGACGTATCCGTATAACTATGACGTGCATTATTTAGGACAAAGTAAATCTATAGGCTGAATATGATTTATTATCAGCATTTTAAGTCTATTATTTTACATTTCAAAAGCCCCCTCTAGAAAAACGAAGCACAAAAACATAATTCAGACTGGTATAATGCAGATCTACACTGGGATAATTATTTCAGGAAGCGAGCTGGCATTTCTTTGCGAGGGTGTGGCCATGGTTCATCCAGCTAACTGAACTAAACCCTGCTCCGGAGTCGGGCAACGGAAAGGTCTGGCTTAAGTCAAACTATGCTGAAAATTATCCGGCTAACTCAGTTAGCCAGGTACGGGGAATAGGGCCCTGCTGTTACTTATGTTCTGTTATCTAAACACCACCTACCTCTCCTGTTGTTACTTATGGGCTGGTATCTAATGGTGCGTTCACGTTAGGTGGGAAGAAGCGGAAGAACCAGCTTCCGACTGGGAAAAACCATTCACGTCAGCCTCCTAGTGGTAATTCCTACTAGGTCATATGGAAGTTTTTTATAGACCCCGATATCTCCCACTTCGCGTCCCGAAATGCGGAAGTATCAACCATCATGGCAGCAAGCTTGACGGCGATGTCGGCAATACAAGGTAAATACAAATCAAAATGATCACTTTGATCACATAATCAGAATAATACAATCATACTGCTGTACTCTTCATATGAAAAACGAGCTATACTTTTATATACTTACTTAACTTTTATTATAACAATAAGGAGCGCCAAAAATAACACTGATCTTACGATCGCCATCTTGGATGTGGGCGTTTCCTCGAGTTCAACGCGTGAATGCTTCCTAGTTGTAGCAACGAGATGTCATCTGGTTCGTCCGCTTCTTCCCACCTAACGTGAACGCACCATAAACACCACCTACCTCTCCTGCTGTTACTTATGGGCTGGTATCTAAACACCACCTACCTCTCCTGCTGTTACTTATGGGCTGGTATCTAAACACCACCTACCTCTCCTGCTGTTACTCATGGGCTGGTATCTAAACACCACCTACCTCTCCTGCTGTTACTCATGGGCTGGTATCTAAACACCACCTACCTCTCCTGCTGTTACTCATGGGCTGGTATCTAAACACCACCTACCTCTCCTGCTGTTACTTATGGGCTGGTATCTAAACACCACCTACCTCTCCCAATAGGGTCCAGCTGCAGACTCGGAGCCTCGAGGTCCAGATTGGTACATAGTCCTGTGGCAGGGCTATGCGGAAGTATCTCGAAGTACGTCTGACGTATCTCGAATTACGTCTGACGTTTCTCTACGTTAGCTAAGCGTAATAGTCCTGTGGCAGGGCTATGCGGAAGTATCTCGAAGTACGTCTGACGTATCTCGAATTACGTCTGACGTTTCTCTACGTTAGCTAAGCGAACATTAAACGTTGTATTCATAAAATAATATAAAATCAGCAGCATGGGGAGGGCCGGGGGGAGGGGAGGTACAGGTAGTAGAAGACATAGAGGTACAGGTCACATAATTATAGTACAGTGGAGAAGTAAAAATGGAATAAAAAGGCAGTGTAAACAATATACAATATTATTAACTCTAATAATAACACGCCTCGCGGGCTCATTATAATACGAGAGCCGTGGGTCTGCATTGTATAGAGCGGATCCCCCGGCCGTATTCAAGCGCTGGAGCGCTTTGCGATGGATCAAACTGTATTAATATAGTAGTAATAATAGTAGTTGGCTAGTTGCGCGCTTCTGGCCACCTCCCGCAGTGCGCGCATACACACATACTGTCTGTAGCTATACAGTACGTGCAAAATTTATTGTCAAGAGCCAATCGCACAGGTTGCCTCATCTCATCTGGCTCTGCAAATAGATCTAGAGTCTGAATATCATATATAGCCTGCTGATGATCTCAAATCCATTCTGAGAACGGAATGCAGTGCCCGCGACGAGGGTCTTGATTGATTGATTGATTGATTGATTGATTGATTGATTGATTGATTGAAAATTGTATCAACAGATCATGCTGGACCTACAAAAGGCCTTTGACACTGTCAATCACTCCATTCTTGATTGAACATTTTATTAACAGATTGCAGAATGGGTACAGTACAGTACAGCTCAATACACACAATTGTTAAGGGGATGCAGACCAGAGAAAGACTTTCGTCTTGTTTACATCAGGGTCCCCCATTTTCAATTCATCAGGACATATATGACATACCAGATTTGCAAATACAGTATTGTTTGTGATACAAAAAGAGTCCAGAAAAGAGAGTATATACATTTGACGTAGAAACTGTACATTGGAGGAGGTTGGGTAGGTGGGGGGGGGGGGGGGGGGGCTGTACATTGGAGGTGGTTGGGGGGGGGGGGGGTCGGGTAGGAGGGGTGGGGGACACTGTACAACTGTACAAGCAAAACTGTACATTGGAATATTGACAACCATACTTGGTCATTTACTGTACATTGGAGGGGGTTGGGTTACAACACAGGAGCAGAGTATAAACAACAGTACAGTAGGCCTACTGTTTCTCATTCCTGTACTGTTGTTTATACTCTGCTCCTGTGTTGTAACCCAACCCCCTCCAATGTACAGTAAATGACCAAGTATGGTTGTCAATATTCCAATGTACAGTTTTGCTTGTACAGTTGTACAGTGTCCCCCACCCCTCCTACCCGACCCCCCCCCAAGGCGAAAGTCTTTCTCTGGTCTGCATCCCCTTAACAATTGTGTGTACCTGTCAAAGGCCTTTTGTAGGTCCAGCATGATCTGTTAATACAATTTTCAATCAATCAATCAATCAATCAATCAATCAAGACCCTCGTCGCGGGCACTGCATTCCGTTCTCAGAATGGATTTGACTCGAGAGAGAGATCATCAGCAGGCTATATATGATATTCAGACTCTAGATCTATTTGCAGAGCCAGATGAGATGAGGCAACCTGTGCGATTGGCTCTTGACAATTAATTTTGCACGTACTGTATAGCTACAGACAGTATGTGTGTATGCACGCACTGCGGGAGGTGGCCAGAAGCGCGCAACTAGCCAACTACTATTATTACTACTATATTAATACAGTTTGATCCATCGCAAAGCGCTCCAGCGCTTGAATACGGCCGGGGGATCCGCTCTATACAATGCAGACCCACGGCTCTCGTATTATAATGAGCCCGCGAGGCGTGTTATTATTAGAGTTAATAATATTGTATATTGTTTACACTGCCTTTTTATTCCATTTTTACTTCTCCACTGTACTATAATTATGTGACCTCTACCTCTATGTCTTCTACTACCTGTACCTCCCCTCCCCCCGGCCCTCCCCATGCTGCTGATTTTATATTATTTTATGAATACAACGTTTAATGTTCGCTTAGCTAACGTAGAGAAACGTCAGACGTAATTCGAGATACGTCAGACGTACTTCGAGATACTTCCGCATAGCCCTGCCACAGGACTATTACGTCAGACGTACTTCGAGATACTTCCGCATTAGTCCTGTGGCAGGGCGAAGTACCAATCTGGACCTCGAGGCTCCGAGTCTGCAGCTCGACCCTACTCACCTCTCCTGCTGTTACTCATGGGCTGGTATCTAAACACCACCTACCTCTCCTGCTGTTACTCATGGGCTGGTATCTAAACACCACCTACCTCTCCTGCTGTTACTCATGGGCTGGTATCTAAACACCACCTACCTCTCCTGTTGTTACTTATGGGCTGGTATCTAAACACCACCTACCTCTCCTGCTGTTACTCATGGGCTGGTATCTAAACACCACCTACCTCTCCTGGAGGTGAGGAATTCTCCCCGTGGTTCTCCCCTCCTGTGGTTGAGGACTCTGTCTGAGAGCTGTTGTAGGGTTTCCGGACCTTCATGCCCAGTTTATTAGCCAGCTCCTGGGCCAAGTCAACCACCTGCCTGTCCTGAAGACAGAAGGACAAAGGTTCCTGTTAAGGCTTGGTAGAAAAGGTATGGGGGAAAGTAACACAATAAAAGATAACAATACTGATATACACTCTACATACACTCTACATGTACTCTACATACACTCTATATGTACTCTACATACATACACTCTTGACACATCGCCAAAGAACAATGTAACACTAAACCGTTTACATTTAGTAATTTAGCTGACGCTTTTATTCAAAGCGACTTACTTATGCTTTGCACACACGTTCATTTAGTTTGACGGTTATTTTGAGTAAATGAGTTTGAAACTTTGAATATGGCCACCAGCGGGGAAATTTAATTGAATTGCGTTGCGTTAATTACAGCTCCATGAAATAATGTAGATGAAAGAATAGCAATGCCTCGTCTTATGGACCAATGAGCTGAAATGAACACAACACAAAGATTCAATGTCCCCGCTGACATCACTGGTGGCCATATTCAAACTCATTTACTCTCAATAACCGTCAAACTAAATTAATGTGTGCAAAGAGTTTTGGGATGTGTGCGAGATTCATCTGCATTTTTCTTTGGTGAAGGGCCCCTTTAACAGCAACTGAACAGACGTAATTTTTTTAATTATTGTTATTATTATTATTAGGACTGTCCAATATATTTAAATTAATTGAAATGTATAAGTTTGATACTTTATCACACTTCCCACATTAACACTTTAAATCGCTAAAAACGCTGGGACACGTCTTTCCCCGCCATGCTTATTCTGCCAAAGACGCTGGACCACGTCTTTGATATCAATATTTCAAAAATCTGTGATCGAAATCATATTTCGCCCAACGGCGCGAGGAAGCTACGGTGAGTTTCAACGTTATTTTTCAATGTGTTCGATACTAACTGCTCTAATGATCATATCACCCACACTAGATGAATCATATAACGTTGGCCACGGAATTATAAACGACCCCCCCCCCCATCCGGTCATCATCAGATCATACGTAGTAACTTCTAGAAGCACGTCCATTTGAAATTTTTTATCTCGCGCAGATTCCTATCAAACTGTATTTCATCATCAATATAATGCATTTTGAGCTATAAATCACTGCAGAAAACGATAAAAACATACTTATACTTTAGACCGTATTTTAGTATGAATATGTGAATGAAAAGGTATAATGTTGCTACACCCTGAACAATAGATATAGGACGTTGAATGGGCCATAGTAATGTCAATTTAGCAATACAATTTAAAAAGTTATAGCCCTGCAAAGAAGGGGAACTTCTCCATATTAAATAGGGCTGGCGGAGGATGGTAAATTATGAATTTAAGCATGGCGATCAAAGTGTTAACAGGCAGTCTGATATGAGAAACATCAATTGGATTATCTAACATGGGATCCATACATACAGATATTGTGAGCACACACACAGACACACAGACACACACACACAGACAGACAGTTAGCCCTAATTCTGATAACTTACATGTGGTGCGGTGAGCAGACATCGGGTGCCACACTCGTAGGCCTCCCTGAGCTTCCCCAGCTCCCGCAGACAGAGAGCCTTCCTGTACAGAGCCCTGCGGCAGCCCTCAGACACACACAGAGCGCTGTCACAGTCCTGAACACCGCGCTCGTACTCCCGCTGGAACAAGACACACGGAGAGAGACAATGAACACGGTGCAGGGGATCAGCTTGGGGAGGGCTGGGATTTGTTAAGGCGCTAAACTGGTAGGGTCGGGTACCGAACTCTGTACTTTTAAGGGTACCAAAAAAAATTATAATAACTCTGATCGAGTTTTCCACCCGGCAGCTGTGTGTATTTGCCATGTCTCGCCCCTTCATCAACGGAGGCCGACACACAGTATTCCAATACACATCTCACTACATCCTGCGCATGTATAATCGCGGGAGGGGGCCGGGGGTGTGGTCTTTTGTGTGTAACCTGGACTCGCAATGGATAGGTTTGTTGTCAGAAGCGGTGCCGCTTGGTCGCGGTAAAATGGGCTCTGCACATAACCAGCTGCTATACCACACTGAAGTGAGGTGGCTATCTCGAGGCAGAGTATTAAATCGCCTTTTTTAACTCAGAGAAGAAGCGCAGATTTTCCTTGCAGACAAAAACAACCGATTGGCAGAGAAATGTGCTGATAATGAGCTGGATTACGAAACTCTGTTAGTGACACTCCAGGTTAATCAGCGGAGATTTTGGGGTAATTAGTCTTTCGTGTAACGAGCTACTGAAAGTCAAGTTCACTGGACAACAGGCCCTCGCAAAGTTCTGGATATCAGTCCGGAACGAGTACCCAGTGTTGTGTAATGCTGCGCTGAGAAAGCTTGTCCCCTTCTCATCAACATACCTCTGTGAGGCCGGATTTTCAGAGTAGCAGCGGATCTCCGCCAAAGCGCACGTGAGCGCATTTTCTTTTCATGTTCTGGCAACATATTTTGGCTAAATATGCCTCGTTTATTGTGTATACAGAAACAATTCTGTTGCTTTTGTTGATAATATGAATTAATTTCATTGATAGCATAGTGCTGTAATTTCATTTTCTAATAAATATGCATCAAGTTCAACAACGTGTGCTTTTATTTTGATATTCCTTATTTCCACGTTGAAATTACGCAATACATTAACACATTCCAGGCCAACCCTGAGATATCTCGGGTTAACTCGCCATGCGCTGGGCGCCAAGACCCGAGATATCTCGGGTTTTAATCGATATTTATTTTATTAGCTATATCCATTCATTTTTCATCCATCCAGCCTGACGTTATCATTGGGAATGGGTGGGGCGGCTACGTGGCGTAGTGGGCAAGGCGCTCGCCACGAAATCTGGAGACGCTGGGCTTGCCTGTTCGAGCCCCGCTCTCCACATTTGCTTTCAGTTTAGCTGGTCGTCCGTACTAATACACATTGGCCGTATTAGGGGGTGGGAAACTGATGGGTGGGGATCGGGCGTTGTGGACAGCGACTCCTACAGGTCGGTTGGTGCGCCTGCGCAGTAGAATCAGGAAGTGTCGGGGGCAGCGTGAGCCTCCCACGCGTTACTCCTCGCCACTGAGATCGAGCTGCGCAGGTGAAAAGATGCGACTGCTGTTACCTCAAGTACCGGAGGGGACTTGTGCTATGTATGACTTAGTCCACATTGCAGCCGGCTTGTGGGAGGCAAGAAACAGCGTTCGTGACAGGGGAGGGTTGAATTGGATGATACGAAATTGGGATGGGAGAAAATATAGAAAATGGGAGAAAAAGTGGATAAAAAAAAATCATTGGGAATGGGTCCGAGCTCACAAAAGGGCAAATGCCGCCGCCTGGCGCCTACGCCTCCCGGCTGGTATTGCACATCATTCAAATCCCTCCACCTTGGGCTGTACGCTGATCTAAGAAGTCCGGTCCAGGTTTTCCTTCTCAGGCATGCAGTATCGTTATAACACATGGACTGGGGACACTCTGAGCAGTGTGGATTATGTGTTTTGGATAAGTCTATGCTTTAGGCAAGTGGCTTGTCCTTCCGCGTTCCCGTTTTGCGCTCTGATTGGCCACGCACATTTCTGGTCACGTGACATGTGCGCGCAATAGCGTGACGAGCTGTGTCTTTGCCCATTTCCGCGTCGAACAGCCTGCAAACTACCTGGCGTTCTATCGCCATGCTCTAAGACAAACTCTAACCTTAACCAACTTCGAAAGAGTGCCTAAGCTTAACCGTCGAAAGAACTTGCCGTCACGCTCGCTCTAAGACAAACTCTAACCTTAACCAACTTCGAAAGAGTGCCTAAGCTTAACCGTGCAAAAACTTGCCGTCCCACAATTGGCGCACATGTCACATGACCAGAAACGTGCGTGGCCAATCAGAGCGTGAAACGGGAACGCGGAAGGACAAGTCCCTTGCCTAAAGTATAGAAGCGTTTTGGACATATAACGTTGGATCAATAAACGCGATCAATATTTGGAATGGCGATCAGGAATTGGATTAATCTTTTTGCAGGAAAGCAGATGTGAGGTAAGGACTCTATGTTACCAATCTTGGGTTGATCAAATGTTTCTTTCACCGCCATCGGAGCGTGTGTGTGTGTGCGTGTGTGTGTGTGAGTGTGTGTGTGTGTGTGTGTGTGTGGTTCGCGCCGACCAAAGTACAGAGATGCGATTTTTCAGACCCCACTTCTGTTCGTGCATGATGACACATATAATATCGATAATCTAGTGTTTATTTGAAAACTATTCATAAATCAAGCGACAAATGGCATGATTTCTCTAAGGAAATACATTGAAGCTCGATTTGCTGGAGTTTATTGAGATTAGGCAGAACGCTCTAGAAATAGATTCACCACGGTATAAAACGGAAATGTATGTATGAAAAGATTATCTTTCATTTCGTGCATGTTGACTGGAAGCAACTCACTGACAATCAACGTGTTAATTAGATCCATAGCTATATTATTTCATATATTTTAAGCACTCACAAGTAAAGCTATCCCTACATTGAACAAAGCACTGGCGCTTGACGGGCCATCAGCGCCCTCTGCTGATAAGTCTGGTTATCTCGCCAACGGTTGAGCGCCATACCCGAGTTGGATCTGCTGATAAGTCGGGTTATCTCGCCAGCGGTTGAGCGCCATACCCGAGATTTCTCAGGTTTTGATCCTTTGATATTTTTCCTTTGATCCCCGTTCTATACGTCAGCCGGAGCCCTCTAGGTCAGGGCTTCTCAACCTTTCTGCTGCCAAGGCACCCCTGTGTTCAATAAAATATTCCAGGGCACCCCTACATACGATAAAGACTTTCCGGTCCTGTCTTTTTTGCTACAATGATGACAAAAGTGCTTGCTTTCAAAATAATGTTTATTTAAGAAACCGGGAAACACATTTGTGTGTATATGCAGGCTATATAATGCATTGTTTAACAGGTGTTTCAGGTCTAAATGGCTTAGTACTGTTGACATTACACTGCTTGTAGTAGTAAATCAAATAGCATATTTCTTTCAATAAAATTACAGAAAAATATCACTAAAGTGCTATCTGTTGCAGCTGCACACTTTTCCATACAAATTGCATATTTGGATAAGTGTGACCATTTCTCAAACTGAAAATCATGTTTTATTTTTTTTAATACAGAAAAGGATCACTAAAGTGCTATCTGTTGCAGCTGCACTGTTCTCCATAAAAATAGCATATTTGGATAAGTTTTACCATTTCTCAAAAACAGAAAATCATGTATTTTTTTTAAATACAGAAAAGGATCACCAAGTTACCATTTGTCAAAAAATATAAATAAATACAGAAAATAAGCACTCGTTCACTCAGTGGACATTTCTAGCTCAATGCGAGGTCTGCTGCTGCTAATAATACGGTCAATACGTGGGGAGATCTCTGACAAGGCAACACGCATGTCATCCTCAAGGCTCAACTTGGCCCTATATTTTGTTTTCAGAGCTGTCATGGATGAAAAGCCAGCTTCACACAGATATGTGGTGCTGAATGGTATCAACACCTTAACTGCTGCATCATGAGATACTTGGTACTCAGCACCACACTCTGAAACGAGCTCTCCAGGTGGTATCAGATGAGATTTCAATGAGTTCTTTCAAGAGTTTGGATGGAGATATGTCAGGAAGCTTTGTCTCAATGTTGTCTGTAAAGTTTTTTTTTTATCCAGAGTAACTTGGTGATCCTTTTCTGTGTTTTATTAAATAATGATTTTCAGATTTTGAGAAATGGTCAAACTTATCCAAATATGGTATTGTCATGGAAAACAGTGCAGCTGCAACAGATAGCACTTTAGTGATCATTTTCTGTAATCCGAAAAAAAAAAAAAAAAAAAAAAAATTAAATCTCAAGGCACCCCTGGCAGCTCTCTGCGGCACCCCTGTTGAGAACCGCTGCTCTAGGTGTCCCTGATTCATCTGCCTACGTTGGAATTGCAATGACGATAGAATCTCACCAGGTGGCAGACAGTATCGCCTACCTTTTGAACTCTGATAGTCTAGTTCAGACAGTTTCTGTCCTGATCCCTTTCTGTGCTGACTCGCTCTAAGGAGAGGAGCTCTTGCAGAGCAATCGCTAGGAGATCTTCTCGCCTCAAAACCTATAGTTTCCCGTATACACGAGTAATTACATATAAACGAGTAATCGCATTGGAATGGAATTATTCTTTTTAGAGTATCTTCTGGGTAAGGTAAGGTATATTCTTTTTTTTTTGATCCACTTTTTCTCCCATTTTTCCATATTTTTCTCCCATCCCAATTTCGTATCATCCAATTCAACCCTCCCCTGTCACGAACGCTGTTTCTTGCCTCCCACAAGCCGGCTGCAATGTGGACTAAGTCATACATAGCACAAGTCCCCTCCGGTACTTGAGGTAACAGCAGTCGCATCTTTTCACCTGCGCAGCTCGATCTCTCAGTGTCTAGGAGTAACGCGTGGGAGGCTCACGCTGCCCCAGACACTTCCTGATTCTACTGCGCAGGCGCACCAACCGACTTGTAGGAGTCGCTTGTTCACAACGTTCGATCCCCACCCTTCAGTTTTCCCTCCCCGTAATACGGCCAATGTGTATTACTGCGGACGACCAGCCAAACTGAAAAACAATGTGGAGAGCTGGATTCGAACACGCGAATCCTAGCGTCTCCACACTGGTAGCGAGTGCCTTGAAGGTAAGGTATATTCTATGTCTATTTTACCGAACCTGAAACATGTTTCTGTAATGATCACAGTGTCGTATTTTACCGGACCTAAACCAAGCTTTTTGTAACGATCGCATTTTCGGGGTAAGACTACCCCCCCCCCCCCCCCCCCCCCCCCCATGAAGGCACATAGTACATGGTATATACCTTTGATTTGGGAGTATTTGGGGTTTCAGGCGAACAACCAGAACGATTTGGGCTTATTGCATATAAAGCCGGAAATACGCTAGCCTGGTCCGCTAGCCTTAGCTGTTAGCAATGAGAGCACCCAGCTAGCTCGCTTGTTGCATTATCTCACGTTCGCTATTAAGTAAAAACTAAACCCTACGCTAATGTGGAAGCTCTGATATTTCAAGCATCAAAGATGTAACTTTAGGAATGAATGCTTTTGTTCCTGGAAATAACGTTAGCCTGCTGCGACTTGAAAATATCTAGCTGTTAGCAATG
This sequence comes from Notolepis coatsorum, assembly GCF_963971535.1. Classification (NCBI taxonomy): domain Eukaryota; kingdom Metazoa; phylum Chordata; class Actinopteri; order Aulopiformes; family Paralepididae; genus Notolepis; species Notolepis coatsorum. The sequence goes on along the minus strand of NC_140174.1, from coordinate 25,877,342 downwards.
AAGGCAGCCAGCCAGCTCTCTCGTTTGCTCTACATGCCCACGCAATTCTGCATAGGACACTGCGGTGTCTTCTCCCTCTCCCCCTCACCGTCTGGTAGTGCGCAGCGGCCCTGTTGACGTAGAGGCTCTCCAACAGCTCGGCAGGGATGACGAGGGCCTCTGCCTGGGCGTATCGAGCCACGCTGATGCCCTCCCCGTAGTGCTGGGTGGCCTGGCGACACTCTCCATCCCGGAACACTGTGTTCCCCTCATTCAGCAGGTTACACACAAGCTGGGTGAGGAACGCCTGAGGGGAAGAGGAGGAGAAGGGAACGAGAGATGGAAGAGGGAGAACAATGGACAAAAGATAACGAGAGGATGAGAGAGAAAGGCAGGCGAGGGGAAGGGAGGAGAAACAGGGGAGGTGGAGAGATATACGTAGATATAGAGGTCAAGCTCAGTGACAACTTCAATTGCGGGAAGTAAGAGTCATAAAACAGGATCATATGCTGCTGAACCCATTATGTAAATCCAGACACTTTCAGGAGAGACGTGTGCAAAGAATTCTAAGTGGAAAGATTAAAGGGGCACTTCATCAAAAAACAACGATGATTTATTTTGCACATAATCTCACACATCCAAAAACTCTAAACAGTTTTGCCCACATTGGTGTGGCTCAGGAGGTAGAGCAGTCGTTTGGTAATCCGGAGGTGCCCGGTTTGATTATCACTCCTCCCGGGAAGCGTGTCGAAGTGACCATGAGAAAGACACTTAACCCCTAACTGCTCCAATGAGCAGGCTGGCACCTTGCATGGTTGCCTCAGCCGTCGGTGTGTGAATGTGTGAGTGAATGGTTAAATGTGAGGAACAAATTGTAAAGCGCTTTGGATAAAAGCGCTGTATAAATGCACCATTTACAAGATGTGTGTGAGATTATATGCTAAATGAATCAGTGTTGTTTTTTGGTGAAGTGCCCCTTTAAGAAAAACAAGTGTGCCTGTACCTCATCATAACCCTCTGGCTCTGGGAAAGGCAAGGAGGACCTGGGGATGAAAACAAGAGATTGAATAATGTGGTATTCCTCTCAGTGTGAGTGTGTGTGTGTGTGTGTGTGTGTGTGTGTGTGCGTGCGTGCGTGCGTGCGTGCGTGTGTGTGTCGATAGGTTAGCTGTTATATATATATATATATATTTATTTTTGTTGCCTTTATTTTTGTTGATCCACTTTTTCTCCTTATTTTTCTATTTTTTTCTCCCATCCCACTTTCGTGTTTCCAATTCTCCCCTCCCCCGTCTTGAACGCTGCTCGCATATGCCCCCCACAGGTCAGCCGTAGGGCGGATAGAAGCCTTGCATCACGTGTCCCCTCCGGTACACGAGGAGGCAGCCTGTCACATCTTTTCACCTGCCAGCGCGGACTCTCATTGGCGAGGTGTAACGTGTGGGAGGCTCACACTACCCCCGCTATTTCCTGTCTCTGCTGTGCAGGCGTCCTCCAACCAACCTGTAGGAGTCGCTGTCCACAACGTCCAGATTACCACCCATCGACTTCCACCCGCTGACTCTGCCAATTGAGCCAGTATGACGGCCGGCCCAAGCCGGGGGCAATGCTGACACCCGGATTCGAGACCGGAGTCTCTTGCATTGGTGACGAGCGCATAGTCCGCTGCGCCACCCAGCCGCCCCTTTTTGTTGCCTTTATTTAAAAAAATAAAAAATTCCAATGGAGACCTGGCCAAACATGGCAGCAGATGTTACACAATGAAACAGACAATATATATTGAAAATAAATAGCTTACAGTAAGAATGTCATATCGCATATGTCAAAATGTTGTATCACTATATCATGAGTCAGAAATCAGGTTGAGAAACAGGCGCAAACATCTTGCACAAGATTTGCCAGTGATTAGTTTGAACTGAGTTAAAGGAACAACGTGATCAAGCTGGAGCTTTGACTGAAGATCGTTCCAGGACCAGGGTGCAAAATAATCAAATGCCTTTTTCACCAAAGACAGTTCTGACTCTGGGGACTTTAAGAGGAATGCAGGATCTTAATCTATAGACATTGGTGGATATTTGGAGAGTGGTCAAGTAAGAGGGCAGTTTACCAATGATGGCTTTGTAAATAAATATGTACCAGTTCATCAATCTTCTGGTGGCTAATAAGTTCCAGTGTAGTTTATTATTCTGATACAGGGCAGTATGGTGAGTGGTGGTTGAAAATAAATAATGTTCTGCTTCCTTACTGAATAAACCCCATTGCTTTCTGAATCTCCTCTCTTCGTTTCTGTCTGTCAGGATCCATGGCCTGAGGGCAAAGAGACAGTGGACTCAAGTTTACTCATACACTTACAAAAAACAATACAAATAAGGTAGACAGCTATAACACGTTTACGGGAAGTAACGCTAGTTTGTTATAATGATGCACGGTTGCAATGTTTATAATAAACTGTAACTATCGCAAGCTTGCTCACTTTCTTTCATTTCCAAGGCCCTCCTACAAAACGCTAGGCGATCCTCGGACTCGCGTAATAATAATAAACAGTGGAGACTGTTATTGAAAGCTAGGGTAACTAGCTAAAGTTATCTATATGTATCTTGAAATCATACGGTAGCGGGTAGCTAGTTAGTGTACTTACTAACTTAGTTAGTTGATGCTGGGGGGGTAAACAGCAATATCTGCAAATCACACTGGATGCCCAATAGATTTCTTAATAATATTGTCTGTCAAATTAGAAAATGTTGATCAATGTTGCTGCAAAATAGCTACCTTGCAGTTTGCTATTACCAGTGATCCCCATACTTTGGCATAATATATTATCGGATACATTGGGCGTAGACTATTTCCAAGACCCATATATAGGGTTAACCTGTAGTTTCCCACCGCAGAGATTAGCTAGCCCGCTAGCTCGTTCAATAGCCACAGACTAGTAATCTGACTTTCTCAAATGTAGTTGTGCAGAAACTAACCAGCTAACCATATATATCGGATCCCACCTAAGTTAACGAATATGTTATATATATGTACATGTATCAAATCTAATGATAACATTAGTTACGCGTAAATGTAGTTTTGGTATCTCGCTGATTAGCCATCAAATCTGTCCGAAATGACAACTAATGTAACCCAACGTTAAATTGACGAGCGCGATGTCATCATCACTATATATTTTAGTCATAATTTCCAATGCTATCTAAGTTAGTTAAATCGGTTAATTTGTCTAAGGTTACCGTCACATCATTGTAAGTAACATTAACGTGAACGCTATTATACCAGGCGATAGCTGGAGCCCGTTCAGCTAACAGCACAACAACAACTCACCGATTACAGTACTTCTCCAGAGATTGCTTCACGTAACGTTGGCTATAATGTTCGGGGGAAAAAGTATCCAGTCAAATATCAAACAATACACCGAGCATATTTGTGAGTTCGCGGTCCCTGTTATGGATTTTTACTAGTGTCTGGACGGAGCATGAGATTTGTATCGTTACGTTAGGAGAGTGGAATACCGTTAGCTCGCTAGCTAGCTGCCTGGCCCTGGCTACTGGAGACTCTTGTTGGGGATCTCAACAAGTTTCCTTCTGTGAGCTGCGTATGGCCACGAGAGGGCGCCAGAGCCAAAGGTTTTGTTTCCTTCCGAAACGAAAAAGGCACTGATTGATGAATGATGAATGAATGAAAACTTTATTTAACAGATTGCAGAATGGGTACAATACAGTACGGCTCAATACACACAATTGTTAATGGGATGCAGACCAGAGAAAGACGTTTGTCTTGTTTACATCAGGGTCCCCCATTTTCAATTCGTAATGAGTTGAAATGAATTAATCCAAGTCAAGTCAAGAGTTTTATTTGTCACGGCATACGGATATACAATGAAATGCGGGTGGTCTTGCCCGCAACGATGTGCAATTGGTACAACATATAATAGAATCCAATACAAAAAATGTGTGCAATAAAATTGTGCAATAACAGGTAGCAGGTAACAATAAATTTGTGCAATAACGGGTAACAGTTAACAGTAGTAGTAATAGTAGTGCAATACACTGTTACTGTTGCTAATACTAAATTAAAGTGGCCTTTCCTTTTGGCAATAAGTGAGGGTGCGTGCGGCCTGAGTGTGTGCCCGCTCATGCTAAAGTGTTACAGTGGTACTCAATGTTCATTGTTCAGGACTCTGATGGCCTGGGGGAAGAAGCTGAGCCTAAGCCTCTCTGTCCTAGTAGCTGGGGTTCGCATGCGTCTGCCTGACCTCAGCAGCTGGAACAGGCTGTTATTGGGGTGGTGAGGGTCTTTCATTATCCTGCAGGCTCTGGATTTGCACCTCTTGTTGTATAGAACCTGCAGGGGAGGTAGTGCAATACCTGTGGTACGCTCGGCTGAGCGCACCACTCTCTGTAGGGCCTTCTTGTCTTGTGCCGTGCTGTTTCCATACCAGGCAGTGATGTTTCCAGTCAAGATGCTCTCTACAGCTCCTGAGTAGAAGGACTGGAGTATCTTCCCCGATACTCTGAACTTCCTTAACTGTCTCAGGTGGTAGAGGCGCTGTTTCGCCTTCTTTACTACTGTGTCTATGTGTGTTGACCATGTCAGATCCTCTGAGATGTGGACCCCCAGGTACTTAAAGCTGCTCACCCTGTCCACGGTAGCCCTGTTAATCATCAGTGGTGTGTGTGTCTCCTGCTGTCCTCTCCTATAATCCACGATCAGCTCCTTGGTTTTACCAATGTTCAGGAGCAGGCTGTTGTCCTGGCACCAACGTTCCAGTACCTCAACCTCCTCCCGGTAGGCCTTCTCGTCGTTGTCCGAGATCAGCCCCACCACCACCGTGTCGTCTGCGAACTTCACTATGGAGTTGGAGCTGAACTTGGCCACACAGTCGTGTGTGTAGAGTGAGTACAGCAGGGGGCTTAGAACACAGCCCTGGGGGGACCCGATGCTCAGGGTGATGGTGTTGGAGGTCTGACCCCCCACCCTGACCGCCTGGGGTCTTTCACTCAGAAAGTCCAGTACCCAGGCGCTCAGGGCGGAGCTCAGACCCAGCTCGATCAGCTTGTCCACCAGTCTGGTGGGGACTATGGTGTTGAACGCTGAGCTGTAGTCAATGAACAACAGTCTCACATAGCCCCCCTTCTGACGGTCAAGGTGGGAGAGGGTGCTGTGCAGTACCTGGGAGACAGCGTCGTCAGTGGACCTGTTTGTCCTGTATGCAAATTGCATAGGGTCCATATCACTGGGGATATCCAAATCTGATCCGATCAGATAGGGATTAAAGGTTTTGAACTCCTGGGCCCAAGTGACCGTTTAAGGGGCAAAGTGTAATTGTTGTTTATAAGCTTGATTTCTTTTCTTTTTCAAAATATGAGAAAATACCAACCATTCCGCTCTAACATACCATCATTAGAGCCACATGAATCTCACCTTTACAAACATAAAACTATCAATAAAATAGTCCCATGCGGTCGGATTAGGGTCACTAATTATTTAGGGTAAAAAAAACATGCAATACACATGTTATCTATTCTACTGATTATTTATTTAGTCTGTTTCTGCATACTGTACCATAGCCCCTAAACAGTCTTGGATTTGAATAAAGTGGGAATATCTGTAAAGCTGAGACCAAAGAGCATAATGTGTAATGATGTGAGTAATCATAGTAGCCCTTGACCTCATTGTATAAAATGTCTTATGTGACTACTAGGATAATCACAGCCTCATGAAACGTCATACTCCAAAACTAGATATCTAGACCATTAAGAGTTTATAGTTGGTCTACTTTCATTGAAAATAAGAGACATTTTCACAAAAAATTGCTGATCACTTTTCTGACTCTCCAGATATCTTCTCCAAGCTGTCGATGTGTGTAGACCAAGTCAGGTCCTCTCCTCTGATGTGTGCACACCAAGGTGAAGCTAACCAGCAGGAACCTTCTGGTTACCAGACAACCACTCTACCTGCTGTGCCACTGTCGCCCCTAATCTAATAGATTCTAAAGAAACCAGTAGCTTTTTGGGCATATAATAGAATGCAGTGCTAATAGAATGATAGAAGTACAATAGAATGCAGTGTTAAATGCACTGAAAATGTGAGATTTTCATAATATGGGACCTTTAAGGTGATTGATTGATTTTGATACATTGCCACAGAGAGTATTCTTTATTGTATATATCAAGGCATCTAAAGTGTGAGAGATGTTTTGCTTTGGGGCATGTTGCAGCAGTATGTTGAAGGAAGCATAGATATCTATAGAATATGGAAGGAAGCACATGGGATGTTTTGCTTTGGGGCATGTTGCAGCAGTATGTTGCACATGAGTTGCAGCATGTGTGGAAAAGATGGGTGCATGCTGTCCAAGGTGGTGTGATTTCAATGCGCTGTGAGCTGGAGCTCCTCATAAAGCAAACTCTATGGAATGTCACCTGAAGAGAAGAGAAGCTGAAATGATCAAAGTAGAATAGAATAGAATAGAATAGAAATACTTTTATTATCCCAAGGGAAATTTGACACTGCAAATCGCTCAACATTAAACATTTAGACAGAACAGGTCACGAATAAGAATAACAAAACAAATCAAATTGCCTAGGATAAGAATAGGATAATAAAATAGAATACAAATGGAATAAAATATACAGTAAATAAATACAGTAAAAATATACTGAAGTCTCCAGTAGGTGTAATATTGCACAGTGCTGTTTCAAAAGTAAGAGTCCAGGAAGATGGTCAAAACTGTCACTCTGTGCTCAGTGATGCAGTGAGGCACAGTGATGCATTGTATAGTCTGATGGCTGTTGGAATAGTAAAGAAAATTGAGAAAATTACATATGACAGTTGGAGAAAAGGCCAAAGAATTGACACTGAAAGGGAGAGGTGTTGGTATTAGGTTAGGTTTTTGACATGCTTTGCCGTGGTAATCAAACAGCATGAGAGCAAATCAGGTAAGATTAGGTACTACTGATACAGCTAAGACGTTTCTTGATGTTATGAATATGACAGTGTTGAGGGAGGAGGAATGAATGAAAATGTTATTTAACAGATTGCAGAATGGGTACAATACAGTACGGCTCAATACACACAATTGTTAAGGAGATGCAGACCAGAGAAAGACGTTTGTCTTGTTTACATCAGGGTCCCCCATTTTCAATTCATAGTGACATTTATGACATACATAACATACATGACATGACATTTATGGCATAGGGACATACATGACATACAGGTATAGTACTGTTACATTTGTGACATATATCATGCAAATATACAGTACTGTTACCCATAGATCCTGACAGAGAGTATATGATGGGGAGGAGACGGTACATTAGGAGGGGGTGGGTGGGAATTCCAGGGACTAACTGAATTACTTTATGGGGAATTATGTAGTATTGGTGAAGAGTAGGATTATATTCACACCATGTGTAGAGCAGGAATCACCTCGAGGTGCCAGTCTGTAGTAAATGAATTAGAAGAAGAGTCAAGTGAAGTAGAAGAAGAAAGACGTTACGTCACACTTTTTGCAACCGGCGCGCCGCACGGAAGGGGCTGTGTGGTGTTTAAAAACAAGTTTGGATTTGCTCTTCTGTGGTAAAGTAGTTATATATCATCATATTTGTCACCGATTTCGTAATACTGGGTACATGATGTCCGGTGTGACCGATCACATGGTCAAACAAAACATTAACCTTATTTTGTACTGGCCGGACTAACACTCACATGTTGCGTGCCAGCTAGTTACCGGTAGCTCATGTTGTAACATTAGGTAGCTAGAAACGTGGACTCTAGCCAACCGACGTCACTGTGTTGACAGTCCTCTCTAAGCTAACGTTAATGTTTCCTGTTGATCAAAACGGACAATTAACGCTAGTTAAAAGGGATCCCTTTACAGTTGACAATTAGTTGGCATTTACTACTGCATTATATGATATGCTCCAAAAGCTACTGGTTTCATTATAATTATATTTTGATTGTCATTGCATTGATTGACAATTGTATTAACAGATTGCAGAAACGGTACAGTACAGCTCAATACACACAATTGTTAAGGGGATGCAGACCAGAGAAAGACATGACACTTTTGTCTTGTTTACATCAGGGTCCCCCATGCACAAGTGTAAGTATAGCGTACAACTTAATGCAAAGTAACTGTAAAGTGCATAGCAGTATACAGTATATAACATGAATATGTGGAGCATATCTGTGACGAAGCTACGGAGTAAATATGTTAAGCTAATCTGTGTACAGTATTACAGTGGTACGAGTATGAATTCACTATGGTAATAAACCATACTAGCCAGTGATTTAACTAAGGTAGATATGGATATATATATAGATAAATATTCAGTGTGTGTATACGTATGGTGTGTGTGTGTGTATATATATATATATATATATATATATATATATATATATATATATACACACACATCTATAAACAAACAAAAAAATAATATATAGATACATGTATATACAGTGTTATTGTAGATTGCTATCATACAGTTATATGGATAGACTATAGATTGAGGTAGGTAGTTGTACTTGAATACATGATGAATTGAAAATGCGGGTCCCCGATGTAAACTAGACGAAAGTCTTTTTCTGGTCTGCATCCTCTTAGCAGTTTGTTTTGTATTGGTACCCATTCTGCAATCAATCAAAACCCTGCTGGTCCTGGAACTGAGATGCCTATAGCGCCTCCCAGAGGGAAGGAGGGAAAACAGTCTGTGGTTGGGGTGAGAGGTGTCCTCATGACGATACTGCATGCCTTTCTCAGACACTGTTCATGCTGAACAGTCTCAGTAGCAGAGAGTGATGTACCGGTGATGCGCTGGGCGGTTTCCACCACCTCTGCAGTGCTTTCCGGTCCGAGGCAGAGCAGTTGCCAAACCAGACTGTGATGCAAGTCAAGTCAAGTCAAGTCAAGACTAGAGTTTTAATTGTCACGGCATACAAGTATACAATGAAATGCGGGTGGTCTTGCCCGCGACGATGTGCAATACAGTGGTACAAAATAGAATCCAATAAAAATACAGTGGTACAATAATAGAATCCAATAAAAAAAAAAACATTGTGTAATAAACAGGTAACATGGTGTGACATCTCGGTATCTGTACATAGTATTTACAGAGCATATAGGACATGCTAGGTAGCTTTAGTAGTGCAATACACTGTTCCTGTTGTTATACTAATTTAAAGTGGCCTTTCCTCTTGGCCATAAGAGTGCGTGTGTGCGGCATGCAGTTAGTAAATATGATTTCTATGGCGCAACGGTAGACGTTAATGAGAATCCGAAGAGACGGGTGGGCTTTCCTCAGTCTCAGTGGTGAGCTTTCTTGACCAGGGTCGAGGTGTTGAAGGTCCGCGTGTTCGTTCGCGTGTCCAGCGCTAATCTTCGGCAAAAGGCTTTCTCCCATTGAATGCGATCTGATCTCGTCTCCATAGCAACACAATGGACTCGCACGACATCGCGCAGCTCGCCGACGCTCTCTCCAAGACCCACGTCGGGGACGTAGAGTTGAGCTACAAAGGCCGGGGACTCAAGCTGGACAACGCAGACTCAGGTGAAAACACAGTCTTTATCTGTCACCCCGTATACGCCAGTGAAGAATGTGTCCCGTGCTCATCTTTAAAACTGTCCCCCTGTGTTCTCAGTGGAGGAGTTGGTGCGAGACATAGAGCGGTGCCGAGGTCTCAGAGCCTTGCGGCTAGAAGGGAACACTGTCGGAGTGGAGGCGGCGCAGGCCATCGCCAAGGCCCTGGAGAGCAAAGACCAGCTGCAGGTATTTCCCACCTCCCTGCAGAGCAGGCATAGACATATAACTGATAACTAGGGATGCACCAATCCCATATTGATATCGGCCCGATATGACTAAAATAGCTGGATCGGGTATCGGTAATTTTTTTTTTTATATATATATTTTTTAATAATAACTACAATTATAAATAACAATTCAGTACATTTATATCTATGTGTTAATTTGTTACGTTTTGTTTCACTAAGTTAGGAAAGTAATGTTCTAAGTCATGCGCCTGATGTTGCTTTGCACAAAAGAATGATCCCAGTCTCTTCCACACAGTGAGGCATACAGTTTATTAATTGAACAATGGGTATCGGATCGGTACTCGGTATCGGCCGATACCCAAAGCCCAGGTATCGGTATCGGGACTGAAAAAGTCGGATCGGTGCATCCCTACCGATAACCGATAGGGCATACAGACCCTCATCTGCACCTTTGTTTACGCTGTTTATTTTCCTCATATTTTTATATTCAGAGTTAATTATGTTGTTTACACTGTTTATCTTTTCTCATATTTTTCAGGGGATCTGGCTGATCCCCTGAAACCCTGAATACTCCCAAATCAAAGGTATATGATATGTATATATATATCATCAAGGGGGGGGGGCTAGTTTTAACTCAAAACTATGATCGTGTTTGCCGAGCATGCTTTTCGTCCGTTGAAACACAGAACTGTGATCGTTAGAAAAACACGTTTCAGATTAGGTAAAATAGACATAGAATCCAAGTGATTGCATCGCCATCGCGATTACCAGTGTATATGTCTATACACATTTCGATGGTCAAATACGCTCATGCAATGCAATCCAGAGGCGAGGACTGTGAATTTCTGTCCCGGGAGAAGGAGTGGCCACTTGCAAGGTGAAACTGAAAGTGAATCTGGCTTTCAGACCAGAGCCCCATGCAGTTCAGACACAGGACGATACTGCCATCTGGTGATGGTCGATCAGAATGCAGTAAAAAATTGTCGGGATGTGCCTAAATGATGCAGATCACTCTGGGCAACTGTGTAGAGCTGGGATCAAAGTAAAAAGATCAAACGATCCAAACGTATTTATACGCTTTTGGCACTCAATGGTTGGGGCCCAGAAACGTAAAAATCGGTGATTGGCACCCAATGTGTTAAGTGGCTCAGGGGGGTAGAGCGGTCGTCTGGTAGTCGGAAGGTTCCAGGTTCGATTCCCCCTCATCCTGGGCAGCGCGTCGAAGTGTCCTTGAGCAAGTCACTTAATCCCTAATTGCTCCCGATGAGCAGGTTGGCACCTTGCATAGTCGCCTCCACCGTCGGTGTGTGAAGGGGTGAATGTGAGGAACAAAATTGTGAAGTGCTTTGGATGAAAGCTGTTATATAAATGCACCATTTACCATTTGTCATCCCTCCTGCAGAGATGCCACTGGAGCGACATGTTCACCGGAAGACTGCGCTCTGAAATCCCAACGGCCTTGGTGAGACTCTCCCCGACAGACCATAGCTCGACCCAGCGCTGTGACCCTTCTTTGAACATTACATGTATTCATTCCAATTAGTGCATTTCAGGCGGCTAAGTGGCGCAGTGGGCAAGGCGCTCGCCACTAACGCAGGATATGCTGGGTTCGAGCCCAGCTCTCTGCGTTGCTTCCGGCTTGGCTGGTCGTTCATACTAATACAATTGGCAGTATTAGGGGGTGAAAAAGCCGGTGGGTGGGGATCGGACGTTGTGGACAGCGACTCCTACAGGTCGGTTGGTGCGCCTGTACAGCAGAATCAGGAAGCAAGGGGGGCAGCGTGAGCCTCCCACACGTTACTCCTCGCCGCTGAGAGATCTCGCTGTGCAGGTGAAAAGATGCGACGGCTGCCTCCCCGTGTACCGGAGGGCACACATGATGCAAGGCTTGGTCCACATTGAAGCCGACCAGTGGGAGGCATGGTCTAACAACGTTCGAGACAGGGGAGGGTAGAATTGGACAATACGAAATTGGGATGGGAGAAAAAGTAGATACAAAAAAAAAACAATTAGTGCATTTCATCCTCATTCATTCTCTCCTCCCCCGCTACCCGTTTTTGCCGTTAGAGGTCACTGGGCAGTGCGTTGATGACGGCGGGGGCCCGGCTGGTGGAGCTGGACCTGAGCGACAACGCCTTCGGGCCGGACGGGGTGAGGGGCATCGAGACGCTACTGACGAGCCCATCCTGCCACTCGCTGAGGGAGCTCCGGCTCAACAACTGTGGCATGGGCATCGGAGGAGGCAAGGTGAGCTCCGGGGCAGATCGCTTCACCTGCACATGACCCCTGTTGTTTCACTGGTTTGTTACTGTCGGTTATTCTGTAGCTGCTGTTTACATGCTCTGCCACAGAAACATTACATTGATTTGGAGAGAAATAAATCGTATTATTATGAGACCTTGTAAAAGGTGAGCTGTTCACAAGCAAACTCCATTGGTTACATTTAACCCTTTCACTACCACACCACAGAAGGTTAACCTTTCACTATCACACTACAGTCTGTAGTGTGGTAGTGAAAGGGTTAATCTTCTGTAGTGTGGTAGTGAAAGGGTTAAGTTCTAGTACAGAGAGATAATGTGTATGTGTTGCTTTATGTAGATCCTGGCAGCAGCGCTGACCGAGTGCCATAGCCAGTCATCAGCTGTAGGCGCTCCTCTCAGGCTGAGGGTATTCGTTGCAGGAAGGAACCGCCTAGAAAACGAAGGAGCCATCGCACTGGCCCAGGCTTTTCAGGTGGGAAATACTCGTCCTCTTGTCTCTTTCTCTCACTCCGAGTGTCCATACTCAAAATACACATGATCCATATACAGGGATAATGACAATCACAGTCATTCCCCCAATACTAAGATCTGATACCAAGGTCATGCGTCACATAAAGTTTTTATCTTTTTTGTGTGCTTAGTTGGCATACAGAAGTACAGTATGATTTAGAGTTAGATTAGAGAGTTACAGTTTGATTTTTCTAATGGAGATATCTCCAATGACTTCAAACAAATGGTCTATACCAGCGGTGTCAAACTCAATTACCAAGGAGGGCCAAAATGAAAAATACAGATGATTTTGTAAAAACACATAATAATACTATTTTTTTAGGTCACTAGCTTAATTTAGGGCGTTTTCACACCTGGCTCGTTTGGAGCTGGTGATCCGAAACCTGGAGCGTTTCCCCCCTATTTCGGTTCAGTTGGGCATATATGAACACAGCAATCACATTCTGTTGCGGAACAAAACAAGCGGGCCGAGACCACCTAGAGAGGGTGATCTCGGCGCACTTCCAAACGAACCCGACGCGACTCGTACGCTGTGAGAATGCAATCGACTTAAGGCGAGCCACGGCAGGTGAAAAAGACGTTTTTCTTTTTGTCAATTTTGAGATTGTGCTATTTTGCTTCCATAACATGTCTTTTTTCAGACTATTGGAAAGGAAACGTTCAAAATACACATAATGTTTATTTTACTACACTTTGTCATGCTGCGCCTGTTGATTTTGCAGCATTCCGAATTCAGATCACCGGCATTATGAGGTACAGCTGTCTCGCGCTGAGAGCTTGTCACAAGCACCGAGATCTCATTGGGCTGGTGCAGATTTCTGATAGCGTGATTGGTTCAGGTGCATCACATGCTCTGACATCCTGTTGTCAGCCGCGGGAGATTCATTCCGCGGTAGATTCATTCCGCGGGAGACCTGATCTGTCAAAATGCCGAAACAGCGAGTGAGGAAACTCAGCGTAAAGAGTTCCCATAAAAGACAACAACAATTGTTGGTAGCAAGAGGGTGTAAACAAAAAGAAACTTCTACTGGAGTAGAAGATGAAATGCCTTCACAAAGCGCATAGATGCGTAAGGTGTCAATTGGAAAGCAGGAGTGTTTAGACAGCGGGGAAACACCAAGCCTCGTCACACAGCAGTGGCTTATAGTTCATGTAGCCCGCTTGAATGAACTGATCGGCGTGTTCATGATGTGTCCTAATTGCACGGGGACAGGGCTTCAAATTATCATCAATCCGCAGAATCGGGGGTTCTGTAGCAGTTTGATAATTGAGTGCAGTCTGTGCGAAACAGATCAGTACCGCAAAAGTGTCTATACATCCACACGTATCCACGACTCAACCAGGAACGATGTGGCGTTTGATGTGAATGTGCGCATGGTCCTCTCTCCCCCCAAAATCTGACCAATGAGTGACAGTTTGCTCTCGCGTGCATTTGTTTTGATCCGCTATTAACACAACCGTGTGAACACAAACGAACTAAAGGACAAGTGCAACATTGTATCATAATAGTCCCTGTGTCTCCCTGAATCGGAACAAAGCAAACGAACTACAGGTGTGAAAACACCCTTAGTTTATCTATTCAATATGTTGTTGTAAATGCACTCCTGCTCATTCTTCATCTCAATGAATACAGTGAGGGCTGTCTTTAAAAGGTGGGTAAGGAGGCATCATATTATGTTAAACTGGTCCTGGACTTGGAGATGTCGAGTTACATGCCATTTAAATAAATGTTTCTTCAGAGGCTTACTGTGTCACACCCTCTCTCTACCTGGGCGCCACCCCTCTCCTAAACTAAGTGCAGTATTTCCATATGTCCGAACACGTCTGCCCCGGAGAATAGCACACTGTGTGCTACATGTCCGAAAAGGCAACTCCAGGCAACGCGCGCACACGATTCTCCACGCATTGTGGAACACACAGTCAACACACAGAAAAAATCTCTCACCTCAGCATCTCTTCTTATCGTAGCTTTCACTTATATTGCGGAAAAAACAATAATTTCCACAGATTTTATTTCAGAATATGTGTGGTGAATTAGCAATAATCCACTTGATAAAGTAAAATTGGATGCAACCAAATAATACAGCAGCTTGAGCCGAAAACGTATGACGTGAGCTTTTAAAAAGCGAAAGTGACTTGTATTGCCGCGCAGGGAGACCGAGGTGCGCTTGATTTCCATCACAGGCCAGTTGAATTGTGCCTAGGAGAGACAACATGCCAAAATTAATTGATAAGCAAATTCAATCTGCGGGACGGATGAAAATGCCAGGCCGTATTTGGGCCCCGGGCCTTGAGTTCGACACATGTGGTCTATACTGTTTAGTGAAGTGAGGGATCAGGCTGCTAGTACGGTACGTAACATTTAGGGCTGAATCTGTATGGACCAGAGCCTTTCCTTACATTTTTGTTTGATGATTATTTCAGTTTTACTATGGTACTGTCAAACCACAGAAGTAGCTACATTCTGATTCATTGCTCAGATCAGATTAATTTTAGTTTGGATGTTCACATTGTTTTTTAAATGTGGCCAATAGCAGATTCCAGTGTGAACCGGTCATGCTCCTGAACTGACCTGCATGTGCACAAATGAAAAATAAAGAGGATGGACGTAAACTTTTTTGACAAATGTCAATCTCTAGAGTGACGTAAAAGTCGCATGAAAGTCACATGACTGTTCGGACTGAGATCGCATTGTAAAAGAGAAATAATCATAATTATTATAATAAAATAAACCTGTATCTGATTTTAGGACCACATATGAAAGTGGCCCAAATCAGAATTGAAAAGATCAGATTCCACGTGATTTGTGCTGTTCACACTAGATCTGAGTCACTATGAGCAAGGAAATCAGATTTGGGCCACTTTCGTCTGCAGTGTGAATGTAGCCGTAGACAACGGCATAACAGAGACTAATTAGAGCTGTTTTCTTGTCTTTTTCTTTATGGAAACATGTATTTATGTCTCGGTGTGAGAGGAAGGGAGACAGACCCCATTATTTGACAGCAGCTGGACTGCAGATTTCCTGCCAGGCTGGAGCAGCTCAGGTCGTCGCATGCAGTGGATTTAGGCCAGGCATATTCATACTAGTACATTCAAGTTTCAAGAGATTTATTAGTCACATACATACACGAGACATGTAGTGAAATGAAGGAAATAAGGGCCCTAAGAGTGGCACATATTCATTACCTTGTAATAGCTGGATCGTTTTCCTGTTAATGAAGCCATTTCAATTTATTTTAACACTGCATACATGCATGTAACAATCATGTATGCTAAATGATATGCTAAATATTATATACTGAACATTTTAAACCAAACTAATTAAGAAGATTGTAGAATATAAATTAACATCACAACTGTGAAATGTTACCGTGGCAGGCTGTAGACATATTCAATCAGCAGTAGCCCTTGCCCAAATTAGGCCTATATAGTTAACACATTGGACTTACGCCGTGGTCATGAAATGTTTCGAGAGGCTGGTCAAGGACCACATTTGTGCCTCCCTCCCCAGTGATATGGACCCTATGCAATTTGCATACAGGACAAACAGGTCCACTGACGACGCGGTCTCCCAGGTACTGCACAGCACCCTCTCTCACCTTGACCGTCAGAAGGGGGGCTATGTGAGACTGTTGTTCATTGACTACAGCTCAACGTTCAACACCATAGTCCCCACCAGACTGGTGGACAAGCTGATCGAGCTGGGTCTGAGCTCTGCCCTGAGCGCCTGGGTACTAGGGGTGGGAATCACCAGTTTCATCACGATACGATACGATATCGATTCTTTGGACAACGATACGATATTTGCCAATATCACAAAGTCTGCCACGATACGATACGATTCAATTCAGGTGCCTGCGATCGATATGAGGCGATATTATGTGCCCATTTAACACAGTCACATTTAGATCAACTAAAAAAAGGCTACGGAAATATCAATTGATGTATTTATTTTTGAGCTCTTCCAGACATTTAAATGAAAAACAATCTATTGTTTTTAATACAAATAGACCTCCTGTTCACTTTTGTTTTTATATATTGAGCTTTAACACACACACACACACACACACACACACACACACACACACACACACACACACACACACACACACACACACACGCACACACAGTCCCCCACAGCCCCCACCCCTCCTCCTTCCAAGTCCCCTCTCCACTCTCCTGTTCTCTCTCACGGTTAGCTGCTTAGCTTTTAAGCAGCCAACGCGACGTTCATTTAGATATTTAACGCGACGTTGGCATAAAGGAATGGCGACGATGCAACGCCTGTTATATGCATTTGACCCGTTGCGGGGAAAAAACTGCACAGACTTATATCGGCTCGCAAAATAGACGCTCTGTAGTGCTTTACAGCAGACGCAAACACTGCTGTAATGTCTACACGGAGTTTCACAATATCGCAGGGATTTTCAAAATAAGAGTATCGCAATATGAATCGATCTTTTTACGTTGCATCGATCCTATTTGATTATTGATAATAGATCGATATATCGATCTGGATCGATGTATTGTCCCACCCCTACTGGGTACTGGACTTTCTGAGCGAAAGACCCCAGGCGGTCAGGGTGGGGGGTCAGACCTCCAACACCATCACCCTGAGCATCGGGTCCCCCCAGGGCTGTGTTCTGAGCCCCCTGCTGTACTCACTCTACACACACGATTGTGTGGCCAAGTTCAGCTCCAACTCCATAGTGACGTTCGCAGACGACACGGTGGTGGTGGGGCTGATCTCGGACAACGACGAGAAGGCCTACCGGGAGGAGGTTGAGGTACTAGAACGCTGGTGCCAGGACAACAGCCTGCTCCTGAACATTGGTAAAACCAAGGAGCTGATCGTGGATTATAGGAGAGGACAGCAGGAGACACACACACCACTGAGGATTAACAGGGCTACCGTGGACAGGGTGAGCAGCTTTAAGTACCTGGGGGTCCACATCTCAGAGGATCTGACATGGTCAACACACATAGACACAGTAGTAAAGAAGGTGAAGCAGCGCTTCTACCACCTGAGACAGCTAAGGAAGTTCAGAGTATCGGGGAAGATACTCCAGTCCTTCTACTCAGGAGCTGTAGAGAGCATCTTGACCGGAAAC
Source organism: Notolepis coatsorum (assembly GCF_963971535.1). Lineage (NCBI taxonomy): Eukaryota > Metazoa > Chordata > Actinopteri > Aulopiformes > Paralepididae > Notolepis > Notolepis coatsorum. The sequence continues at coordinate 25,859,709 of NC_140174.1, read as the reverse complement.
ATCACTGCCTGGTATGGAAACAGCACGGCACAGGACAAGAAGGCCCTACAGAGAGTGGTGCGCTCAGCCGAGCGTACCACAGGTATTGCACTACCTCCCCTGCAGGTTCTATACAACAAGAGGTGCAAATCCAGAGCCTGCAGAATAATGAAAGACCCCCACCACCCCAATAACAGCCTGTTCCAGCTGCTGAGGTCAGGCAGACGCCTGCGAACCCCAGCTACTAGGACAGAGAGGCTTAGGCTCAGCTTCTTCCCCCAGGCCATCAGAGCCTTGAACAATGAACATTGAGTGCCACAGAACACTGAACTATCCACACACAAGCACACATGAGCACACACACGACACGCTGTGCACTAGCAGCCACTTTAACACTTTAATCGTTGCGGGCAAGACCACCCGCATTTCATTGTATACTTGTATGCCGTGACAAATAAAACTCTTGACTTGACTTGACTTGTTTTTTGCCCGCCATGCGTTGAACGCCAACAACGGCGTAAATCGTTTTTGGGATCAATATACAAAAATTTGGCCATGGCATTCATAATTCATCCAGCCTTCCTCCGAACTGCAGCGGCACCCTGTATGAGATTGCAACGCCTCAATACCGCCGCCTGGTGGATGGTCGGGCGAGTTACACTCTCGCCAAAACCGGAAGTGGCGATCGTGCGTCGAGGAAATCCCTCCGGCAGTCATATCTTGTTACGTGGATCCAGACAAACACTCTAGTGCACTTCGATTGCTTTCTAAACGCAATAATCTATATGATTTCGGCGTTTATTGCGCCATACAAACCGTAAATGGATGTAGGAGATCGACGTCAAATAATTGGGATCTTGGCGGCTAAGTGGCGCAGTGGGCAAAGGCGCTCGCCACTAACGCAGGAGATGCTGGGTTCGAGCCCAGCTCTCTGCGTTGCTTCCGGCTTGGCTGGTCGTTCATACTAATACAATTGGCAGTATTAGGGGGTGGGAAAGCCGGTGGGTGGGGATCGGACGTTGTGGACAGCGACTCCTACAGGTCGGTTGGTGCCCCTGTGCAGCAGAATCAGGAAGTATCAGGGGCAGCGTGAGCCTCCCACACGTTACTCCTCGCCACTGAGAGATTGCTTTGTACAGGTAAAAAGATGCAACGGCTGCCTCCTCGTGTACCGGAGGGGACACGTGATGCAAGGCTTCGTCCACATTGCAGCCGACCAGTGGGAGGCATGGTCTAGCAACGTTCGAGACAGGGGAGGGAAGAATTGGATAATACGAAAATTGGGATGGGAGAAAAAGAGAAAACGGGGAGAAAAAGTAGATAAAAAAAAAATAATTGGGATCTTTTTCCTCCAGTCTCATCGGCGAACGGTAAGAGGAAAGAGGAATATAACGTTATTTTCAGCCCGATTGTTTATTCATTTCACTGCAATTTATTCATTTCACTGCAAACCATCTGCTCAACATATCAACCCATACTAAATAAAGCCGCTACTGACGATCAACAAATTATAAATGACCCCCCCCCCCCTTTCCTTCACGCATGATGAAGCATAATGTATACCGATCATATACATTTGAATTTTTTAATATAGTGTGTATAGGAAAGAAACGCCAATCAATAATCTATCATATGCGTCAGGGCCTATAACTCTCGTTTTTGGAATTACAGCAGAAAACCCTAAAAACACTTATATTCTAGACGGTATTAACACAACAATGTATGAATGAAGAAATATAACGTTCCCACATCCTGAACGATAGATAATCGATGTTGAATGGGCCATAGTAATGTCAATATAGCAATAAAATTAAAAAAGTTATAGCCCTGCAAAGAAGGTAAACATCTCCATAGGCTTTCAACGGTGGCAGACTGGGTACAATGATGGGCACAACCCCACGGTGCCCAATGTGTTAATAATGGTTGGTAGACAGTGGGGGGGGGGGGGGGGGCTCTATAGTGAACAGGACATGCCATTCCGTGTCCCTTTTCACCGCTGATTGAAGTCGGCTCATTCTTGTATTCGCTCATTCGTGTATTTACTCATTTGTGTATTCGTTCACTCGTGTGTTTGCTCGCTCGCCCACCCAGCCACTGCTTCACGCCTTGTCATCATGCTGCTGTGTGCGCAGCAGATGGTTTACGCTAGTGAAATACCTGAAATACCTTGTGAAATACACATAGAACCGCCGCCAACGGCTGGAGTACTAACGGCTGGTGAACTTGAGAACTGTTAGGACTGCCTGACTCTTAATAATAAACACTGCACGGTTTCTGGCGCAGTGTGTTACTACGGTTTGGACCATGTATACTGTCATCACTATTACTACTGTCTGACTGAATCCTGCCACCCACTACTGATAACTACTACTGTTATCACTATTATCATTACTACCTGCACTTTGTTCTATGTTCTATATAATTTTTTAACAAGGTGCTTAAAAAGTAATTGAAATTCAAATCAACCATTCGCATTGAAAGTTTTGTTCATCCATAATAAAAAGTTTCTGAATCAAGAAATATCTTTTTAATTATTTTTTTTATCCACTTTTTCTCCCATTTCTATTTTTCTCCCATCCCAATTTCGTATCATCCAATTCAACCCTCCCCTGTCTCAAACGCTGTTTCTTGCCTCCCACAAGCCGGCTGCAATGTGGACTAAGTCATACATAGCACGAGTCCCCTCTGATACTCGAGGTAGCATCTTTTCACCTGCGCGGCGTGATCTTTCAGCGTCAGGGGTCGTCAGGGGTCTGCGCTTTGGAGGGGCGCCGCCCCCATCGCTTCCTGATTCTACTGCGCAGGCGCACCAATCGACTTGTAGGAGTCGCTGTCCACAACGCCCGATCCCCACCCATTAGTTTCCCACCCCCTAATACTGCCAATGTGTATTAGTACGGACGACCAGCTAAACTGAAAGCAATGTGGAGCGAACAGGCGAACCCAGCGTCTCCAGTATTTGTGGTGAGCACCTTGCCCACTGCACCACGTAGCCGCCCGAAATATCTTTTTTATTTAAAGTGTAACTAATTGTCGGAAATGGTTTTAAGCCATAAATATTGGATCAGATTTTCTTTTCCTATAAAAAAAAAAACAGCATTTAAAAATGAATTGTATCCTTTTAACCGTTTCACTGCCGCACTACCAAGCGGTTAACCCTTTCACTGCGACAATACACAGAAGGTTAACCCTTTCACTTCCACACAACAGCAGGTTACCGTCGGTAGTGTGATAGTAAAGGGTTAACCTTCTGTAGTGTGGCAGTAAAGGGGTTAAATGAAAAATAGTGCTTGGAAAAGTACTTGAAAGTCCTTTTGCAATGTCTGTGTGGGAATCGTGTAGAAAGCACCAGCGGGCCTCGTCTGGTTTCTCTTATTTATTTATTTAACCCAAATCCTTTTCCTGAGCCATGGAGTGGTGGCCCAGCAGAGGTCAGCCCTGGTATCACTGACACAGTGGTGTCGATCCCTCTCTAGTGTTTAATAACTTTGAAGATTGTCATTAAGTTCACCTTATGCAGCTTGTTGTGTCAGCTAAGATAAGATATTCCTTTATTGATCCCCTTGGGGAAATCTGGGCGTCATAGCGGCATGGGGGGGGGGAGGTACAGGTATGGGCCGGGTAATAGTAGAAAGACATGAATATAGGCATCTGAATATAGAAATACGAGAGCAATAGACAGTGTAAACAATATAATTAACCCTGAATATAAAGAAGTGGGGAAAATAAACCGTGTAAACAATATAATTTACTCTGAATATAAAGACATGAGAAAAAGAAACGGTGTAAACAATATAATTTACTCTGAATATGAAGACATGAGAAAAATAAACAGTGTAAACAAAGGTGCAGGTGAGGGTCTGTATGTATGGAGGGTCTAACCTCTTCTGTCCTCTCTTCCTCCGTGTCTCCGTTCCTCAGTTGATGGGCAGCCTGGAGGAGGTTCACATGCCCCAGAATGGCATCAACCACCCGGGTATAACAGCCCTGGCCTCGGCCATGCAGCACAACCCAGACCTCCGCGTCCTCAACCTCAACGACAACACCTTCACCAAGAAAGGGGCCCTCGCCATGGCACAGGTGGGGCCTCTTATCTACATACCGTGGTGTTATTCTCACCCCGGCCTCTGCTGCTGGTGCTGTTACGAGCCCAGACACATTTCCGCAGGGTATCTTAAAATGTCTTACAGTCATAATTTTCAATTTAAGGCCTGAAGAGGTATTAAAAAGTCTTACATTTTATTTATCCCAACAGGTATAACATGTTTAGGGGGCAGCCCGAATGAAATTATATGAAATATATGAAAGGTTTCTGTATTCAAGTCGTTGTTTTTTGCAGGGCTACCGGGAGCTTGGTGCATCTGACGAGAGCTTGTATGGGCCAGTTCAGTGTCGCTTATTTTTTATTATTTTTTAAAGCAAAAGCTAGTATGGTCGTGAAATTGGTTTTGATTTTGCTGTGGTATTAAAAGGGTCTTAAATTTAACCTGCCTGTTCCGGTTGCATTTCAACACATTTCTCTCAAATACGGTGGATACTCAACCAGGCTATTATTTGTGTCTATTGTGGTTCCGTGTACAGAAACAAAACGTTTTATTATTTTTATTTAATTATTTATTTGCTGACTCATGTGTCCTCCAGGGCCTGAGGCTCTTGCGTAACATCCAGGTGATCAACTTCGGCGACTGTCTGGTGCGCTCCGAGGGAGCCATCGCCCTCTCCGCCGTCCTGAGGGAGGGCCTGCCCGTTCTCAAGGTGAGTTTACACCATAAGTCCACAGTTGTCTCGTACAAGCGTGTCTGCGTCGTTTGCACGCTCGTCTCGCCGCCTCTCACCTCTCGTGTGCTTGGTCTTCAGGACCTGAACCTGTCGTTCGGGGAGGTCACCCAGGCTGCCGCTCTGGTCGTGGCTCAGGCCGTCAGGGAGAAGCCTCACATGGAGAAGCTGGATCTGAACGGTAAAGCCAGCTGGTCACTAACCTTCTGATCCGCAGGACAGGATTTCCTAAGGGCTACCGGGCTGTCTGTCAGAATATATTTGAATTAAATTCAAAACAATACTAATTTGAATACCGGACTCCCATTTGAATGTACATTTAAAAAAACAAACAAAAAACAACATTGAAAACATATCTCTGGTTCCTGTCCCTTTTATTATTTTTAAAAGATGTACATGCAATACAAGCCAATAACAGGGTATTACAAAGCACAGCCCAATGCCTGATGACAGTTTCCTACTGGTACTATTCATAGTAGCAAATACAACAGACAATAAACATGTTAATTGTAAGCATTTTACGCCTGTAATAATGTACATTTTATCTCTAATGTTCGAATTTCATAAAAATGTGCCTCATTTCACCCTATTCATATCCAAATGGTATTCTTAGGGATGATTGACAGCCCGAATAGATCTAGGACAGCGCTGTCCGTTTGCCCACAACAGAAATATTCACATGACTTGATAATAAGCAGAGGGTATTTCTATGGAACGTTGCCTGCTTTGGTCTTGTGATACTGTATGTGATATAGCTAGTGTCTCCTGCAGGTAACTGTCTGGGGGAGGAGGGATGTGAGGCCTTGCGGGAGGCCATGGAGGACCTGGAGGTGGGAGACATGCTGTCCTCTCTCAGGTAACGTCGGCGAGGTGAAACCTTCTGCCGTGATGTAATCAAACAGGAGCTCCGCCCACAATGCTATTCAGAACGCAGTTTAATGTAATCAAATGGGAGCTCCGCCCACAACGCTATTCAGAACGCAATTTAATGTAATCAAACGAGAGCTCCGCCCACAACGCTATTCAGAGCGCAGTTTAATGTAATCAAACGGGAGCTCCGCCCACAGCGCTACTCAGCGCAGTTTAATGTAATCAAACGGTAGCTCCGCCCACATCGCTATTCAGAACGCAGTTTAATGTAATCAAACGGGAGCTCCGCCCACAACGCTACTCGGAACGCAGTTTTGACTCCTTCCCTCAGTCCCAGGCGATACTTTCAACTGGTAGAACAAACAACCACTCGGATTGTAGTCAACCCCTGTGCGCACACAATGGTGTTTGTTGTTTGATGATTCGTTGGAGAAATGCCTGTCAAAATGGCGTCTGCGTTTTTCATTCAAATGGCTAATCCCCAATAGGAGCCAACGACAAGATTTTTGCATCTAAATCTCTACAACCGTGTGAAATCTGATTATTCTTTCAGTTTTGGTGCTTTTGGGTTTTTAACCAGAAGGCGATGGGTGCGCCGTCACCTATTAAGAACTCAATGCGGCCAAAGCTGCTGTTTACAATCCTCTCAGCGGCTCAAAAGGCCGTTTTCCCACGATCGATTATAATGGATTAGTAAAGTGATTACAGGAAGTTGCTGTAACAAAATGATTATTTCTTTATTTCGCCACTAAAACATTTGAATGTTGTAGATCATCTCAGGATATGGAATATGCCATTTAAATAAATATTACTCTACCACCGATTTTATATATATAAAAAAATATATATATATATTATTTCATTTTTATTTATTTACTTTTGGTGACAGTGTTCCATTTACTGACGCTTTAGCCAAGTTCCTTTTATACAAACTAATATTGTTTATAGGCTTGTGTGTTGGATGTGAAACCCAAGATGAGATCTATTCGTTTCTGAACCGCTAACATGCTCGTTCTGCAGCGATGACGAGGGAGAGCCTGATGACGATGATGACGATGATGATGAAGATGCAGAGGAAGATGAGGATGACGAGAATGGAGTGGAAGAAGATGGAGACGAGGAAGAGGACTGCGAAGAGACGAAGCAGAACGGCGTGGCGAGCAAAGACAGCAGCCCTGTGAGACCACAGATCGCAGTAAGACCCAGTGTCAAGAGAATATGTAAGGGATAATGTATAGCTACGAGGTCATTGTCGCAAAATAATTGACCGACACGGAGTTTAAAATACCGAGCCGCCTCGGCAAGGTGTTTTAAACGTCAGTGAAGGTCAATTATTTTGCGATGATAACAGAGTATAGCTATACATTATCCCGCTTATTACATGGCTAACTTACTAACAATATACCTAATTCATTTGACAAAATCGACAAGACGAGATCAAATGCAGACGCAGTTGTTCTGTGGCTCTGTCAGCCCAAATAAAGTGATTATTATTATCGCCGGCAGGTGTGTCTAATTGCACTGAAACAGTGTGTGTCAGTGGGGCTTGATTGCGAACAGCTGCGCACAGCGGTCATTATTGTTCCACAGAGGTCCGTTATCGAGTAATATCGGACCTCTGACGAGCGCTATTGACCAATCACAAGCAAGCATTTCGGCGAATGTGAAAACGCCATGTAATAAGACATATTACCTACCGGCTACCGTACACACGAATATCAAACCAACTACAATCAGCTGTTACTAAACGCATTGCTAGATCGTGTTCACACTCGCTGTACTCAAACCAGCCGCGTTTGACTTTTCAAAACATCAAAATAATTGATTGTCATAAATGTATTCTACAGTACAATGAAAAGAGGTTTGGCAAATGTAACAGTAATATACAATAGACAGGTGATTAGACTGGATATAAAATATATTAATAGTACTACTTGTATGGCCAATTTGCCTATCTAAGCCAGGATACGTCTTGAACGCGCTCACACCACTTTGACTTGGGCTGTCTTGTTACTCACTGTTTGATGTTGTTGATTGTTGCATCTTGAGGGATTTGAACCGGTTGCTTTTATGGAAGGAGTTGTGTAAATGTTTCAAATAATAAGGGGGCAAACAACGAAACAATAACAGGCTCCAGACTTGAACTAAAAGGTTTCAAAACAAACAGGCGCAGCAAAGGGGTTCAAATAAACTGAAAGGATTCTAAACAAAGTCTTTCTTTCAATGTGCGCTGTGTGTGTGTAGAGCGAGCGAGCGGTTGAAAATCTGTTTCTCTTCTGGCGCGCTTCTACACACAGCTGGGCCCTAATTAATAGAGGACCATGGTGCCATTTTTCGAGGCGACCAATGGGGGCGCCATTTGGTCAAAACTATTAAATCAAATGAAATGGCTCCTACATAACCGGACCCTATTGTTATGGGCAGGCTCTAATAACAATACAAAATCTAAAAACTGGAGCCATACAAAATGTTCAAAACAAAAATAAATACTTGTGAGGTGGGAAACCGGCATGGTGTATATAGGCCTGTCTGAATCCCTAACTTGAGTTTGGCACCAGCAGGCAAATCTTGCTGATGGGCCTTTCAAGTACACTTGTTTTTGTCTGAAGACGCACACTTCTCACAAGTCCTCTTGAGTCTGGCATTGTTTCCAGGACTCTAGCCAACATCCATGATCCTCTTGGCGCATTCGTGTCAGCTATGATCACAATGTCTTCCTTTTCAAAGTTCCTGCGGATGCGGTTCCATTTTTGATGTACATTCATAAGAGGTAGGTATTCTTTTATCCATCTGGTGCAAAATAGATCTGACAGGTACTGTACTTGTCTCCAATGGCACTTTGCATACACATGGTATTTTGGGAGGATAGCAGGGTGCTTTGCATCTTCTGGCATGGCTGCTCTGCTTAATCTCCCACCCACTCTTATGGCTTCGTTTTCAAGTTTGGGATCAAGCTTGTAGATTGAACTGTGTTTCTGCACGTTCAAACTTCCTTTCTGCAATGTTTTGATTTCCTCTTGAAATCCTTGGTTTTGACAGAATTGTACAACGGCTATCTCTGAAATGTCCAGTTCATCCAGAGAGAGGTTGTGTGCCTTTACAGTGTTTTTGAATTTTTTCATCTCTACTTCAATTGTCTGTCGTTGTTTGTCTGCGTCTGGTTCTTGAATTTGCATCAGATCTTTCCTTTTTCTACTCAACTGCAAAAGGTGAGTTCTCAAATACAGCATCCATGCTACAACTCTTTTCAATTTGTAGAAACTTGAGTAGTGGTGTATGAGAGTGCTAGTAGGTTCTTGATCTGTCATCTGAATGGTATTGACTGTAACCTTCTCTCTTTTGACTTCCGGATCGTCGGCTGGTATGGGGGTGAGATCAGCAGGTAAGTTAGGCCATGTCTCTTCCTTTTCCTGTAGGAAGTCTGGTCCCTTCTTCCAGTTTTCACACTTTAAAAATGCATCAGCTGTAAGACCTCGGGACACATGGTCTGCAGGCTTGATCTTGGTGTTCACTTGGATTCTGAATATATCTTCCTCCACATTCCTGTTCACTTTCACTGCTAGTACTGCAGCAGTAAGTTCCATTCTGGGTATTGCAACCCGTTTCAAGGGGGCGTCTCTTGCCTTTGCCATGATTACACTCAGTTTGCGTTTCTTTGGGTGGCATACTCCATGGTGAGGTAAGTACCAGCTTCAGAGTGTCCCTTTTGAATGACACTTTCAAGAAAGTCAGTGTACTCTTTGTGAAACTCCGGATCCTTCTTGAATTTCCTTTTTTGGATCATGAGGTCATTCAAATGTATTATTGATATGCGATTGCCGAAAATATGGGTTGGCTGCTTATGGCTTGTTGTGGGTTCGTGTAGAAGCCCATTAACCACCCTTCCAAGTCTTGTCTTTACAGCGTAGGGCCCATTACCCTTGCTATTAATTACTGCCCAAGGTTCCATAAACTTAGCTGCATCATTACCAATCAGGAGTCCAATATCTGCATCAATATATGGCAACTTAACCTCTTTTAGGTAGTTCCATTCTTGCACATCAACCTGAGTGGGAATTTGCTGCTTGGTTACAGGAATTTCTGTTTGAGTATAGAGTGGTGTCAGTTTTAGGAAATTATCTCCTTCAAGACTTGACACTTCCAGCCCATTGATTCTGTTAATACTTATGACCTTTTCTTGTCCTAGAGTACGAAGTAGGATTCGAGTTGGTGTCGCTTTAGCATTCAGTTGCTTCCTTAAAGCTTCAGTACAGAAGGTTCCAGTGCTTCCTGGATCAAGGAAAGCGTACGTTTGAAGTACCTGATTTAGAATTTGACAACTTGACTTGCACAGGAACAATTGACAGTTTTTGTTGGTCACCGGTATGGATAGGCCTTTTCATGGTGACTAATGCACTGCCCACTGACGTGCTATCGGTGCTTGGACTAGTTTGACTTGTATCTTTTTTTAATTCAATGTGCAACACAGTAGAATGCTTCTTTGTGCATATTTTACAAGTCACACGTCTTTTTTTTATCCACTTTTTTCTCCCATTTTTCTATATATTTTCTCCCATCCCAATTTCGCATCATCCAATTCAACCCTCCCCTGTCACGAACGCTGTTTCTTGCCTCCCACAAGCCGGCTGCAATGTGGACTAAGTCATACATAGCACAAGTCCCCTCCGGTACTTGAGGTAACAGCAGTCGCATCTTTTCACCTGCGCAGCTCGATCTCTCAGTGTCGAGGAGTAACGCGTGGGAGGCTCACGCTGCCCCCGACACTTCCTGATTCTACTGCGCAGGCGCACCAACCGACTTGTAGGAGTCGCTTGTTCACAACGTTCGATCCCCACCCTTCAGTTTTCCCTCCCCGTAATACGGCCAATGTGTATTACTGCGGACGACCAGCTAAACTGAAAACAATGTGGAGAGCTGGATTCGAACACGCAAATCCTAGCGTCTCCACACTGGTGGCGAGTGCCTTGCCCACTACACCACCTAGCCGCCCTCAAGTCACACGTCTTTTACAGTCCTTACTCATGTGACCCTGAGTCACACAACCGAAACATAAACCATTTACTTTAAAGAACTCAACTTTGTCTTTGTGTATTTTCTTATCCAATTTCTTGCACAGGTCTGTGCTCTGGTTTTCTTTGCAAAATAAACATGTTTTCTTTTGCACGGCTGCAGAGCTGCTTGTGCTCGACTGTGACTTTGGTTCTGAGGATTCTGTTACTGTGGCAAAACTTCTCTTATAATTGCTTTTAGTGTATGATGAAACTGGTACAGATTTCAAAATACTATTTCGGGGAGAAGGGATTGTCCTCTTGTCTTTCGGTTTTGTGTCTTGTATTTCTCCAAAGAGGGGATCAATTGCAATGTTTGCTTGCCTTTCAATGAAATTTACAAGTTGTGGGAACTTAGCTCTTCTGTGTGTACGCTCATAGTAACCATATGCTACTGTCCTCCACCTCTCTCTGTGCTTGAATGGCAGTTTTGATAAGACAGGATTGTTCATGTCTTGCAGAATTTCATTATTGCTCATAGCATTGCAGCATGTTTTCAAGAAGAGTGAGTATTTGTGTAAGGCTTTACCATCTTCTGATCGGATTGCATCCCAATTCAGAATTTGTTCCTGATAGGCAGCAGCAATGAGAACCTCATTCCCAAAATGTTTGCGTAGCAGCCGTTTTGCTTTCACATAGCCTTTTCGGGAATCCATGTGAAGGCAGCTTCTCACAATTGCCTTTGGTTCTCCATCTGTAAACTGTTCAAGAAAGAGCAGTCGATCTCTGTTGTTACTTGTCTTGCTTTCTACACAATGTTCAAATGTACTAATGAAAGAGACATAACTTAATGGATCACCTTTAAAAACAGGAAGCTCTCTAGAAGGCAAGAGTGAGAACCTCTGTTCTTGAATTAACATTTCTGTGATTTCATTTTGTTTTCTCAAAATGTCCATCATGGCGCTGCCTGGTTGAACATTAACCTGAGCACCATCTTGCAAGCCAAGGTTTGAGTTAGGCTGTTGAGGTTGTTGGTGAGCAACAGGCATTCGTGACCTTGTAGGCTGCTGAGCCATTTGTTTCTGTGGCTGCCGTAATTGGCCACTAGGGGCATGTTGAGACCTTTGTCTCAGTGGTGGATGGGAAGCTGCTCCTTCAAATTCTTAATTTTCATCATCATCATCATCCCTTTCAGCCTCATCATCCTCTTCATAGTCATCATCTTCCTCTTCATCATCCAATCCATAATTAACCTTCTGGCTGTCTACTCACTGGTAAGGATTGCATTGAGGCAAAATATTCATTGATGTGGATTAAGGGGTTAACATCAAACTTGGTGTCTACATGTTTAGTAACATCCAGTACTTTTAACCTGGCATCAGCAGCTGCAATTTCCACTTCCAATTCAAATGCTTCCTTTTTTGCTTTGCCTCCTGTAATTCAAATGCTTGCCTTTGCTTGAGATAAGCAGCATGTGTGGCTATTCTAAAGCGTCTCGTTTGGCCTCTGCCTGTCTTAATGCTAAGGTGCTTGAAGTGCTTTTCGGCTTTCTACTTATCATGCCAACTGAAACATGATTTCCCACTAAGTGCTGTTGTCACTTCTGGTGTCACTTCTGGTGGCTTTTTGTGCCATAGCTGCAGGGGCATTATTTATCCATTCTACATCTTCATCATGAAATTCACATATGTTTTTGAACTTAGGCATGTACCACTGCTCTTGGTCACCTGCAGCTTCCTCTTCTGATAATAGCTGCTGTACTGATTTGTGAAGTGATTTGAAGTGATTTGTTTTAGAATTAAATCATTGTATTCTTGCTTAACCAATTCAACATTTCTGTAATCAACCATAAGTGCTTGTAACACTTTTTTTTGCTTGTGAGTTGTCCAAGTTTAGCTTTTCTTGCATTACATTTCTTTGCATAATTAGCCTCAAGTGCCGTTGTGTGGGTTTCACTTGTCTTTTTCCCTCAACCACAGGCAAATTAACACCTTATCCAGTGTGCGATCCATATCAGGATCTTTGGGGGAGGGGGGGGGGGGGTTGGTCAGGCGCAAAAAAAAAATCAGAGCGTTTCCTGAGTCTCGCAACTGCCGAGAGAGAGAGAGAGAGACGCCCCGCCCGCAGAGAGAGAGAGAGAGAGAGAGAGAGGGAGAGGGGGGGGGGGAGAGAGAGAGAGACGCCCGCGAGAGAGAGAGAGACGCCCGCGGAAAGAGAGAGAGAGAGACGCCCGCGAGAGAGAAAGAGAGAGAGTCCAGCTCACTGCACTGCCGCGGAGAGAGAGAGAGAGAGAGAGAGAGAGAGAGAGAGAGGAGAGAGAGAGAGAGAGAGAGAGAGAGAGAGAGAGAGAGAGAGAGAGAGAGAGAGAGAGAGAGAGAGAGAGAGAGAGAGAGAGAGAGAGAGAGAGAGAATGAGAGAGAGAGAGAAGAGAGAGAGAGAGAGAGAGAGAGAGAGAGAGAGAGAGAGAGAGAGAGAGAGAGAGAGAGGAGAGAGAGAGAGAGAGAGAGAGAGAGAGAGAGAGAGAGACGAGAGAGAGAGAGAGAGAATTACATTGTTTTTCTTGCAGTTTTATTAAAAGTCACTCCTCATCTCCAGTAGTAAAAAAATGCAACATTATCGCCACCCGACCTGTCCTGTCCTGATGGTCTGCCCAATTCTCAAAATCTGCATGTCACAGAAGTAGTCCCGCAGCAAGTTGCTTCGTCTTCTTTGTAAAATCAAAATTGGTTAGAAAAACTTTCGACATTATCCTGGATGTGTCTATTTGTGCCTGCAGAGTGCAGACTGCAGTGCAGCGCCGCCACGCTCCGAATGGTGAACGCAAGAATAGCATGCATGTTCCATGCGTATTACGAGTAGGGTATATCTGCAGTGCCGCCCGCATATTGTCTATTACGGTGAATTTGTGCGGAAATCATTTATACATCAAAATAGCATTTATTTTCAGTAATTTAGAGACCCCCCAAAGATTCACAAATCATGTATTCAGGTGAGCTGATGTCTGATCTAAGGGAGCTATGGCTCACCGAGCTCCCCTCGTGGATCGCACCCTGCCTTTATCAGAAGTGTGAATGGCGGTAACTTCAGTCACAATCACAGCTTCAGGATATTCCAAAAAAAAAGTACAACTGATCCAATCTTCTCAATCATAACATTTCAGAACATGAACATAGGCTTCTCAGTGGTGTCAGTGGACTCATCCACAGCTATGGAAATGCTTTTTATTCTATCACAAAGCTGTTTAATCAAATCACCAGCCAGTATTTCAGTTATTCTGGTTGCTGTGCGATCTGGGGAAGATTTGCTTTTGTTTGCCTTAAAACATGGTCTCCACTTCAGTCATACATTATTTATTATGTATGCATCAGAGAATGGCTTCTTGTGTTTAGCCAAAACCCATGCCACTGAGTGAGGACTTGGTTGCTTTTTCTCGTTGTGACATAGATTTAACAATAATTCTGCTTGCAGCTTGATATGATGATTTCATTCCATTTATTTGTGTGGTTCTTAGCACTGAATTTTGAGGAAAGGTTGCATAAAAATAACTGTTTTGTTTCCTAGTGGCGTTTCAAATTGCCACTCTTCACAAGAGCTACCATTTCTTGGCATATTAGGCACATTGGTTTGGTGCTGGGAGGATGCACGCATATCTTTCAGTCCACCTTTGAATTGCAGCGATTTTCACTGTCGACTTTTCTTTTACTGGCCATCTTTGAACATGCCATATTTTTCTACTAGCTGCCTGCTGGCGAAACTAGGCTACTAGCTACATTTATCTCACAGAGATAAAACTGGGAACGAGGTTACTAGCTACAGTGCCTGCAGATGAAACTACCTGTAGATGCGCTGTCAACTCTCGCTCTGACTCGGACCATTGAAAGAGACGACACGCATTCCGTGAAGACCAGCCCTACTCTGTCTCTGATTCGCAGACTGTGGGTGGGGGGAAACAACGCTGACGGGACGCTGAATGTGATTGGACCAGAGCAGAGTAGTCAGACATACACAGACAGGAGGAGGAGGAGAGGCTGTGTTCCAGCAGGAGGAGAGGCTGTGTTCCAGCAGGAGGAGAGACTGTGTTCCAGCAGGAGGAGAGACTGTGTTCCAGCAGGAGGAGGGGCTGTGTTCCAGCAGGAGGAGAGGCTGTGTTCCAGCAGGAGGAGAGGCTGTGTTTCAGCAGGAGGAGAGGCTGTGTTCCAGCAGGAGGAGAGGCTGTGTTCCAGCAGGAGGAGAGGCTGTGTTCCAGCAGGAGGAGAGACTGTGTTCCAGCAGGAGGAGAGGCTGTATTCCAGCAGGAGGAGAGACTGTGTTCCAGCAGGAGGAGAGGCTGTGTTCCAGCAGGAGGAGAGACTGTGTTCCAGCAGGAGGAGAGACTGTGTTCCAGCAGGAGGAGAGGCTGTGTTCCAGCAGGAGGAGAGGCTGTGTTCCAGCAGGAGGAGAGGCTGTGTTCCAGCAGGAGGAGAGGCTGTGTTCCAGCAGGAGGAGAGGCTGTGTTCCAGCAGGAGGAGAGACTGTGTTCCAGCAGGAGGAGAGGCTGTGTTCCAGCAGGAGGAGAGACTGTGTTCCAGCAGGAGGAGGGGCTGTGTTCCAGCAGGAGGAGAGACTGTGTTCCAGCAGGAGGAGCGACTGTGTTCCAGCAGGAGGAGAGACTGTGTTCCAGCAGGAGGAGAGACTGTGTTCCAGCAGGAGGAGAGGCTGTGTTCCAGCAGGAGGAGAGACTGTGTTCCAGCAGGAGGAGAGGCTGTGTTCCAGCAGGAGGAGAGGCTGTGTTCGAGCAGGAGGAGGGGCTGTGTTCCAGCAGGAGGAGAGACTGTGTTCCAGCAGGAGGAGAGGCTGTGTTCCAGCAGGAGGAGAGACTGTGTTCCAGCAGGAGGAGAGACTGTGTTCCAGCAGGAGGAGAGACTGTGTTCCAGCAGGAGGAGAGGCTGTGTTCCAGCAGGAGGAGAGGCTGTGTTCCAGCAGGAGGAGAGACTGTGTTCCAGCAGGAGGAGGGGCTGTGTTCCAGCAGGAGGAGAGGCTGTGTTCCAGCAGGAGGAGGGGCTGTGTTCCAGCAGGAGGAGAGGCTGTGTTCCAGCAGGAGGAGAGGCTGTGTTCCAGCAGGAGGAGAGGCTGTGTTCCAGCAGGAGGAGGGGCTGTGTTCCAGCAGGAGGAGAGACTGTGTTCCAGCAGGAGGAGAGACTGTGTTCCAGCAGGAGGAGAGACTGTGTTCCAGCAGGAGGAGAGACTGTGTTCCAGCAGGAGGAGAGACTGTGTTCCAGCAGGAGGAGAGGCTGTGTTCCAGCAGGAGGAGAGGCTGTGTTCCAGCAGGAGGAGAGACTGTGTTCCAGCAGGATGAGAGGCTGTGTTCCAGCAGGAGGAGAGGCTGTGTTCCAGCAGGAGGAGAGGCTGTGTTCCAGCAGGAGGAGAGACTGTGTTCCAGCAGGAGGAGAGGCTGTGTTCCAGCAGGAGGAGAGGCTGTGTTCCAGCAGGAGGAGAGGCTGTGTTCCAGCAGGAGGAGAGGCTGTGTTCCAGCAGGAGGAGAGGCTGTGTTCCAGCAGGAGGAGAGACTGTGTTCCAGCAGGAGGAGAGACTGTGTTCCAGCAGGAGGAGAGGCTGTGTTCCAGCAGGAGGAGAGGCTGTGTTCCAGCAGGAGGAGAGGCTGTGTTCCAGCAGGAGGAGAGGCTGTGTTCCAGCAGGAGGAGAGGCTGTGTTCCAGCAGGAGGAGAGACTGTGTTCCAGCAGGAGGAGAGACTGTGTTCCAGCAGGAGGAGAGACTGTGTTCCAGCAGGAGGAGAGGCTGTGTTCCAGCAGGAGGAGAGACTGTGTTCCAGCAGGAGGAGAGACTGTGTTCCAGCAGGAGGAGAGACTGTGTTCCAGCAGGAGGAGAGGCAGGAAGATAAACTGTGTTCCAGCAGGAGGAGAGGCTGTGTTCCAGCAGGAGGAGAGGCTGTGTTTTAGCAGGAGGAGAGGCTGTGTTCCAGCAGGAGGAGAGGCTGTGTTCCAGCAGGAGGAGAGGCTGTGTTCCAGCAGGAGGAGAGGCTGTGTTCCAGCAGGAGGAGAGGCTGTGTTCCAGCAGGAGGAGGGGCTGTGTTCCAGCAGGAGGAGAGGCTGTGTTCCAGCAGGAGGAGAGGCTGTGCAGCCGGACATACAGAGCACTGCTTGCAGAGGAGATAGCGGAGAATTTTGAGCATTTCTTTCCACTTTATCACTCCGGAATCACGTTTTCAACCAAGTCACTAACGTAACGTTGCTGTCATGAGCCTGTGCCATGGTAGCCTACAAGTGATAAAATAAATAAAACTTCCAACCCGCGCAACGACTCGGCAAAAAGTTGCGCGCGGGCCGCACTAACACTAAACTTTGATGTCAAGTAGGGGGCCGCAAAATATCCAGCGGGCCGCAATTGGGCCGTGAGTTTGAGACCCCTGCATTAGATCCATCCAATTCCAGTAATTGTGTCCGTATCAGAGAAATGTTCAACTTGAATGTATGGCCAATTTGCCTATCTAAGCCAGGATACGTCTTTAACGCGCTCACACCACTTTGACTTGGGCTGTCTTGTTACTCACTGTTTGATGTTGTTGATTGTTGCATCTTGAGGGATTCTAACCGGTTGCTTTTATGGAAGGAGTTGTGTAAAAGTTTCAAATAATAAGGGGGCAAACAACGAAACAATAACGGGCTCCAGACTTGAACTAAAAGGTTTAAAAACAAACAGGCGCAGCAAAGGGGTTCAAATAAACTGAAAGGATTCTAAACAAAGTCTTTCTTTCAATGTGCGCTGTGTGTGTGTAGAGCGAGCGAGCGGTTGAAAATCTGTTTCTCTTCTGGCGCGCTTCTACACACAGCTGGGCCCTAATTAATAGAGGACCATTAGTCAAAACTATTAAATCAAATGAAATGGCTCCTACACTACTAGTATAGTACTACTAATTCATTCATAACTTGGCGCGACGGACCAAAGAAGTCTGTTCCCTTATTGTGACCGATTTCTGTCTTCTAGCCGGAGGTGGAGTCTTTCCTCCACTGTCCCTCTGCTGAGACACTCCTTCATCTGGGAGAGAAGAGCGCCGGTCTTCAACAGCAGGTGGAGTCTGCAAAACATTTTGAACACTAATATATTTTCATGTTGTTCTTTTGGGAGTAGATGTTGTGATTAAAGGATCAGGCTAGTGGAATAAATAGATTTCTTAGTGTCAACATATTTGTACGAAAAGACCACAACCTGCCATGCATTTCTACTAGGTGTGTAACGGTACGTGTATTCGTCCCGCGAATTTACGGTACGTGGCTCCACGGTGCGGTACGTGCAGCCATACGAAGAATACGTCTCATAGTCATACCACTAGGTGAAACTAGGGTTGCACATTTTACAAATCTATGCTCAATATATTTACTTTACACTGGCTTACATTGATCTTTAACGTTGAATATTAAGCTTGTATTGTCAAATTTAGATGATGAATAAAACGTTGTAGCTTGTAAACGCACGCACGATGACAATCGGACAGAACAAATAACAACATGCACTGACCCTCTGCACTGCAGGCTGTTTCTCTCCTCCTCCCTCCCCTCCCCTTACAGGTGTCGGGTGTCCCTAACCATGAATGAATTATATCATGTTTGTAACACAGCAGGGTCATTACAATTTTTACAGTTTTCTTTCGTTTTCTTGTTCGCCCAATAATGTTAACGAAGGGAAAGACACACACACAGACACACACCAAGTTGGTGTGTCACTACTCACTCGCCAACACACGCCAACCTTCTCCCGCGGACTCACAGCTGATCGAAGAAAAAAAAATAGCAATACTTTTCCAGACTGATCATCTGAGCTCCTCTCCAGTTGAACTGCTACTGTGTTTAAATCCAAAATATTGATAAATCCTCTGCCCTCCATTGTTGTGTAACATGTCATCTGTTCTCTAGTCTTCAGTCTCGGCTTCACGTGCAGTTAAATCCTCTCTACAAGTGAAACTTAACTAAGTTGTTATGGGGGCAGTAGGCAATTAATTTACTCAGTGGATGCCTGAACACAGAATGACACCAGTATCACTGACTACCACGGCAAGCCTATAGAAAATTATTCTATTTAATAATAATAATAATAATAATAATTATTATTATTATAAATATATAATAATTATTATAAATATTCTTTTTCCTGTTCCGAATTCGTACCGAACCGTGACACCAATACCGAGGTACGTACCGAACCGTGGCTTCTGTGTACCGTTACACCCCTAATTTCTACTACTTACAAGTATGGTCCATCTAACCAACACAGAAGTCACAGAGCCGTACTGTTGCTTTGGTCAGCATCATCGTTGCGATGAACATGGGCATTGTACTTTTTCCTTGAGACTTGAGTGTGATGCACATGCTTGGGGACAACGCTGTTATGTTATATACCGAAGTACTGTACTACCGATAGATCTATAGAGCTTGTCGTTCTAAGTAAATATTGTAATAACCTTTTCGTGATAATACATTAGGATATTTAAAGTTGGAAATATGTCTTTGCGAGCTGCGTTTGATGATAGGAACGTACGTCTTCCTGGTTCAGAGCTCGAGGGGAGAGTAGGAAGAGCATTGAGAGGAGAGGAAATGCATTGTGGGTTCTGGTCTCTTCGTAGGCTATGTTGATGATGAGAAAGGGAGTTAAATGACTCTGTCCTCTGGTCAGGTGGAGGTGTCGGACCCAGACAAGGCAGCAGATGTCCTTCTGAAGATCTTCTCTGTGTACAGCGAGGAACTGGAGACCCAGAGAGCCGTCCTGGAGACCACCGGTGAGTCGAGTCAAGAATAAAGAGCAAAGTGATAGTGATAATAGTGATAACAGTAGTGAACTGTAGTGAATTGGTTGGAGCCTGATGGCTACTGGCACGAAAGAAAGTTTGTGGTGGGGGGGATAAGTCTATGGCTGAACGTGCTCCTCATCCTGGCTAACTCCTCATATAGGGGGTGGGAGGAGTTTTCCAGTATAGTTATTCCTTGTCCTCCTCTCAGCCACCACCTGCATAGACGCACATATGCTTCCACAACTCCCTCTCATTCATAGTCCCGTTCCTCTCCATCCTGTAGACGCCATGTTGAAGAAGCTGTTCTCCGGCTCCTCCATCCAGTCCTACTGTCTCCTCTCCTCTCTGCTGGTCATGATGGGACTCCTCAAGGTACCACTCCTATACCATCAGCCCACTACACACCCTCACTACTAGCTCACTACACCCTCACTACACCCTCACTACACCCTCACTACTAGCTCACTACACCCTCACTACTAGCTCACTACACCCTCACTACTAGCTCACTACACCCTCACTACTAGCTCACTACACCCTCACTACTAGCTCACTACTAGCTCACTACACCCTCACTACACCCTCACTACTAGCTCACTACACCCTCACTACTAGCTCACTACTAGTCCACTACACCCTCACTATTAGCTCACTACACCCTCACTACACCCTCACTACTAGCTCACTACACCCTCACTACTAGCTCACTACACCCTCACTACAAGCTCACTACACCCTCACTACAAGCTCACTACTAGCTCACTACAAGCTCACTACACCCTCACTACAAGCTCACTACTAGCTCACTACAAGCTCACTACACCCTCACTACAAGCTCACTACACCCTCACTACTAGCTCACTACAAGCTCACTACTAGCTCACTACTAGCTCACTACACCCTCACTACAAGCTCACTACACCCTCACTACAAACGCACTACTAGCTCACTACAAGCTCACTACACCCTCACTACAAGCTCACTACTAGCTCACTACACCCTCACTACTAGCTCACTACACCCTCACTACTAGCTCACTACACCCTCACTACAAGCTCACTACTAGCTCACTACACCCTCACTACTAGCTCACTACACCCTCACTACTAGCTCACTACACCCTCACTACTAGCTCACTACACCCTCACTATTAGCTCACTACACCCTCACTACTAGCTCACTACACCCTCACTACACCCTCACTACTAGCTCACTACACCCGCACTACTAGCTCACTACTAGTCCACTACACCCTCACTACTAGCTCACTACACCCTCACTACTAGCTCACTACACCCTCACTACTAGCTCACTACACCCTCACTACTAGCTCACTACACCCTCACTACTAGCTCACTACACCCTCACTACTAGCTCACTACACCCGCACTACTAGCTCACTACTAGTCCACTACACCCTCACTACTAGCTCACTACACCCTCACTACTAGCTCACTACACCCTCACTACTAGCTCACTACACCCTCACTACTAGCTCACTACACCCTCACTACTAGCTCACTACACCCTCACTGCTAGCTCACTACACCCTCACTACTAGCTCACTGCACCCTCACTACACCCTCACTACTAGCTCACTACACCCGCACTACTAGCTCACTACTAGTCCACTACACCCTCACTACTAGCTCACTACACCCTCACTACTAGCTCACTACACCCTCACTACTAGCTCACTACACCCTCACTACTAGCTCACTACACCCTCACTACTAGCTCACTACACCCTCACTACTAGCTCACTACACCCTCACTACTAGCTCACTACACCCTCACTACTAGCTCACTACACCCTCACTACACCCTCACTACTAGCTCACTACACCCTCACTACTAGCTCACTACACCTGGCCTCATTACTAGCTCACTACACCCTCACTACTAGCCCACTACCCTCACTACTAGCTCACTACACCTGGCCTCACTACTAGCTCACTACTAGCCCACTACACCCTCACTACTAGCCCACTACACCCTCACTACTAGCCCACTACACCCTCACTACTAGCTCACTACACCCTCACTACTAGCTCACTACACCCTCACTACTAGCCCACTACACCCTCACTACACCCTCACTACTAGCTCACTACACCCTTACTACTAGCTCACTACACCCTCACTACTAGCCCACTACACCCTCACTACACCCTCACTACTAGCCCACTACACCCTCACTACACCCTCACTACTAGCTCACTACACCCTCACTACTAGCTCACTACACCCTCACTACTAGCTCACTACACCCTCACTACTAGCTCACTACACCCTCACTACTAGCTCACTACACCCTCACTACTAGCTCACTACACCCTCACTACTAGCCCACTACACCCTCACTACTAGCTCACTACACCCTCACTTGCACCTTTATATTCAGTTAATTATATTGTTTACACTGTTTATCTGTTTACAGAAACAAGCATTTCATCATAAAGTATTCTGTATTTTGTTGTGACAAATAATAAACAAACTTGAAACTTGAACTATCTTTCCTTATAACCTTATATTCAGAGAGTTAATTATATTGTTTACACTGTTTATTCATTCACTCACACATTCACACCAATGGCAGAGGCAACCATGCAAGGTGCCAACCTGCTCATCGGGAGCAGTTAGGGGTTAAGTGTCTTGCTCAAGGACACTTCGACATGCTGCCCGGGAGGAACGGGAATCTAACCGGGAACCTCCCGATTACCAGACGACTGCTCTACCTCCCAGAGTAAAATGATGCAATAGTGTAGTGCAATAAAATAGTTAGTAAACTAAAATAGACTGAGTAAAATGACAACAATGCAGATTTATTTTGCACATAATCTCACACACATTCAAAAACTTTTTTTTGCACACATTAATTTAGTTTGACAGTTCTTTTTTTTATCCACTTTTTCTCCTCATTTTCTATTTTTCTCCCATCCCAATTTCGCATTTCCAATTCTTCCCTCCCCTGTCTTGAACGTTGCTAGACTATGCCTCCCACTGGTCGGCTGTAGTGAGGATAGAAGCCTTGCATCACGTGTCCCTTCCGGTACACGAGGAGGCAGCCTGTCGCATCTTTTCACCGCAACAGCTCGAACTCTCAGTGGTGAGGAGTAACGTGTGTGAGGCTCACGCTGCCCCCGATACTTCCTGTTTCCGCCGTACCGGCGTCACCCAATCGACCTGTAGGAGTCGCTGTTCACAACGTCCAATCCCCACCCACCGGCTTTCCCACCCTCTAACACTGCCAATTGTGTTAGTATGACGGCCGGCCAAGCCGGTAGCAACGCAGAGAGCTGGGCTCGATACCAGCATATCCTGGGTTAGTGGTGAGCGCCTTGCCCACTGCGCCACTCAGCCGCCTCTAGTTTGACAGTTCTTGAGAGTAAATGAGTTGAATATGGCCACCAGTGATGTCATCTTTAACACATTAATAGCCAAAAACGAGGATTCTCGTTTCTGTGCCCTAACCGTTCAGTGCCATAAATGAAGATTCTCGTTTCTGGGTCGTTTTTCCTTTTTTTTCCGATTTGAATACCCTATTCAATCTCAGGGAGCTGTGTGTTGCCTGAAAAATGCATAGTGGGAATCTGAAGGTGCAGTACCGGCCGCATCCTACCAGGCGGCGGTATCAAGCACCATTTCTAACATTGTATCCTGGGCTGTGGAATGACCCCAGGTCTCGGATTTCATTTTTACTTCTCTGGGAAGCGCACAGTTCTGCCGGTTACATCGAAGCCCGTTAACTATGCCAGATCTGTATGTTATGGCCGTTTATAACGTCGCGAAAATGGGGATTGGATCTACCAGATGGCGATCAAGAAATTGGAATATTCTTTTTGGATTACTCCTGGCCAAAGGTAAGGGTGATTTGACGTCAATTCTAGCTTGATCCTGCAATGCTTTCATAGCGATCGGGCTGATAACCGTTTTTAGTGTTCAATGCGAATGCCGTTACTGCCGATCAAATAATCAGAAACGACCCCCCCCCTTTCATGCATTCATGATTGAACATAATACCGATAATGTGGATTTGAATCCGGAACAATAGCGGGTTCAGGCGAGGAACGCTAGCGCCTACAATGTAATCAACGTGTAGGGCTATAACACAGCATTTCATGAATTATGCCAGACCGCTCTAAAACCATACTTATATTCACCACGGTATAACACGGGAACGTATGGATGGAAAATGTTTTTCTTTTTTGCATCTTGACCGGAAGAAACCCAGTGTCAAATGACTATGGTACTGTATCCATAGCTATAATATAGAATATGGTTATAGCTCTACAAACAAGGTGACCGATTACATTGATTTAATGGGTGGCATGAGGCAATAACTTCCCGGAAGTATTAACATGAGTGTTGCTGTTGTGCATTTCAGGGCGAGAGAAAGGCCAAGAAGGTCACGCTGGTCCCAGGTCAGCTGTTGTGTCTGGAACACGCCATCCAACAAGACTACTTCCCCCAGGACTGCGCTGGTCTGCTGCACACCATCCTCTCTAAGTAAGTGTGTGTGTGTGTGTGTGTGTGTGTGTGTGTGTTGTCCTACACTGTAGTGTACACAGTCGAACACTGCAGAGAGCTCAGGACCCAAGGACGCCACGGTTCAGCGTGTGTATATTTTTGTATGCAACGAATGGGCGAATACAGTTGTAAACCTTTTTACAACTGTATTTTTACAATAATCAGTTGTTGGAATTGCACAGAAAGTATGGAAACCTGTTGTCAAGTTATGAGATTCAATTCAATAAAAAAAAACATTATTAGTCCCGCAAGGGGCAATTTAAGGCATGCATACAGAAAACAGTTGCACTTATACACATCCAAGACAGAACAAGGGACACAAGACACACATGACACTATTAAAGCACAAGAAACATGACACTGTTACATACATACAAATGGTCACTACATCATGTTCATGTAGTTGTACACATCCACATGTGATACCGTATTTGCTGCGAGTCCTATTGCTCGGCCACTCTTGGCACGATGACCAGGATCTTCAAATTAAGATAAGATATTCCTCTATTGAATCTCTCCTCTCCTGAATTTCCCCAAGGGGATCAATAAAGGAATATCTTATCTTATCTTATTGATCATCTTGGGGAAATTCGGGCATCATTGCAGCATGGGGGGAGGAGGTACAGGTATGGGCAGGGTAATATTAGAAAGACATCAATATAGGCAATACAATTTGATCTGAATATAATATGAGAAAATATTTACTGTGTAAACAATATAATTAACTCTGAATATAAAAATATGAGAAAGAATAAACAGTGTAAACAATATAATAATTAACTCTGAATATAAAAATATGAGAAAGATAAACTGTGTAAATAAAGATGCAGATGAGGGTCTGTATGCCCTATCAGTTATATTATACATTACAGTAAATATAGGCAATAAGGAATTTGAATCTGAATATATACTAAGAGTAAAAGTAAACAGTATACACAAGGTGCAGTATACACAAGGTACCCTAACTGGCACGATATACATCATACATTGTAGTCCGTGCAGGATTTGGTGGTTACTGTGTGAAACCTCTCTCTCTTTCTTCTCTCTTTCTGATGAAGCTGTTTTGTGTTCCCTCTTCTCTCTCTCGTGCGCATCTCATTGTCATCAGGAACGGGAAGGTTCTGAAGTCCTGCAGCGGTGCCAGAGAGCGCCTCCAGTCCGCCCTGGAGGAGAAGCGCTGCGGGGAGCACTGAAACAACCAGCCCCCACACAACCAACCACACACTCAACACAACCAACCACACACACACACACACACTCAACACAACCAACCACACACACACACACACACACACACACACACACACACACACACACACACACACACACACACACACACACATACACACATACTCAACACAACCACTGCCAGAACCAAACCTCCGACACAGGGATACTAACACACACACACACACACTGCATTGACATTCCTCATTGTGTAATCAACACGACCGACATGGAAGCACTTCACTCGAGCAAGGGACGGAGGAGACGGAAAGCGACCTCCAACTCGTAGACCTGTGTGTTGTTGTTATCAAAACGAATCGGAAGTTTGACAGATTTTAGCCTTTTTTTTTGTTTTTATTTTTCTACTTGTGCCGCTACTTCTATTTTTATAAAAAGAAAGAAAGAAAAAAATATTTTAAAAGGGAAAATGTTATATTACATTTATATAACTAACGAATGTACATTGTAGTTAACATACGGGTTAATATGGGGGGGGGGAGGAGAAATGGATTGTAACTTAAATAGTAACAACATCGGTCATAATATATGGGGGCACTGCAGCATATTGTTGAGAGCACTTGTGAGTCCCATGGTCAGAGAGAAAACAGTATCTTATGTGTGTTGTTTTTATGGTAAGAGAAAACCATATCTTATGTGCGATTTGTTGTTTTAGTTTTATAAGGTAAAACAGCATCTTATGATGTTGTTTTTATTTTTTTTTAAAGAGCAGTGGTTCTCACCCTTTTTGGTTTGCCCCCTAAAAACATAGATGCCTGTTTGTGACCCCTAAAAACACAAGGATGCCTGTTTGTGACCCCTAAAAACACAAGGATGCCTGTTTGTGACCCCTAAAAACATAAGGGTGCCTGTTCGCGACCCCTAAAAACACAAGGATGCCTGTTTGTGACCGCTAAAAACATAAGGGTGCCTGTTCGCGACCCCTAAAAATATAAGGATGCCTGTTCGTGACCCCTAAAAACATAAGGGTGCCTGTTGGCGACGCCTAAAAATATAAGGATGCCTGTTCGTGACCCCTAAAAACACAAGGGTGCCTGTTTACGACCCCTAAAAACATAAGGATGCCTGTTCGTGACCCCTAAAAACACAAGGATGCCTGTTCGGGACCCCTAAAAACATAAGGGTGTCTGTTCGTGACCCCTAAAAACATAAGGATGCTTGTTCGCCACCCCTAAAAACAGGGATGCTTCTTTGCTACCCCCCCCCCCCCCCACACACACACACACAGCATAGACGGGATGGTGAACTTTGACACAAAATATAATGATCCCTTCCTCCTAGGAGGGCTTCCAAAATATCCATGTCAAAAGGGACAGAAAGCACCTACACCATAGATTGTAAACACTTGTGTAACTCTTTTGCGATACCGAGCCATAGTTTGAAAACCACCGCTCTAGAACCCACAGTTTTATTTCGTCTTGTATTTTGACGTTGTGTCATGGGATGCATTCCTATGGAATCCCCGTCAATTTGACCTTCTGAGGTAAGCTGGGGGGGAGGGCTGGTCCACAGACGTGATCGCTGTTCGTCCTGCAGGGTTCAACCAGGTCAGAGGACTCTGTGCATCAGACTGTGAGCAGGAATGAGCTGCATGCATGAGCATTTCTCCCCTATGGACCTGAATGTACAGTATGTGTGTGTGTGTGTGCGTGTCTCTGTGTGTCTGTGTCTCTGTGTGTGTGTGTGTGTGTGTGTGTGTGTGTGTGTGTGTGTGTTGTCCTACACTGTAGTGTACACAGTCGAACACTGCAGAGAGCTCAGGACCCAAGACGCCACGGTTCAGCGTGTGTATATTTTTGTATGCAACGAATGGGCGAATACAGTTGTAAACCTTTTTACAACTGTATTTTTACAATAATCAGTTGTAAACCTTTTTTTTCTTTGCTGAGTTGCACACTTCATTGTGTTGGAATTTACAGGCAAAGTCCTGCTGGAGCTGTTATTAGGCCATTTCTACTGTGCTGTATGTTACCTCATATTCTGATGTGTCCTTATTGTGTTTGACCGTGTAGAGAAAATAGGATATGAAAACGGAATATACATCTTGTCATCTGGCTCTTTGTATTATTAATAATTGCATTAACATCGACTGAATATCATCAGGATAGCAGCGATGTTCTTTCCTGTCGTGTCTGATTGTGTCGAGATGAAAGAATCTGTGAATAAATGACCCTTTGTCTTTTAATCTGAGTGGTAGATCAACGTTATTTGTTGTTTTGACATTATTTGGCCTTTCGTGAATTCGTGTAGGTTCAGTGGATCAGCCCGCAATTTTGGCCTCGATCAGCAGAGGTGCAGAAGTTATTGTGTTAACGGGGCCAGAGGCGCCGCAGACGCAGCTTTACTCTTGAAAGTCACCAGAAACCAAGTGAAAGACGGGGTCGGCCAGTGAATGCGAGGATAAGCAGAGTTTGTTTTGGATGGGGGGCGGCGAGGGGAAGAGCAGTCGAGGGAGACCAGAGACCGTGAGAGAATCTACGGTCAGTAGAAAAGAACAGGAGCCGAATAGGCCACGAACATCGAGCCAAAGTGAGTAGCTTCTATGCGCAGTAGAGATTCGAGTGTTTTCTTTACGAGCGACTACTAGTATAATGTGTTACCGAGGTGGGTGACAAATAGCTGGCACTGGCCTCTACCAGTATTAAGTAATGAAAAGAACATTTGAAATTATGTCGGGAATAGCCAAATTATTCAGGCATGCGTAAATCATTGCTTTGTCTGTGTTTACGCACCCAGTTTTCTCGCACAAGACCAGTTCAGGTTTTGTTTTATTTGTCACATATTTAAAGTACATGTAGATTACAGTGAAATGCTTGGTTATGTGTGAGCCCCCTGAGAATGTGCTTCATACAGTAAAAAAAAAAAAAAAAAAGTCCAAACACTATACAAAATATACAATATACAAACCAAGGTACAACCTAAAGTACAAAATGCAAAGTTTTAAAAATGAGGTAGCATGTTATTAAGTAGTGCAAATATTTTTGTAATAAATATATTCAAAATATGGTGTGTTAAAAAGTGTTTAAAGTGTCTAAAGTGAATGTTAAAGGTGAGTGTTTAAAGTGAGAGTGTGCATGTGGATGTGTGTGCAATGAGTGTAGAATGGATGGGTTAGTGCTGCATAGACAGAGCATCCTGATGGCCTGGGGTCCGGGGATAGAAGCTCCTTTTGAGTCTCTCTGTAGACCTATACTGGCCAGGCCCATGAGACTGCGAGAGTGAGACTCCTAAGAAGTGCAAAGAGTTTTCGAGGACGCAAATCCCAGGCGATGGCACGGAGAGAGAGAAAGAGAGAGCCGCTA
Organism: Notolepis coatsorum; assembly: GCF_963971535.1. NCBI lineage: Eukaryota > Metazoa > Chordata > Actinopteri > Aulopiformes > Paralepididae > Notolepis > Notolepis coatsorum. The sequence goes on along the minus strand of NC_140174.1, from coordinate 25,831,239 downwards.
GAGTGAACTGTGGGTTTATTTACAGGAGACGCTCAGCAGGACGGACGGTGCCCAGGCGCGAATACACTGTGCGTCTTTGTGCGCGGCCGGCGTGCCAGCAGCTCAACTGCGGTCTAAACGGTTGATCCCTTGGGGGACACACTGACACACACAGGCTTTACCCGAGGAGGACATTCCACCGTCTCTGGTTTCTCAGTCCTTCTCTCACTTTTTTACTCCTCGCTATCTGCTCACACAGGGGGTCGCACCAAAACCTAGCAAAAAAGGGACAGAAATGCCAGAAATGCGTTGAAGTATTTGTGTTTAAATAGGAAGCCAGTTCAAGGGATTTTATTTAAAGGTTTTTTTTCTTTTCTACTCTGGGATTTTTTTTGCCACTGTTCAGGTATGTTACTGATGGTGGGGTCGGGTTGTTGTTATGGTGCGCAGGTATAGGCCTATAAACTAACAGAAGATGATAAAAGACACATGCCTGACAGGATGGAAAACCGTTCATTTGTCGTTTATTATCTATACACTAATGTATTCGGCCAATATGATATTTGTGTCGATGTGACTTCATCCGCGTGTTTGGTTAGAACCCGGTGCGTAAAATTAATAATGGGCTTGCTTTGGGATGGACACGTTTGACCACATCCATATTTTGAGGCCGCAAAGTCTACCGGAACTGTGGAATGTGGTTTCAGCAACGACATATTTCAATTGAAGCTAGTTGAGCATAATCTGCCCAAATGACTAATCCTACAAAAAAAATTAAGGGATTTCGGAGATCAGATTAGATTTTAGTCCAGGGGACCATGGGGGAACTAAAGAAAGAAATGTAAAACAAGGACCAACCTTTGCATCGTCCGCTTTAAATATGGGTGGAACTACTCAGATGTGGTTTGGCAAGATCTATAATCTGAATCAGGAATAAATCCATAATCATTTGTGGTTTGAGTCTGACTCTTGTCTCTGTATTATTCTCAGATGTATTCCAAGGTCTTTCCTGCCGCCTTGTGGCCATTTGTGGTACTGCTCCTTAGCGTCCCCGTTGCGCACCTGGCCAAGTGCCCAAAACAGTGCGTCTGTGACCAGATCCAGCTCACGGTCACCTGTGTGAACAAAAACCTGACTGAAGTCCCTCCAACCATCGACGAGGTATCTGATTCACATATCAGGGGTGTAAAGTACTTGAGTAATTGTACTTCGTTACAATACTTAAGTACTGTTTTGGGGGATTTGTACTTTACTTTATGATGAATTGAAAATGGGGGACCCTGATGTAAACAAGACGAAAGTCTTTCTCTGGTCTGCATCCCCTTAACAATTGTGTGTATTGAGCTGTAATGTACTGTACCCATTCTGCAGTTTTCAATCAATCAATCAATCAATCAATCACTCAAGTATTATTAGGTTTGTATACTTGTACTTTTACTCAATTACATTTCAGAGAAAAAAAAAACATACTTTTTACTCCTTACATTTAAAATGCAGACCTACAAAGTACAAATCTCGCAGGTCCAACCATTTTAATTAGTATATTTGTTTCTCTGGCCGAACTAACGTTGACGTTATTAATCCTGCGGCCGCGCTTTATTTTAAAACAGCCAATCAAATCCCCATCAATGGCAAATGAACCCGCCCATGCGATACCCATGCTGATTGGTCCTTGTGCAAGACTAGAAAGCGGGGATCTTTGATTAAACACCTGCTATCAGAAGAATAGATGGTCAGAAAAAAAGTTGTTACATTTATTTATTAGTACTTGAGTACATTTAAAAGTAGAAACTTTTTGACTTTTATTCAAGTGTGTTTTTAGCCAGATACTCTGACTTTTACTTGAGTACAATTTTGAGACGGTACCCATACTTTCACTTAAGTATAATTTCTGGGTACTTTTTACACCCCCGATATATATATATATAATATATATATATATTTAACTTTATTATGATAATGTTGAAACAGATGGGCTACATTAGAATTTACCGGTGGTAAAAATAAGGCGTTAAACAGTTCCAATCCCCACAAGTGCTATCAAAATGTATTCAACACAGATCTAGTAATATTAAAACCACAGCCCCACTGATATTTATGTGCTCCCCCCCCCCCTCTCTCTCTCAGATCACAGTGAAGCTTGACCTGAGGGGGAATGACATCCAGGAGCTGCGGTCGGGGGCGTTTAAACACACCCCGTACCTGACCCACCTGTCCATGCAGCACAGTAACATCCGCTCAGTGAGGGAGGGGGCGTTCCGCAGCCTGGGACGACTTGTGTTCCTCAACCTGGCCAATAACAACATAGATATACTGTACCAGGTCTCTCTCTCTCTCACACACACATTTAACATCCCCGACACACAGACACAAGGGTGGATTACAAACTGGGCATGGATGGCACACCTGGGGGAATGTGTCCTCCATGACCAAATTTCAAAATGTCTCTCTCTCTCTCATAGGACTGTCTTTAGAGCAGCTCCATATCAATATTTTATCCTATTATCCACATTAATAATAATAATAATAATAATAATACATTTTATTTGGTGGCGCCTTTCATGACACCCAAGGTCACCTTACAGATCATAAAGAAAAACAGCAAGGCAGTTAAAAGTCGAGGTTAAAAACAAAACAAACAACAGGAAGTGTAAAATAGTGAAGTTAAAATAACAAAACAAACAAACAGCAGGGGGTATAGGACAGTGACACAGGTTATAGTGAATATGCGAGTTTGAACAGATGGGTTTTCAGTTGTTTTGATTTGAATGATGATAGTGAGTCAGACTATTGGACATGTGGGGGCAGGGAGTTCCACATTCCTCCATCCTCCATCCTCTCAGCATTCGTCAAACTGACAGCCGTCTCCTCCGATCTCTCCCCCGTCTCCAGGAGTCGTTTGACGGCCTCTCCTCGCTGAAGCAGCTCCTGATCGACCGCAACCGCGTGGAGGAGATCCAGCCGGGAGCCTTCGCTCAGCTGGGCTTCCTCAACCTGCTGTCCCTCACTCACAACCAGCTGGTCTACATCCCCAACATGGCCTTCCAGGTACACACACACGCACACACACACACACACACACACACACATTGGGGGCAACAACCATCAAATGCACACAGCACACACACCCACACGCACACACTCACTCAAACAAACAACACACTGCAGCACCCACTCTCCACACTTTAGATCACACAAATACACTTACACTTTATATTTATTGATAAAGGATTTGCACTACAACTCGTACACCTACTGTGAATTGTACCTAAATTGCACCTCGTCCCATTTCTCCATTTCTGCCTTGCACTATATAGTATTGTATATTAGTACACTGCACAGTATTGTATATTGTATGGTAACTACGTCTATTCTGCATCGAACATTGTACATATGTCTAAACTGAACACTGTGACCTCATTTTTTTACTTCTAATTTTACTATGTTTTTATTTCATACTTATCTTGTCTTGCACAGTCTCTGGAGCGCAACAGTAAGAAGCATTTTGTACAAAAGTATTCTGTACTTCTGTATGACAACTATTAAAGAAACTTGAACTTGAAAGTATGAGCGGTCGTCTGGTAATCAGAAGGTTCCCGGTTTGATTCTGGCTCCTCCCGACAGTGTGTCGAAGGGTCCTTGAGCAAGACACTTAACCCCTAACTGCTCCTGATGAGCAGGTTGGCATCTTGTGTAACGGAGGTCCGTGAGTACTAATATCCACAGTCACGATAAACGCGTGTGTTGAGAAGTGACTGTGGCAGTAAGCGGGCTGCGAGTTACACTCACTTCCCCATAACAGGGTTAATAGACACATAGATACGGCACCCAGGAGTGAATTCACCTCTTAGTGCAGCGGTCTATGTTGTCGCCCACGGCGTGGGAGACCCGTGTTCGACTCTCCCTCGGGGCATCGACATTTAATACACAACGCAGAGGAGCCACTTACGATCTGTCACACTTGCATGGTTGCCTCTGCCATCGGTGTGTGAATGGGTAAAAATGTGATGAACAAATTGTAAAGCGATTTGGATAAAAGCGCTATATAAATGCAGCCATTTACCATTTACATAAAAACACACACCATAGACTCACTGACTCACCAGAGCCAGTAACCCCTCCGTCTCTCACCCCCTCAGGGCCTGCAGAACATCAAGTGGCTGCGCCTCAGTCACAACTCTCTCAACTACCTGTCGACCGAGGCCTTCGCTGGTCTGTTCACCCTCACCCGCCTCAGCCTGGACCACAACGAGCTGCAGTTCTTCCCCACGGAGACCATGACCAGGTAGGCCGCTACGCTGAGAGGCCCCGCCGCCTGGTCCTCAGGTCAGATCCCACATATTATGAGATTAGAACTTTTAGAACTGACCATTCTGATGATGAGGACGTTCCAACAAAAAAAATAACATAGCACCCAAAACGGTTAAACCAGATAAATCTATATCTTTGCCTCATAACCAAAGGACACAAAGTGTCATAGTTACGAAGCAAAGTGCCATGCCTATGTCTGACTGACTGAGTGAGTGAATGGATGGATATGGATGTGTCAGTCACTCCCAATACAATGGAGCTGAATGGCACTCGGTTTGTGACGCTAAAAGCACCAAAGAAATACATTTGAAAAAGTCAAAAGCAATGTCTCTTTCCAGAAATCATGACCCGGGATAATCCACAGACCTTGTTGTGAGTTTCATGTAGGAACTACTTTCTACCAAAGTACGACCTCGTTCATTATTCATTCAGGAAACTGCTCACATGTCTGTGGATTGTCTTGACTAATGGCATCATGATTTCTGGAGAGAGACGTTGCTTTTTGAGTATTTCTTTGGTGCTTTGAGCAACACAAGCCGAGTGCCTTTCAGCTCCATTGTATTAGAGTTATGGCAGATATCTCTACAGCAGATACCTCTACAGCAGACATCTCTACAGCAGACATCTCTACAGCAGATATCTCTACGGCAGATATCTCTACAGCAGACATCTCTACTGCTGATATCTCTACAGCAGATACCTCTACGGCAGATATCTCTACAGCAGATATCTCTACAGCAGACATCTCTACAGCTGATATCTCCACCTCTGCTGGAGGTGCCTAGGACCAGGCTTAAAACTAGGGGAGATAGAGCCCTCGGCTCTGGAACAGCCTCCCCCATAAGATCTGCCCAGAGCCTAGAGGCTTTTAAATCACTGCTCAAAACGCACCTCTTTTCCCTGGCCTTTGACCAGAGTTAGCCTGCCACTTTTGCTGCTACTCTGGACTTTTCATAACATTTCTTGTCTCTTTTATATTGCACCTTGTTTCTTATTCCCTTAATTGTACAGTACATTTTCTGTAATTTTGGTGTATTTTTACTTATTACTAGGGGTGTAAAGGTACACGTATCCGTACTGAACCGAACCGTTTCAGTGTGTACCATACCGAACGGCTGTGTAGTGTACCGAACGAATACAACGGTATGTTAACCACTAACGACCGCCCCACCGGGGGCTGTTTTCTTCACAATCTAATATAATAATAATATAATTCTTTTTTCTGTTTTTCTCCCCTCCCACCGTTAGTCGTTGTGCCAATTCCCAATCCCCTTCCTGGTCGTTGCGCACCCCCTACCGTCAGTCTGGGAGGGCGGAGACTATCGCAATCCTCCGACACATGTCCAGCCAGCCAACCGCTTCTTTTCACCTGGCAGCGCGGACTCTCACTGAGAGAGTGTAACGTGTGGAAGGTCACACTACCTCTCTTAGATAATAATAATAATAATAATAATAATAATAATAATAATAATAATAATAATAATAATAATAATAATAATAATAAAAAGCTAGCTTATAATGGTGGTGTCTGGTTAGGAGTGAGGGATAATGGAGGTACTATCCAAGAGGGGGTCTGGGAGGGGGGGGTTTGAGCTGGAGCATATGTGTGTAGGGTTTTAGAAAATAGGTATTAGGGGTATATTATATACTAACATTTATATAATTGTAATTTCGCTGGATATACACTGTATACGGCTAAAATGTTATTATAGACTATTTTTGTTTTATCCTGTTTCTGTACTTGCATATATTATAACCACCTTTACTGAAAGTTTCATTATGCATTGTGTGTTGAGTACTGACTTTTAATAATTTTTTGTTTTGCAATAATAAAAAAAATATAAAAAAAAAAAAAAAAAAAAAAAATAATAATAATAATAATAATAATAATAATAATAATAATAATAATAATAATAATAATAACTTTATTTGTATAGCACTTTTCATACAGAGGTTGCAGTTCAAAGTGCTTCACAACAGTAAAAAATACAGGCATAACCGGGCATAAAAAGATAGACAGGTAGCAAGGTATGGCAAATCACAGTGTTTCACATTAGGATCCCAATAGGCTCTCCGCTTACAGTTTTCAGTAACACAAATAGTAAAAATAGTTTAAAATGATTCAGTTTAAAAATAGTCAAAAAATTATAAAATAGAACGGACATAAAAAATACAGGCATGAGCGAGCATAGCAAGGTATGGCAAATCACAGTGTTTCACATTAGGATCTAGCATCCTAATAGGCTCTCTATTCAGTAATACAAATAATCACAGTGTTTCACATTTGGATCTAGCAAATAATAAAAATAGTTTAAAATGATTCAGTTTAAAAATAGTCATCAGTAATAAGTAAAAAAGTGCAATAACCGACACATGAATTTGATAGGCAGTGTATAAGAGTAGGCAGGGTAAGAATAGTGCAGGTAAATACAAGTTGTGTCAGGATATCCCTGATGTTTCCTCTCTAGATCCTTCCCTCGCTGTGCAGGCGCCCCGACCGAACTGTAGGAGTCGCTGTCCACAACGACCCAGACCCACCCACCGGCTTCCCACCCTCTAACACTGCCAATTGTGTTAGTATGACGGCCGGCCAAGCCGGAAGCAATGCTGACAGCTGGGTTCGATACCAGTGTCTCTTGCGTTGGTGATGAGCGCCTTGCCCGCTGCGCCACCCAGCCGCCCTATTTTTTTTTTTTTTACAAGTCGATTATTAATTTCAATATAAAATATTCGTTGACAGCCCTACAAGTACAATTAGTTACTGCACACTACATCACCTCTGAGTGGAACATGGAAAGCCAAACTTTCCCCCACTGTACCGAAAACCTGTACCGAACCTTGACTTGAAAACCGAGGTACGTACCGAACCGTGGTTTTTGTGTACCATTACACCCCTACTTATTAGTCAAGTCAAGTCAAGTCAAGAGTTTTAATTGTCACGGCATACAGGTATACAATGAAATGCGGGTGGTCTCTGTAGTGTAATTACTGTAGTGTAGTGTATGTGTTTTTATCATGTACCTGTAAAGCACTTTGGTTTGGCTTTAGTCATTTGTAAATGTGCTATAGAAATAAAGATGACTTGACTTGACAATAGATCAAAAACAAAAACCACCATAAAATCCAAATATGTGACACTCCCAGACTTTCCCCAATGAAGATAAGGAACGACTCACTAAAAACCTGGCAATAGGAAAGAAAAAAGCACCACAGGCGTCGTGGAGGAGAGAAACCTCAGATGGGCTGTTCAAAGGGGGTCCCCCAACTGGATGTCGGTGATAATATAGTGTTGCAATGGATAGAGAATCAAGAATCAAGAATCAAGAGGTTTATTTGTCACATACATACCAGGGCATACAGTGAAATGCGGGTGGTCATGCCCGCATTGATTGTGCAAAATACAATAATAAAAATAAGCATAGAAAAAATGCTTATGCCTATGTACACTACTATACAATATACAATTTTAACTCTTAATGTATCTAAACTATACTATACAGTACCTCTTTCCTTTAAAGTGACTTTCCATTTTTTAAAGTGACATTTTGTTTAAAGCAGGGGTCTCAAACTCAATTTACCTGGGGGCCGCTGGAGGTAGAGTCTGGGCCGCATCAAATATTCCACAAAAAAAGGGTTTCAAGTATTCCAAAAAAAAGTACAACTGATCCAATCTTCTCAATCTTTAGCAATAACATTTCAGAACATGAACAGTTCTAGGCTTATCAGTGGACTCATCCACATGCAGCTATGGAAATGCATTAATGCACTGTGCATTTTTTTATTCTATCACAAAGCTGTTTAATCAAATCACCAGCCAGTATTTCAGTTATTCTGGTTGCTGTGCTATCTGAGGGGGATTTGCTTTTGTTTACCTTCAAACATAGTCTCCATCACTTCAGTCATACATTATTTTATTATGTATGCATCAGAGAGAGAGAATGGCTTCTTGTGTTTAGCCAACACCCATGCCACTGAGTGAGGACTTGGTTGCCTTTTCTCGTTGTGACATAGATTTAACAATAATTCTGCTTGTAGCTTGATATGATGCTTTCATTCCATTTATTTTTGTGGTTCTTAGCACTGAATTTTGAGGGAAGGTTGCATCAAAATAACTGTTTTGTTTCGTAGTGGCGTTTCAAATTGCCACTCTTCACAAGAGCTACAGTTTCTTGGCATATTAGTCACATTGGTTTGGTGCTGGGACTCAGGATGAACGCATATTTTTCAGTCCATTCACCTTTGAATTGCAGTCGACTTTTCTTTTACTCGCCATCTTTGAACATGCCATATTTTTCTGCTGCCTGCCTGCTGGCGAAACTAGGCTACTAGCTACATTTATCTCACAGAGATAAAACTGGGAGTGAGGCTACTGTAGATGCGCTGTCAACTCTCTGCTCTGAATCGGACTGAAAGAGACGACACGCATTCCGTGAAGACCCGCCCTACTCCCCTACTCTGCATCTGATTCGCAGACTGTGGGTGGGGGGAAAAACGCTGACGGGACGCTGAATGTGATTGGACCAGAACAGAGTACACAGACACAGACAGGAGCAGTGCAGCCGGACATGCAGAGCACTGCTTGCAGAGGAGATAGCGAGGATGCATTTTCCTTCCACTTTACTTGGTATCACTCCGGAATCACGTTTCAACCAAGTCACTAATGTAACGTTGCTGTCATGAGCCTGCGCTATGGTAGCATACAAGTGATAAAATAAATAAAACTTCCAACTCGCGCAACGACTCGGCAAAAAGTTGCGCACGGGCCGCACTAACACTAAACTTTGATGTCAAGTAGGGGGCCGCAAAACATTATCCAGCGGGCCGCAATTGGCCCGCGAGTTTGAGACCCCTGGTTTAAAGTGATTGTGTGTGTGTGTGTGTGTGCTCATGTGTACTTGTGAGTAGAGAGTTCAGTGTTCAGTGTTCTGATGGCCTGGGGGAAGAAGCTGAGCCGGAGTCTTCTCGCAGCGTGTGTCCGTAGGCGCTTGCCTGACCGCAGCAGCTTAAACAGGCTGTTGTTGGGGTGGTGGGGGTCTTTCATTATTCTGCAGGCTCTGGATTTGCACCTCCTGTTATATAAGTCCTGCAGGGGTGGTAGTGCAATACCCGTAGTACGCTCTGCTCAGCGCACCACTCTCTGGAGTGCCTTCCTGTACTGTGCCGTGCTGTTTCCAAACCAGGCAGTGATGTTTCCAGTCAGAATGCTCTCTACAGCCCTGGAATAGAAGGACTGGAGTATCTTCCCCGATACTCTGAACTTCCTTAGCTGTCTCAGGTGATAGAGGCGCTGTTTCGCCTTTTTCACCACAGAATCTATGTGTGTTGACCATGTCAGGTCCTCTGTGATGTGGACTCCCAGGTACTTGAAACTGCTCACCCTGTCCACGATAGCCCCATTTATCCACAGTGGCGTGTGTGTCCCCTGCTGTATTCTCCTAAAATCCACAATCAGCTCTTTGGTTTTACCAATGTTCAGGAGTAGGCTGTTATCCCACTGTGTGCCAGTTCATCAACCTCCTCCCGATAGGCCTTCTCGTCATTGTTAGAGATCAGTCCCACCACCACGTGTCGTCCGCAAACTTGGAGCTGAACCTGGCCACACAGTCATGTGTGTACAGTGAATACAGCAGGGGGCTCAGAACGCAGCCCTGGGGAGACCCGATACTCAGGGTGATTTTGCTGGAGGTATGACCCCCCACCCTGACCGCCTGGGGCCTGTCACTTAGAAAGTCCAGGATCCAGGTGCTCATGGCGGAGCTCAGACCCAGATCGATCAGCTTGTCAACCAGTCTGGTGGGGACTATGGTGTTGAAAGCTGAACTATAGTCAATGAACAGCAATCTCACATAGCCCCCCTTCTGACTGTCAAGGTGAGATAGTGTGTTGTGTAGTACTTGGGAGACCGCATCGTCAGTGGACCCTCTCAAAGCATTTCATGACCACAGAGGTGAGTGCCACCGGTCATTTAGGCCTGCTGGAGAGGAGTTTTTTGGTACAGGGATTATAGTGGACATTTTGAAGCAGGCAGGGACCACGGACTCAGCTAGGGATAGATTGAATATGGATGTAAATACTGGGGCCAGCTGATTTGCACAGGACTTCAGTATTCGTCCTGTTATCCCATCTGGGCCTGCAGCTTTCTGAGTATTTACTCCCATGAATGCTAATCTCACGCTGTATCCAATGAGAGAGTGTGTCTCCCCCCCCCCCCCCCCCCCCGCGGATGAACCCCCCCTCCCTGCAGCAGCCGGTGCGTCAGTGGCGCCGTTAGCCGGTGAGCTAACGTCGCCACTGCTCGCCCCAAACCTGGCGTAAAAGGAGTTGAGTTCATCCGCGAGAGAGGCATCGGGACTCACTATTGAGGGGGGGTTACTTTATAACCAGTTATCGTTCTAACTCCCCGCCATAAGCCTCTCGTGTCGTTCTGTGCCATCTGCGTCTCCATCTTGTTCGCATATGGCCGTTTTGCAGCCCGAACCTCTTTGCGTAGCATATAGGCTGCTACCTTGTACTCTTCCATACTTCCCGATGCTCGGCCCGAGTTGTAAGCAGCGGTACGAGCATTCAGGGCCACTCGGATGGAGTTGTCCACCCACGGTTTCTGGTTTGGGAAAACCCGCACCTAGATGATAGATGGATGGAGAATAGAACAGGCAAATAATTGGTATGAATGTATATATACATGTAATGAAACACATAATTTATATACATACATGCATGTACAGTAGCAGTAGTATCTAAGGTACATAAGAAAAATCTTTTATTTTCTTTAATAATAAATAAAGCTAAAAAGAAAATAAAAAATGTATAAATAAAAAAGAAGATATATTAGAATAACGAGGCTATAAAAATGTATTTGACTAACTGTCCCTTTCTTTTCTTTCCATGCCTTTTCTGCCCTCTATCTACTCCGCCGTTAAAACTTGTCAGAATGTCCCATCGATGTTTACTCTCCTCTTTCGTCCTTCATCTAATCCACCAGGCTGCCAGAGGTGACGCGACTGGACATGAGCTACAACCCCATGACCTACCTGGGGGAGGAGACAGTGTCCATGGCCAAGGTCACCCACCTCTTCCTGGACCACATGTCCCTGCAGGACCTGGCCAACACGGCCATAGCCCTGTGCCCCAGCCTGACGTTCCTGGACCTCAGCCACAACCAGCTGCGCGTCGTGCAGCCCTTCATCACCAGCTCCACCAAGCTGGCCCGCTTCAGCCTGGCCGGGAACCCCATCTACTGCAACTGCTACCTGCGCCCCCTCAGGTAGGACCTTACTACTGGGGGTTATGACTGGAGTCTGTCTGTCTGTCTGTCCACCTATTTACTCTATCTATCTATCTATCTATCTATCTATCTATCTATCTATCTATCTATCTATCTATCTATCTATCTATCTATCTATTAGGGCTGTCCCCGACTAAGGATTTGGATGGTCGACTAGGATTGGCCAAAATTTGCCGTTAGTCGACTATTGGTCGACTTAAAAAAAAATAAAAAAAAAGTATACTATTTTAAAGTTTTTTTTTTTTTTTTTTTTGGGCTGTGGGGGGTGCTTAATGTCTGAAGGAGTCGACTGAAGGCTTCTTGTCCTCTGCAAAAGCATGCAATTGGTCCACTGATGGATACATCTTGATATTTGTCTAGTCTAGTGTGTTCATTAGATGGGTGAAATCCTCTTTCAGTGCCTCTGTGCCTGTTTTCATAGGCAGTTAGCCTCTGGTATGCGTGCCATTAGCGTTAGCCACGCTTCTAGGCCTATTTTCTTTTGGAAAGAATGATAAAAAAAAAAAAAAAAAACTTTAAAATAGTATACTTTTTTTTTTAATCAACTAAGAGGTTGGCCAGTCGACTACGGCCCCTTTTGACCGATTAGTCGACTAATCGATTAATAGGGGTCAGCCCTACTATCTATCTATCTATCTATCTATCTATCTATCCGTATGTCCGTCCGTCCGTCTGATCTATCGGGGCGACAGTGGCTCAGGAGGTAGAGCAGTCGTCTGGTAATCGGAAGGTTCCTGGTTTGATTCCGGCTCTTCCCAGCAGTGTCGAAGTGTCCTTGAGCAAGACACTTAACCCCCTAACTGCTCCTGATGAGCAGGGTGGCACCTTGCATGGTTGCCTCTGCCATTGGGTGTGTGAATGTGTGAGGGCTGTCTTAAATACTTCGAAGCTTCGAAGCTTCGTTCGATGGCACAAGCTTCGAACATTAAAAAAGAAATCGAAGTTTAAAAAAAAAAAGTAAAGAAAAACGTTTTTTTTTACTTCGATTTGTTTGTGTGTGTGTGTGTGTGTGTGTGTGTGTGTGTGTGTGTGTGTGTGTGTGTGTGTGTGTGTGTGTGCGTGCGCGCATGGGGCCATTGGGTGGGGCCGGGGGACAAATACACTGGAGGAAAGTAACCCAGCTCAGCACTGCCCAAATTATATCATCACTATTGCCTGTTTGAAGGATATCATCCTCAAACACATATACACCTACATGCCTTGTAGAATTCCACACATAAAGAAAGATACTGGGATGAATAAACAAAATAGGAAATAAAATGTAGAAATGCATGCAATACATAAATAAATATGAATCTCCATATATGAAATAGAACATTTAGATAAGGTGCTACTGAGATGTTTTGGTGAGTTCTTTGTTTTTTTGTGGAAGTAGCCCTTCTTAAAAATGCATGAACATTCACTGATAATTGGTCTGTAGTGGAGTCTACAAGGTCTACATTGCCGGACCATGTAGAATCTGGACCTTGTAGACTGACATAATTCTGTGCATAGTTTAGTCTACACAGGCCATATTTCAAATAATCAAAATCTTACTTCATTCATCTTAAGCATTCTTGATTTGGGGGATTGGTAGTTCCCATGAAATCTGAAGTTGATCTGAACAGCGATCCACCTTGAATTAAATCACACAGCCGAGTGAAACCTTGTTGGCTGCGTCACAGTCACGAAAGGGGCTACTTAATTCATTAATCCAATCCACTTTATTTATAGAGCACATTTAAAAACAACAACGTTTACCAAAGTGCTGTACAAGTCCCACAACATAAGATAAAAAAAATAAAATAAAAAATCGAATTAAAATCGAAGCTCGGCCCCGAAGCTTCGATTGCCAAAAAAAGCTTCGAAGGTCAGCCCTAATGTGAGGCATAAATATATAATATATAAATGCAGTCCATTTACCATTTATCAGTCTGAATGTCTGTCCATCCATGTCTCTCTTCTCTCACCTATAAGACTAATCCCAGTGTGTTTCCGTTTGACCCCAGGGAGTGGGCCCTCCGTGGGAAGGTGAAGCTGATCGGGGCGTGTGGTGGTCCGTCCCATTTCTCCGGGGAGAACCTGGACACCATCCACCCTCGAGACCTGCGCTGTCAGAGCCAGGAGGCCATGCTGAAGGCCGAGTTTGAGGAGGCGACCAGGGTCACACCCCCGCCCACCGAAGAGCCAGAGAACAAGGTCAAGTGTCCCGCCAACTGCGCTTGCGAGGTGAGTAGGTGGAAGGAGATGAGAGAGGGTCACAGAGGGGGGAGGAGGGGAGGGGAGAAGCCAGTCAGTTGCCTTTGATTGTTTTGTTAAAGATCCCCCCCAGATGTATTTTTAATCCCTTAAAATCAATAAACTACTGGAAATGGCTTAGCAGTATCTACACTTTTATTCTTGTTGAAAATGCAAGGATCTATGGATATGCAAATTAGCAACAAGCACACATTGATATTTAACTGCAACGCACTGCTTGCTGGCCTTCCGGCCACTGCCACAAAGCCTCTTCAGCTCTCTTGTGTAGTGTGATGTGTGCCGGGTGCCAGTGTATGGCAGCCATTGAGCCTGCGTAGCCCAAGGTTGGGTGCTACCAGTGGTGGTGAAGGAGGCAATTTCCCTAACCCTACGTTGTGAAGCGCTTTGAGTCTGAGAAAAGCTCTATATAAATGTAATGAATTATTATTATTATCACAATAGATCAAAAACAGCTCATTCAGAACGCAGCAGCCGCCTGATCTCAAACCTACCGAAGTCAGCCCATGTCACCCCACTTCTTAGGGACCTGCACTGGCTCCCCATTGCCGCACGAATCCGCTTCAAGGCCCTCAACCTGGCATACATAAAGGGAACCGCTCCCACCTACCTCCGGTCAATGGTCTCTAAAACTACACACCCTCAAGACCCCTACGCTCTGCATCTTCTGGCCGTCTCAGACCCACTCCTATCCGAGCTCCGGGAGGGTCATCAAGGAGAAGCCGCCTATTCTCAGTCCTTGCCCCACAATGGTGGAACGAACTGCCCACCACAGTTAGGACAGCCGAAACCCGTCCAATCTTTCGCCATTGAAGACGCACTTATCTGAAATTAAAACAAAATAATAATAAATTCTAACCCTAACTAACCTTACTGTCATGCACTTGTCCTAATATACTAACCTATACTGTATTTTTTATTTTGTATTTATTTTATTTATCCTTTATTTATCCAGGAATGTCCCATTGAGATACAAGATCTCTTCTTCCAGGGAGTCCTGACCAACACGGCACACAACAAGTTTCAACATAAAACAGGGCATTAAACAAAAAACATACAATTCAAATATAAATACATAAGGCCATTTGTGCAGTGGCAAGGAGCATAATCATATCAGCAATAGCATCAAGTAAAACAGTTACATGTTTCATAAAGGGATAATCGTAGCATACCTTTAAAAGCATTCACAGTAGGAAGTGCCTCTAGCCAAAGTTTTACTTGCAGCGTATTCCATAAAAAGGGAGCATAGTGGGAGAATGCAGCTTTACCAAGCTCTGACTGCATCAAAGGAACATTTAAAAGCATCCCATTTGCTGCTCGTCTGGTATTAAAAAAGCAAGTATAAAAGGACAGAAGTCTGGAGATATATAAGGGCAGCTTACCTAGCAATGACTTAAGGATAAAAATCAACATGTGTGATTGTCTTCTTTGGTACAGAGAGGACCATCCTAATGACTGATACAAAGTGCAGTGGTGGGTGCGAGAGCCTACACCCGTTACAAAACGTATGGCAGTATGGTACGCAGAATCCAGCTTTTTAAGCAGGGAGGAAGGAGCATGCATATAGATTACATCGCCATAGTCTAATACAGGCAGAAAGGAACTCTGCACACTGTAGCACTCAACACTTTGATGAACATTGTTCATCAGTTGTGCCCTTCCTGATGACTTGTCGTACAGAACTTGTAAGTCGCTTTGGATAAAAGCGTCAGCTAAATGATTAAATGTAAATGTTAAGAGGAATTCCAAGTCGGTGTGTCAATACCTACTCCGCTGACGTTATCAAGTTACCACATATTGGACCATGATAGGTTTGACCTATCAGTGACATCACACATGCAACTCAGATTTCAGGGAAGTACAGAGAAGCTCTCCCTCTCCAAGGGGAAGAATGTGGAAAAGGCGCCCTGGTGACACGTTCTACACAAACAACAATCTGTACAAACAAGTCGTCAGCTTGTGACTGCAACTTGTTCTTGTTCGCGGACGACTCAGCCCTGCTGGTCTCTGACAAGAACAAGTTACAGGTTGAAAAAACCCTCAGCTCTGAACTCGGCAGAATCTGCACCTGGCTCGCTGATAACAAACTATCATTACACCTGGGTAAAACAGTCCATTCTCTTCGGATCAAATAACAAACTCAGCAAGACCGATGGCTTCTCAGTTACAGTGGGTGACAATATTGTCACAAGGAAAGATGAAATTACATACCTAGGTTCCATCCTAGAGGCAAATCTTTCCTGTGACAAAATGGCATCCAAGGTAATAAAAAAAGTCAACCAAAGAACTAGATTCTTGTACCGGATCTCCTCTCTGTTAAACAAGAATACCCTGAAGACACTGGCAGGAGCACTCATTCAAGGGTACTACGACTATGCTTGCACCTCATGGTACCAAAGCACATCAAAGGCACTAAAAACAAGATTACAAACATCACAAAACAAACTGGTCAGACTTCTACTTGACCTTACCCCTAGAACCCGCCTCACCCCTGCCCACTTTGACAACCTAGGATGGCTTAGAGTAGACGACAGAGTACAGCAACTTGCAATGGGCCTGGTCTACAAGATACATACGACTAAGGTACCCATGTACATGTCAAAATACTTCCCAAAGGTCAGTGAATACCACGACCACAACACCAGAGGAAGCTCAACAAATCATGTTAAACCCAGATTCGGCTCAAACAAGGGACTAAACACGTTTCGCAATTATGCCACATCAATGTGGAACGCCCTACCCAAAGCTGTAAAGGAATGTGAATCCCTACCCACATTCAAAACCGCTCTTAAAACCCCCCCACCCCCACCCACTCCTAATAGACAGTCTCCTCCCCATCGCATGTATATATTCTCTCCCCACCGTATGTATATTTCTCTCCCACCCACCCACCCCCTCCTAATGTACAGTCTCCTCCCCACCGTATGTATATATTCTCTCCCCACCGTATGTATATTTCTCTCCCACCCACCCCCTCCTAATGTACAGTCCCCTCCCCATCATATGTATATACTGTCAGGATCCATGGGTAACAGTACTGTATATTTGCATATCGTATATGTCACAAATGTAACAGTACTAAATACCTGTATGTCATGTATGTCCCTATGCCATAAATGTCATGTATGTTGTGTATGTCATAAATGTCACTATGAATTGAAAATGGGGGACCCTGATGTAAACAAGACAAACGTCTTTCTCTGGTCTGCATCCCCTTAACAATTGTGTGTATTGAGCCGTACTGTATTGTACCCATTCTGCAATCTGTTAAATAAAGTTTTCATTCATTCATGCCTCCAAGAGGAGTTAACCGTTTAAAACAGTTTTTGAGTGGAGGGGGTCTTTAAATGGTAAATGGTGCATTTATATAGCGCTTTTATCCAAAGTGGTTTACAATTTGTTCCTCACATTTTACCCATTCACTCACACATTCACACACCGACGGCAGAGGCAACCATACAAGGTGCCAACCTGCTCATCGGGAGCAATTAGGGGTTAAATGTCTTGCTCAAGGATACTTCGGCACTGTGTTGGATAAAAAGTCATCAAAGGTATCCGTGAACAGCAAAGCCAGTGAGGTGTTAAAAAGTGCCATGCACAATCTAAATCTGGTTGACATATGGAGGCTACGCAGTACGTAATCCTACCAACAGAGACTATTCTTTATTTTTCTCCAGTTCATAAATCCTATTCTAGGATTGATTTCATGTTGATAGACTCTAAACTGATATCCAGTGTTGTGTCCACACAATACCATACTATCCTGATAAGTGATCATGCTCCCATGTCACTGGATGTTAGATTCACTAGACATAGAAATGAACGCACCTGGAAATTTGACAACACAATCTTAAAAGAGAAGAGTTTCTTAAAATATATGTCAGCTAGGCTACCTGACATTATAGCCACAAATGATACAGGGGATGTGGATGACTCAACACTGTGGGAAGCTATCAATGCAGTGCTTAGAGGTAGCATCATATCATACGTGGCAGGTAGGAGAAAACAAATGTCAAAAAGACTAGTGGAGTTGGATGATTCTGTGTCTCAACTAGAACACCTATACAGGGTCACTGCGGATCCCGACACCCTGAATTCTATAGTCTCTCAAAGACATGAGTACAATACTATTTTATCTGCACAGGTCAATAAACAATTGAACATGATGAAACAGATACAATTTGAAATAGGTGACAAACCTCAGAAACTGCTGGCACGTCAATTAAGACAGGCGCAAGCTTCCCGTGCAATACTAAAAATAAAATCAGACACAGGCACTGTTCTTACAGACCCTAAAGAGATAAATGCACGTTTTATGGAGTTCTACTCAAAACTATACATCAAATGGCAACCATGACATTGATGCTATTAAGGCATTTCTCTCTGAATTAAACCTACCTCAGCTAAATGGCGAGGCAGAAGCTGCACTGGAAAGGGAGGTCTCCATAGGAGAAATAGTAGAGGCAATTACAGAATTCCCGAACAATAAAGCACCTGGCCCTGACGGCTTCACTGCAGAATTCTACAAGCACTACTCTAAGGAACTATCTCCGCTGCTGCTTCGCATGTTTAAGCATGCCGCATCGGATGGTAGACTTCCTCAAACGCTGTATAATGCAAATATTTCATTAATTTAAAAAAGGGTAGAGATGAGCTAGAACCATCATCCTACAGACCTGTGTCACTGATTCCAATTGAAACAAAGCTGCTTAGCAAGATTCTGGCCAAGCGGTTAAAAGTTCACATTCAGAAGATAGTGCACCCGGATCAAACAGGCTTTATTCCTAATAGACATATCTATTACAACTTAAGACGTTTATTCATTATACTTTATACTAAACACAATACAGAGACAGTGGTGATTTCAGTGGATGCTCAGAAGGCCTTCGATCAGGTCGAGTGGCCATATATGTATGTGACCCTAGAGGCATTTGGTTTCGGGAAGGTATTTATTGACTGGATACGGATTTTGTATGCTCATCCCACAGCAAGTGTAGTTACTAACCAGGATATTTCTTCTCAGTTTCCACTATACCGTGGGACAAGGCAAGGAGATCCATGCTCTCCTTATCTTTTCGATTTAGTCATAGAAACACTAGCTACAAAAATTCGACAACATCCTAGAATATCACCTGTCTCCATTAAAGGGCAAAAGCATCATTTATCAATGTATGCAGATGACATTTTGTTATACGTATCTAACCCACAGGAGTCCCTTCCTCCAATTATGGAATTGTTTAATTATTTTGGCTCTCTTTCAGGGTTTCAAATTAATTGGGATAAAAGTGAATTAATGCCAGTACAATTAAATAAGGATAGCTCCTCATTGAACTCTGTCCCCTTTAAGATTACCAAAGATAGATTTACTTACCTAGGAGTGACCGTTACTAAAAAACCTGAACTCCTACTTGAAGAGAATTGGAAATTAAAAATAAAACGGTTGAAACAGAATATAGATTTTTGGAAGACCCTCCCATTGTCACTGGTTGGGAGAGTAAACGCTATTAAAATGGTGGTTCTTCCGAGATTTACATAAATTTTTCAGTCAATCCCAGTATTCATACCACAGCGGTATTTCAAAAGTTGGACTCGATTATAATCCCCTTTATTTGGCAGAATAAAGCTGCACGTATTAGCAAAAAAAACTTAAGTAAAACAAAAATTGAGGGTGGCTTTGGTCTTCCAGACTTCAGATGTTACTACTGGTCTGCACATTTAAACAATATGGCTTTCTGGAGAAGTGCTAACCTTATGGAGGGCATGGAGGAGGTCACTCCTGCATGGCTCTCAATGGAGCAAGCAGCTTGTCAGGGAACCTCTCTCCTAGCCCTTTTGAATAGCCCTGTCAAGATAAACAAATCACTATATGAAGGGAATTTTATAGTACATAGCTCCTTGAAGGTATGGAAACAGATTAAAACATACTTGAAAGCTCCAAATATGTATACAGACACTCCAATCGGTAATAACCATGCCTTTAAGCCATCCACTATGGATCAAGGGTTTGCACAGTGGAAGGTGAAGAGTATAGGGTGCTTGAAGGACTTGTACCAAGGGGGCCAGTTTTTATCATTCGAACAACTGAGGGTCAAATATGATTTACCGTTGACAAATTTGTTCCGCTATCTACAGATACGGAACATCGTAAGGACTCATGTAGACACATACATTCCTCAGCATCAAGCACTGGAAACTATAATTAATGTTAGACCAGGTAGTAAAGGGGCGGTGTCAAAAATATACCAGACACTTTTCAATCAGATAATAGTTAGCACAGAAAGATATAGGACTGAGTGGGATTCAGAACTGGGGATACCCCTCAATGAGGAATTCTGGGAAACGTCTTACAAATATTCACCGGTGCTCCGTAAATGTT
Organism: Notolepis coatsorum; assembly: GCF_963971535.1. Lineage (NCBI taxonomy): Eukaryota > Metazoa > Chordata > Actinopteri > Aulopiformes > Paralepididae > Notolepis > Notolepis coatsorum. The sequence goes on along the minus strand of NC_140174.1, from coordinate 25,811,053 downwards.
AGAATGAACTTGATTCAATTTAAAGTGATACACAGGTTGCACTACTCAAAGGTGAAAGTGAATAAGATGTATCCTAGCGTATCAGCATTGTGTAACAAATGTAAAAATCAAGATGGTACCCTTACACATCAACTCTGGTCTTGTCCCAACTTACACACGTTCTGGTCTGATATATTTTACTTTTATTCAAAAGCTTTTAATAAACAGTGGGAACCCTGCCCCTTAGTGGCCATGTTTGGCTCTAGCAACGATGCTAGGTACTCCAAATGAAAGAATGTTTATTTAATTTTTTTAAATCTTTTTTGTTATATGCCGCTGTAAAATAGTTTTTGAACAAGAAGAAAAATAAGATTGCTTGTGTGCATCATTATGGAATGTAACTAAAGTAATGTGCAATAAAAATACCTCCTGAGCCACTGTCGCTCAGCTGGCAACAGAAGAAATAGAGCTACGGTTGGAGAAAAGATGTTTTTCACTGTAATTCCTCTCAAAATCCTTTGCCCATCTACTCCCTCTCCTCTCCTTTCGTCCTGGGCTTCTACCCTCCCCCTCCTCCTCAGGGTGAGACGCATCACTCCTCCTGTGAGAACCGCGGCCACACCAAAGTACCCCGTGGCTTCTCTCCTGAGACGCGCCTCCTGGACCTGCGTGGCAACCACTTCCACTACCTGTCCAGCAACAGTTTCCCGGGTGTGGCCCAGGTCGTGTCGCTCCACCTGCAGCGCTGTGGTATCGTGGAGGTGGAAGGCGGGGCCTTCAGTGGGATGAAGGGATTGGTCTACCTGTATCTCTCCGAGAACGAATTAACTTCCATCAGTCCTGACGCATTCAAAGGTATCTAATCTATGATGCAAATATATAAGAGATAAGATGAGATATTCCTCTATTGATTCGGGTGTCATAGCACAGGGGTTCCCAAAGTGGGGGGGGGGGGGGGGGGGGGTCGCCAGATGATTTACAAAAAAATATATAATATTTTTGAACTTAGAACTTAGAAGCAGGCCAGGCCAGTGTTTCTAGTTGCAGCAGCGCAATAGTTAGATAACCTAGGTGGGGAACAACCAGGAGATCACTGCAACTCACACAAGTTGGAGAGCTATCTCTCTCTCTCTCTCTCTCTTGCTCTCACACACACACAAAGGGAGCCGCATGTGATTGGTGGAGGCGGGACCCTTACAAAAAACTGTTGTTGCTAATCATTGACACATGCTAGCCTGTAATAATCCTCCCCAGAAAAATCTACTTTGCATCTATTTTTTTTGCAAATATATGCCATCACACACACTGGCATTTAAAGGGTTAGAATTATAAAATGAATATGTGGTGTTATGATCAGGGCTGAAGTTGAATAAAAGATTGTATTATTTTCAATCTGACATTACAAAAAAACAGAAAATCCATCAAAATCAGTGTTGTTGCTAAGCCTGTTTTTTAACAATAATTTGTGATGCTATCACAAACACTGGCATTTAAAGGGTACAAATAAAAAAATGCCTGCACCAGAATGCAGGAAATGAAGTCTTTGTAACAAGAAATTTCCTGGTGGGGGACCCCCAGACCCCCTGCTTAAAAAGTGGCCTGACTGGGGCTATATCTTGCACTATATTTCCTGGCCTGAATGATTTCCCCAGTCCGGCCCTGGTTAAAAGCCTCCAATGCTTATTAGTGTGTGTGCGTTTGAACGTGTGTATGTTTCAACCATACATTTCCATTTATAAAAAAAAAAAATCTTTATAATCTTTTTTTTTACCTCCTATAATAGTGGGGGTCGCGGCTCTCTGACACCGTTATTTGGGTGTCGCAGCCTGAAAAGTTTGAGAACCCCTGTCATAGCAGCAGGGGGAGGGGAGGTACAGGTATGGGCAGGGTAATAGTAGAAATACATGAATATAGGCAATACAATTAGATCTGAATATAAAAATATGAGAAAGATAAACAGTGTAAACAAAGGTGCAGATCAGTTATGTTATACGTTACAATAAATATATAGAATAAATGTATGCAATAAAGAATTTTTATCTGAATGTATACTATGAGTAAGAGTCAAAGTAAACAGTATACACAAGGTGCCTTAAGTGGCATGATATACATCATACGTTGTAGTCCGTGCAGGTTTTGGTGGTTAAGAGTCAGACACACCTAATAGTTCTTGAATTCTGCAGCCGTTAGTTATCCAGCTGCTGGCAGCATTCCATGCATATAATGGTGTACATCGTATTACTTAGAAAGCATCAATTACTGTATATTTGATCAAAATGATACACCATAATATCTCTATAATTTTATTCTCTACCTTTGCTTTGCCATATTTACATTATCCTTGACTGGTTACAGGGAGAATGCCATTGCATTACTCATTAAATCACGTTTTCAGTGGAAAGACGTAAAACAGAGTTTGTACTGTACAACCCCCCCCCCCCCCCCCCCAGGTCTTTCTCAGCTGACCTACCTCCACCTGGAGAAGAACCGCTTCACCAGCTTCCCCAAAGGAGCCTTCAAGCTGCTTCCCGGCCTGTTGGCCCTCCACATGGAGAACAACTCCCTGACCAAGCTGGAGCCGGGGGCCCTCGCCGGGGTCGAGGGACTCAGGGGCCTCTACCTCACTGCCAACGCCATCACCAGCGTGGCCCCGAGGGCCCTGGACCAGGCCTCGCACCTGGACACGCTGCACCTCGGGGGCAACAAGCTGAAGGAGGTGCCCAGCGACGCGCTGAGCAAGGCGGTGAACCTGGGGGAACTGAAGCTGTCGGGGAACCCCATCCGCTGGGTGGGGCCCAACGCGTTCGAGCCACTGGCCGGATCGCTGAAGGATCTTTACCTGGACGGTATGGGTTTGGAGAAGGTGAGCGGACATATTTGACAAGCGCTTTATCGGTGGGAACAGGGTGGAAAGGAACCCAACAGAGAGCAAAATGGCCACCGTGTGAATATGGTCAATTGACCTTGTGTTTTACGTAGCTGTGTCGGCTCCGAATTAAATATCCTGTTGACTAGTCATCAGAAAATCATTAATTGCTAATCTTCCCTATTTGTTCACAATTTGTTTATCTCGTTAAGTGAGGTTTAAAGGGGAACTACTCCCCAATTTCAGAATTCATACATGTTATTCCTCTGGTCAAGGCAGTACAAAGATATTAGTGAAAATAAGCAACTCTCTCCCAAATCCAAAACTAGAGTGCTAAAACTTGTGATGTCATTAAGTATAAAGTCTGAAGCAGCTCCATAGACAATGCATTGGAAAAGTTTTTTTTTATCCACTTTTTCTCCCATTTCTCTATATTTTCTCCCATCCCAATTTCGTATCATCCAATTCAACCCTCCCCTGTCACGAACGCTGTTTCTTGCCTCCCACAAGCCGGCTGCAATGTGGACTAAGTCATACATAGCACAAGTCCCCTCCGGTACTTGAGGTAACAGCAGTCGCATCTTTTCACCTGCGCAGCTCGATCTCTCAGTGGCGAGGAGTAACGCGTGGGAGGCTCACGCTGCCCCCGACACTTCCTGATTCTACTGCGCAGGTGCACCAACCGACCTGTAGGAGTCGCTGTCCACAACGCCCGATCCCCACCCATCAGTTTCCCACCCCCTAATACGGCCAATGTGTATTAGTACGGACAACCAGCTAAACTGAAAGCAAATGTGGAGCGCTGGGCTCGAACAGGCAAGCCCAGCGTCTCCAGATTTTGTGGCGAGCGCCTTGCCCACTACGCCACGTAGCCGCCCTGCATTGGCAAATATTTTATAGACGACACAGAGGAAACCCAGGGGAATGCTGTGTGTTGTTCATAGATACATGATCTGTTTCTATAATAAAGCTCATTTGGATATCATTTTTTAAAAATAAAACAGACATTCTGTGGCTCCACAAAATCTCCCAGTCATTTTCTACGGAGCAGCTCCAGACTTTATACCTGATGACATCACAAGTTTGATTCTTACTTCTCTGCTTTCTGGCTTTGGGAGAGAGTAGCTGTGTCTTTCTCGCTCTTTCAGTGACAAACGTGTCATATCATCCTTCTCTTATCGCTAGATGTCCAAGGACTCCCTGGCAGGGTTGGGTCCTGGGCTGAGGAGTCTGTTCCTGGAGGGGAACCAGCTGGAGGACGTGCCTGACCTCCACCCTCTGACGGCCCTGGAGGTCATCAACCTGGCTGACAACCCTCTGCACTGTGACTGCCCCCTGCTGCCACTACGCCTGTAAGACAGACACACACACACACTTGTAGACAGACAGACAGACACACACACACTTGTAGACACACACACACTTGTACAGACAGACACACACACACACACTTGTACAGACACACACTTGTACAGACACACACACACACACACTTGCATCTGCATGAGTAGATAGACGTAGATTCTCGGATACAGAAAACGGATGTTCTAAATGTGTGAATGTGAGGCATAAATTGTAAAGTGCTTTGGATAAAAGTGCTATATAAATGCAGTCCATTTACCATTTAAATCCTACTCTTCACTACCTATAATCCATGATTCCTGTAGTCATGGTGATCAGTAATCACTAGTTCCGATACGCTCCGTATGCGAGATGTTTTCCTCACATTGGAGTAAAGTTAGCCTTTCACGCTCTCCTAGGTGGATCGAGAAAGTCAACCTGAAGGTACGTGCCACCTGCGCCAACCCCCCAGAGCTGAAGGGTCGCAGGGTCAAGGACGTTCACATCTTCAAGGCCTGCCCCGGGGGCGAGAGCCTCCCCTCCTTGCCCACCCTCGCCCCAAAGACCTCCAAGACGCCAAAGTCCACCAAGCCCAAACCGGCGCACCTCAACGGACCCCGGCAAGCCAAAATGATGAAGCCCAGAACCAAGCTTCGCAAGAGCCAGACCCCCAAACCCGCAGTGGCCAAGAAAACCACCAAGAGAAGCCAGATGGCTTGAAAATATACCCAGGGGGGGGGGGGGGGGTTGGGGTTGGGGTTGATATTGTCTGGGGAGATCCTCAGGCTTCTGCACTGAAGCTCAGCAGGTCAAGCACAACTGATACACAGACTACATTATGCCATTATAGCCCTGTTTATGATTTGGTTATCATGGTTATCTCTGAGCTCCCTCACTTCTCGAATTCAACTTGAATCCACACATGAGAGCAACAGCTGCCGACGTGTGCTCTGTATGGCACGCCTCCATAGAAGCCAACGTTTGAATCGCAGAAGCCTCCAGTCAATCCCTCACGTTCTTTCTCTATTCGCCGTCTCTTCCGAGGATCAGAAAAGGAGGATTCTGGGATCTTCTCTGTGGAGGTGAGACGTGTCGGACGCCACGGCAACTTGACTTTGACCGTAGGAGTATTGACTTTCACTATAGGAAACCAGACTTCCGACGACAGAACATTGTCTAGAAATGCTTTACCTTTCCTCAGCTTGACTAGTACTCTCTCACGTCGCCGTGTGTTTCTGTGACAAACCGTGTCTCTAGCTTCAGGATCATTCTCCTTAACCACTAGACTCCATCTGTATCTCTATGCATATCTGTCTCTCTATGCATATCTGTCTCTCTATGCATGCATAGCCATGTGTGTGTCACAGGATGAACTGCCGTCGATGGGGTCTTCCCATGTTATTCTGCACCAACAGGTCCGGTACTGCCACGTTATTATACCAGACCGACTCAAGTCAGTATTTTTAATCCATGATTGTATATACAAAACAAAACAAGATCTGGATGTAAAAGAAGTAATAAAACGTAATACAACAACATAGAAATGTCTCTAGTGTCATTACAATCTTCCACAATGTAGGCCACTGGATTGCTGTCAGAAGTGCCCCCTTCGGCTCATTGGCCATTTGATTGACAACCTGTTGTTTGCCTACCTAGATGTCTACTGTGAATTCAGGTGAATCACATGCATTCAACCAGATCATTATAGGAATTTGAAAAAGAGAGCGGAAGTGATGGTGATGGGCTGACAGCGATCCAATGGGCTTGATCCAAGCCGATTGACCCATCTCAAACCCGCCCTCTTTTCTTGATCCTCCAATCGTGACAAAATTTGTCCGAGGGAAGCAACGGTTGCGGTTGGAGGATGGAGAAAAGAGGGCGGGGTTTGGGATAGGATGGGGAAGCAATCTCCTCGGCACCATAAGTCATATTCAGGATCTTTCTGACAACCGGTTAGTGACTTTCAGTTGATCCACAGCAGAAACAGCTGAAAGCCGTCCAAGTCTCCGACGGATGAGTGAGGTAGTTAGTATATAACGCAGACTAAGTACTTATATGGTACAATGTGGAGTCATGAAGGACAGCAGTGTCTTAACCAGGGCTCCACAAACTACAGCCTCCCCTGCATTTGGTCATCCATGGAGTTTAAAGGCATTGCACTTGACCTATGTACTGAATCATGTAATTGTTTTTAATCCATCATTGTAGTAATTGTAATTCATTGTAATTAATAACTGTTATGATATTTGTGTCCTTTGTTAACTCATCATCACTGTAAATGAGGGAAACCTCAGTGCTTTCACAAGTATAAATAAAGGTTTGAAATGAAATGAAATTTGGCCCGGCCCTGTGGAAAATGCCAGGAACACATTTGAAAATGACAATCAAAATGTAATACAATCATATTTATGTTTTGGTGTCTTTTGGCGTTTAAAATAAACATGTCCTACGCTATGAACTATTTACCATTTTCCTTCAACTGACTTACAAATGTTGAGATTTTACACTTTGATGTCAGGCTGATTGACTCCCATTCATCAAACATGCAATTCAATGACATTCTGGTCCCATATAGACACTTTTAAAGTGACAATTATTGTAAATAGTTCCAAATTCAAAATTGACCCAAGTTTATTTCCTGTTGCAATGTTTGCTAATGCAATAGAATAGAAACAGGAAGGGATCCAAAGAACCAGAGGCCTTTATTACTTTGTTTGGACAGCAAGGTTTCAAAAATAGTTCAGAGGTCAGTGGTTTATGGCTCACTATGATAAGGTGGCCACAACATGGCGCCCTTACTATCCAACCTGGCCAAACTCTGGTAATAAATGACTGCAAAGAACTAATAGCTACATAGCAACTGCTGACAACACCCATGACGACATTATTAAACACCATCATGTCAGCCATCTTAAAATCACTCACCATTGATATTCACACGGTTGCCATTTTTCTCTTATGTCACACTCGGGTTGGGATTCCTTTCCACCGTGTTCCCATCCGGTGAACATGACATAAAAGCAAAAATGGGCACCGTGTGAATATTGTCAATCCAAGCGTGTACGTTTGAATGGGAATAGTTCATCGATTCAAATTCTATGCTTCAAACTCTCCAGATCACAGTGTTCCATAGGTTCCAGATCTCAATATTCCATAGGTTCCAGATCTCAGTGTTCCATAGCTTCCAGATCTCAATATTCCATAGGTTCCAGATCTCAGTGTTCCATAGCTTCCAGATCTCAATCTTCCATAGGTTCCAGATCTCAGTGTTCCATAGCTTCCAGATCTCAGTCTTCCATAGGTTCCAGATCTCAGTGTCCCATAGCTTCCAGATCTCAGTCTTCCATAGGTTCCAGATCTCAGTGTCCCATAGCTTCCAGATCTCAATCTTCCATAGGTTCCAGATGTCAGTGTCCCATAGCTTCCAGATCTCAGTCTTCCATAGGTTCCAGATCTCAGTGTCCCATAGCTTCCAGATCTCAGTCTTCCATAGGTTCCAGATGTCAGTGTCCCATAGCTTCCAGATCTCAGTCTTCCATAGGTTCCAGATCTCAGTGTCCCATAGCTTCCAGATCTCAGTCTTCCATAGGTTCCAGATCTCAGTGTCCCATAGCTTCCAGATCTCAATCTTCCATAGGTTCCAGATGTCAGTGTTCCATAGCTTCCGTCGACTCCTCCTCATTCTTCTCCTGCTTGCTCTCCTTTGACTCCATCCCCTCTTTGCTCTCTTCCGTCTCGTGCTCACCTTCCTCCTTCTCCTCCGACCTCTCCTCGCCCCTGCTCCTCTGCTCCGTCACTCTCTCCGTCGCCTCTCTCCGGTCGGCCTCGTCACGTTGCCCCGCCACGTTCCCCCCGGCACTCGGCTGTTCCGTCTTCTCCGTATGTTCTTCCTCCGTACCGTCCGCCTCTCCTCTCTCTCCTCCCCCGCCCCCCTTGCCGCCCTGCTCCGTCTTACTATCCTCCGTCCTCGGTTTGACCGCCGCGCTCTGGTCGCCTTGGTTACCTTCCATTTGGTCCGATTTGCTCTGTTCCGACGCGCTCTGCGCCGGGTCGTTTTCACCCCGCTCTGTGTTGCTCTTATCTGTACCGCTGTCTTCCGCCGTCTTAGTCTCTGCCGTCAGTTGGACTCTTTTGTCCGCAGTTTTATTCTGAACCGTGCCGTTCGGCTGAGCGTCGCCGCTTGGTTCCGTCCTTTGATCCGTCTTGCTTTTCTCTCCCGCCGGCGTGCTTTGCCCCGCGTGGCTCTGCTCCTCTCCCTGCTTCTCCTGCTTGACCTGCTTGACCACAGCCGGATGGGAAGGAGTGATGGGGGTCTCCATCTCCACCTCCTCCACTTTCACCTGCACCGCAAAGACTAGGGGGAGAGAGAGGTCGAGAGAGCGGAGAATGAGGATAAGAGAAGATAAAAGAGGGAGCAGAGCGAGGGAGACAGGGGAGAACGTTACAAATCAGGGAAGAGAACATAAGACAGAGACAGAGACAGAGACAGAGAGAGAGAGAGAGAGAGAGAGAGAGAGAGAGAGAGAGAGAGAGAGCATATCTCAAGCGCTCATACACACGCAAATCCAAACAAGGTTGTATGTTTCAATTTTTTTTTTTAAACAAATGTCATGACTATTCCATGGCACATAGCACAATTCCCAGGAGAAATATCTGTCAGTGTCTATGTTCAATTGTTCCACGCTTTTATTAATTAGTAGATTTCAGCGTCCCGTGTATGTGTCGTCTGGCTACAGCTAGCGCTTTAAGAAATGTGTTATTTTTGTCATTCTTTCTGAAAGGTAACCAGATCGACAGTCAAGCTTGACATTTAAGATTCAAAGACTCAACAAATGTCTGTGACATTTACAAAAGTTTTTTTGGGGATATGTAAGATTTCTCACGTCCATTCCAGGCCTGGAAAACACAATCTTCCATGACCATACTGTTAAATAAAGTTTTCATTCATTCATTCACCAGGTTCCCCCTAACCTTAGGCACCCATGGGTCAAATATTAAAAGAATAAAATGAATGACATCTGATCTAACCATTTCTTTCACCACACATCAACCAAGGAAACTATAAAAGAAGGAAGGGTCATCACGTCAGAATACCAGCGTTCTATGCTCTGCTTGGTGTCAGACTTTGGTGCCAGTTCTATTCAAGCCTGTATTAAAATTCTAAATATACCAGCTATCTGAGGAAATATACATCAACCAATATAACATGAGCTAGTTAACAATGCAACAAATTGCAGATGATTCTGACATCCGAGGTTCCAGTTTAAATTACATAAACGAGGAGACTGCTGATCCCATTCAACTCGATGTCGGCCGAACTGAAAGTTTCCACACCCGCGTTCACACATGCTACACAGTGACATAATGACCCTTCCTTCTTTTATAGTTTCCTTGACGTTTGCTACAACATATGGAACGGGCAGGTGAAGTCCTGCAGGTTGACTTACTCTCCATCTCCTCGGGCTCGGCCTTGGGCTGCAGGAGAGGAGGTTCAGGGGGCAGAGCCACCACCAGCTCAGGAGGTCCGTCAGTACCGGTGCCCCCGGGGGGCTGGTCTAGAGGGACTCCCTGACTGGCCTCCTCGTCAGACGCTTGTTCCGGATAGTTCCTGGAGGTCAGTTTCCTTCTCCTCTCTGGAGCGAGGGAGAGGAGAAAGAGGGGCATGGAGAGTGAGGGGAGGAGAAAGAGGAGTGTAGAGAGTGAGGAGGAGAAAGAGGAGTGTGGCGAGTGAGGAGGAGAAAGAGGGGTGTAAAGAGTGAAGGAGAGGAGAAACAGATTATTCATATCCAAAAGAAAAACAACAACAATCAGTCGGTTTGTACAAACAGACAGTAACAGACTGTAAACCAGTATGGTGCACAGTAATCCACAGCATGAGCACAACTTACTCCTCTTCCCGAACACAGGTGCTTTATACTTCTTGAGCCGTGCCTGGTTCCCCGCTGCGTCTGCTGGAGGAGAGGCAGAAGCAGTGGTCAGTGACACGACACACAAGGCCCAGGGAGGAACCGGGACCGGTAGCAGATATCGAGGCCGATACCAAACCTCAGTCAATTCCCCCCCCAAATTTAAATAAGATACCAAAATGCACGTGTAACATGTGGATAAAAAATACACACACAATTTTTTGGCACAGAGCAGTTTGACTTTGTTAAAAACATCGCAAAATAAACACTGCCGTGACGCTTGGACGTGGCGCACGTCAATCTGACGTGTGAAACACAAACCCACAGCATTACCTGGGGCAACGGGGGGCTGCAGCGGGTAGCTGGTGATCTCACACCAGCCGACGGGGTAGATGTCCGGGGACTGGTGGTCCACCCACTGGTCGAACTCGTCCTCCCAGCCGTCGAAGTGGATGAGCAGGAGGCGGCCCACGCAGCGCCTCACGGTGGCCACGCACACCAGGCGCGGCTCCATCAGGTCCACGGCCTCCAGCTTCATGTTGGGGGAAAAGCCGTGGCCCGGGTAACCCTGGAGAGAGAGACACACACAAATGTATTATTATTATTAGTAATAGTAGTGGTAATAGTAGTAGTAGTAATAATAATAATAATAATAATAATAATTTCTTGGATTTAAAGTGGTAGTGGTAGTAGTGGTAGTAGTATTAGTAGTAGTAGTAGTAGTATTTGTGGTAATAGTGGTGGTAGTAGTAGTAGTAGTAATAGTGGTAGTAGCAGCAGTACCGGTAGTAGTAGCAGCAGTAGTAGTGGTAGTAGTGGTAGTAGAATTTGTGGTAATAGTGGTGGTAGTAGTAGTAGTGGTAGTAGTAGTAGTAATAATAGTGGTAGTAGTAGTAGTAGTAGTAGTAGTAGTAGCAACAGTAGTAGTAGTGGTAGTAGTAGTAGTAGTAGTAGTAGTAGTAGTAGTAGTAATAATAGTGGTAGTAGTAGTAGTAGCAGCAGTAGTAGTAGTGGTGGTAGTAGTAGTAGTAGTAGTGGTAGTAGTAGCAGCAGTAGTAGTAGTGGTAGTAGTAGTAGTAGTGGTAGTAGTAGTGGTAGTAGTAGTAGTAGTAGCAGTAGTAGCAGTAGAAGCAGTAGTAGTGGTGGTAGTAGTAGTAGTAGTAGTAGTAACAGCAGTAGTAGTAGTAGTGGTAGTAGTAGCAGTAGCAGCAGTAGTAGTAGTAGTAGTAGTAGTAGCAGTAGTAGTAGTAGTACTAGTAGTAGCAGCAGTAGTGGTAGTAGTAGTAGTAGTAGTAGTAGTAGTAGTAGTAGTAGTAGTAGTAGTAGTAGTAGTAGTAGTAGCAGCAGTAGTAGTAGTAGTACTAGTAGTAGCAGCAGTAATAGTAGCAAGATACTCAGGTTCTAAGGTTAATATGTGGTGTTGGAAGGCTGAGCAGAGTAAGATACCATACACACAGTCAGCATACATGCAACATAATGTATTAGTGTTGTCATGTGTCAGTTTGTGGTGGACACAGCCACAAATAAATCTATTAGGGGTGTTACGATCTCAAGTGACCATATTCAGTGGGAACAGGTTGGAAAGGAACCCAACCTGAGAGTGAATGAGAGAGTGAACCATGAGAGCAAAATGGCTGTTGTATGAATATAGTCAACGCAGAATGGATAACAACACAGTGTATGAGATTTAAAACTGTATAGATGATTCTCCTCTAGTTCTCCTGCCTTCATTTCTTTCTCTCAGTTGAACTCTTTGTGTTCGTACGACAATGGAACATTATTGTATTTCAAAATCTAAAACAATGCCCAAACAGGGGCGGCTACGTGGTGTAGTGGGCAAGGCGCTCGCCACGAAATCTGTAGAAACTGGGCTTGCTTGTTCGAGCCCAGCGCTCCACATTTGCTTTCAGTTTAGCTGGTCGTCCGTACTAATACACATTGGCCGTATTAGGGGGTGGGAAACTGATGGGTGGGGATCGGGCGTTGTGGACAGCGACTCCTACAGGTCGGTTGGTGCGCCTGCGCAGTAGAATCAGGAAGTGTCGGGGGCAGCGTGAGCCTCCCACGCGTTACTCCTCGCCACTGAGAGATAGAGCTGCGCAGGTGAAAAGATGCGACTGCTGTTACCTCAAGTACCGGAGGGGACTTGTGCTATGTATGACTTAGTCCACATTGCAGCCGGCTTGTGGGAGGCAAGAAACAGCGTTCGTGACAGGGGAGGGTTGAATTGGATGATACGAAATTGGGATGGGAGAAAATATAGAAAATGGGAGAAAAAGTGGATAAAAAAAAAAACAATGCCCAAACATGAACCAGTTTAAAAAGAGGTATAATGACATGGCTTTGAAGATCAGCTTCCAAGGAAACTATCATGGACATTTATACTGACACTTGCAACTGCTACTAAACTAGCGTCTATATCTGTCTGCCTGCTGTTTTGCTCTGTTTGTCTTGCCATGTTTTAACCTAGTTCTGTTTTAACTTACTTGGTTAACAAAATGCCAATTACTTTATTATTGTGGGTAGATATATTTAAATGTATGCAGAATATTGTATTTATGTGTAGATATGTGGTATTAGAGAAGGGGGAGGATTAAATAAATGTATACATCTTCCTACTCCTTTTACTTTTTGATGTATTTTCATTTTCTAAATAAAGATTTAATTCAAAAAGGTTATTCAAAGTGCTGGTATCGTATGGCTACTGCTTATGACTGTGACATAAACATTTTATTTCTCTGAGCCAAACCAAGCTGTATAGTACCGTATATATATAATGTATAATCAGAGCACTAAAGTACGGTTACATCTTAACACATAGAAAGAATCAATAATCAAATCGAACCTTGACCTCAAAATCGAAAATTCATATAGAATCCGAAAGTTTGTGTAGCGTTTCGCCACATGAATCTATGTATGGGAAACCACTGCTGTCTTACAGCATTGAAGAGTCGTGCAGCTGCAGCTTTAGCCTGGGTCTGCTTCAGGTATGTGGGCCAGGTGAAGGTTCTGGACTCATGACCTGGTGACAAGCAGACAGACGGTACTGATCCATCAGGAAGGAATTCTCATTAGAAATGCTATGTACAGCGTTGACTCTGAAATGGTAAATGGTCCATTTATATAGCTGCTTTTATCCAAAGCGCTTTACAATTCGTTCCTCACATTTTACCCATTCACTCACACATTCACACATCGACGGCGGAGGCAACCGTGCAAGGTTGCCAACCTGCTCATCGGGAGCAGTTCTTGACACTTCGACACGCTGCCCGGGAGGAGCTGGAATCGAACCGGGAACCTCCGGATTAATAGACAACTGCTCTATCTCCTGAGCCACTGTCGCCCCACGACAGTTGAAGAAGTTGAAGAAGACAATCTGTGTTGAAAAACGTGAAGTCTGTTTGCACCAATAAGATTAATAAGCTAAATTGACCGTGTGCTCCAGAACATCTCCTTTAATATTGAGTATCTGCCAATACTGAGTTTCCAAAGTATCTTCCAAAATAATACAGCTGCACAGAGCACACTTAACATATATTAAAGTTAGTAAAAACCATTTCAATGTAGGTAATTGAATAGCTCTGCTTAAAGAAAGAAATAACCTACATAACAGCTTTCCTTTAATGGTTTCCATAAATAATTTTAACAAAATAGGATCGTAATTTGATCAGGCTTAACATAGCCAATACTGATCAATTAAAACATGCCGCGATCAGACACACATTCATACATGCTCTCACGCACACCTACATATATCTGAGACGCATCCTCTCACATGCAATATGGAGAAAGATGGCATCCCGATAGAAGATGCAGCACATACCTGCTTGCAGGTAGATCGGTCTACATATAACGTATGTGCATTAGGGATGTATATGCACAATGTATAGTAATGTTTTTTTTCTTTTTTTGTAAGTGCTTTTTTAATTTCCATGTCAGTTGTTAACACTTTGGCTGCCAGGAAACGTGTTTACACGTCATTGCCGGCCATGCTCAAGTTGCCGGAGGACGCTTTACAGCGTCCTTATATCAATATTTCAAAAATCTGCGATCGGATTCATATGTCCCCTCCGCTGGCCTGAGATCCACCAGGAGGACCCACTGAGCTCTCTGGCGGTTCAGGAGCGCCATCTGGTGGCCGATCGGCGCAATCGCTTAACAGGAAGTGGCATAGAGGTTGTGCTGGACGTCCGTATTACTTCCGGGCACTCGCTATAGGTCCCGGCATTCTAGCTCGTCACAATACACAGTGATCGATTGCCAATAACTCGATAAACAACATGATTTGGACGTATATACCATTATACAAGCTGGAGATGGACCGGGTAAATCTACATCCCATAATGATAAGATTTCTACTCTACGATGATCGCCCAACGGCGCGCGGAGACTGGGGTGAGTTTTAGCGTGTAACGTTACCGTCTTCGATACTAACTGCTATTATCAACATTTGACCCACATTAGATGATTGGTATAACGCTGCCCACGGAATTATAAACTTATTGGAAAGATTTGTGCAAAAATATAAAAAAAATAAAAAAAACATGCCGCGATCGGCTCTGATTCCGATCGGGGCGGCCCTATAAAGAAAACACTTTATATCTTAGTTAGCCAACCAGTCCAGGGACCACCCAGCCACCTGGCCCTGAGGTGGCATCATGCCAGAAAGAAGAGTGGAGACGTTTAGCTTCACCTTGTGGCACAGTGAGAGGGAGGTTGTTCTTCTGGCAGAAGCCTGTAGGTAGGATGCCGTGAGAGGAGGCGTGATAACAGAACCAGTCAGTTGTTGTTGACTGGGTTCCATCTATACCCACCATCAGATAGCCGTCCAACAGCACCTGAGAGAGAGAGAGAGAGAGAGAGAGAGAGAGAGAGAGAGATAGAGAGGGAGAAAGAGAAATAGATAGAGAAGAAAGAAAGAAAGAAAATAGTATGGAGAGAGAGAAGCAGCATCAATAGAGATATTCTCTTTGTTAGCAACTTGGTAAATGGCTGCATATATATATAGCGTTTTTATCCAAATCGCTTTATAATTTGTTCCTCACATTATACCCATTCATTCACACATTCACACATCGACGGCAGAGGCGACCATGCAAGGTGCCAACCTGCTCATCGGGAGCAGTTAGGGGTTAAGTGTCTTGCTCAAGGACACTTCGACACGCTGCCTGGGAACCCGCGGATTACCAGACGACTGCTCAACCTCCCGAGCCCCTGTCGATTATAACCACAGATTCTAAGCAAAACATTTCAGCTGTTTTCAGACTTTGACAAAAGGGTGTCTTTACCTTGTGCACAGTGGCCACACAGATGCTTCCCAGGTTGAGAGGGTCTATGGCCTCTAGCTTCATCCCCTCCTCAAAGAAGCCCCCCTCCATGTACGCCATCCTGGGCTGAGAGAGAACCCAGACACTGTATGTACACCACTTTGATGTGACTATAATACAGTATGCCAGCTATTTACGTTTGAGGTACGATCTATGGTTATTAGTCCATGATGGAACATAGGTATGACACAAAACATGACTCATTTCTTCAGTGTGTGTGTGTGTGTGTGTCCTACCCTCTTAAAAAGCGTGGGTCCACTGTTGTAGATAACTTTACGAAGTACAGGATGCACACTGGTGCCCACATTTCTGGCTGTAGAAAGAGTCAAAACCCTCATTATTACTGAATTGCAAATTAATATAAGTTGTTAACTGACTTTTTGATAAGTAGTTAACTGACTTTTTGCATATGTAGAAGTGCTAATGTATTTTTAACCCTTGGCTTGCAATTTCATGGATAAAGTTCACCCTCCCAGGCATAACCCCCCCCCCCCCTCTTCTGACTAGTTGGTCGGACCCTGTACCTTTGATGGGTTTGATGGCGTGTCCCACTCTTTCGGACCAGCCCACCGGGTGGAGCAGGGGACTCCACATGTGGCACCAGAAGTCAGTAATGATGTTCTCCGGCGAGTCGCTCGCGTCCTCGTAGAGCAGTCTCAGACGGCCCCCGGTGATGGTGTCCACGATGGCGGAGCGCGTCCGGCTCACGTGTTTGGGGTCGACCACCTCCACGCGCATGCCTGGTTTGAACGAGTACTTCATGCTCTCTACCAGCTGGACGGGGGAGACAGAAGACAAGGTATCAGAGGACGATGATTGAGTACCAGATGAGATGTTCTCCTGTAGAAAAACGGGCAGAGAATGGCACTAACTAATGCCTCGTCTATTAACTCAATGGATGCCATACCCGAATAAAGTCGGGTTAACTCGCCGACGCTTGAGTGACAAGCAGGTTTTTATCATTATTTCTTTTATTCGATATTTCCATTCATTATCCATCCAGGGAGCCTGGTGTTATCATAGGGAATAAGTCTGAGATCGCAAAAGTGCAATACCGGCCGCATCCTACCAGGCAGCGGTATCGACCACCCTTTGAAACTCTGTGTCTTGGGCTGTGCGTCGATTATATGGATCCGGGCGGACTTTTCTTTGTCGAGCAAGTGGAGCGGTTGTCCCGATCGGATTGAGAAGAATCAAGTACTCCCGATCCGTGTTTTGTGATGGATTATGTTGGCGTCAAGATGGACATCAATACTTGGAATGGCGATCAGCTAATTGGAATATTCTTTTTGGGTTACTAGTCAAGGTAAGGGCTATATGATATCAATCTTGCGTTGATCCAAGAATGTCTTCATTGCGATCGAGCGTATGTGTTAGTCCATAACGTATTCCGTTGGTAACGATCAAAGCATCAAAAAACGACCCCCACCCTTTCATGCATTCATGATGGAACATAATACCCATCATATCCATTTGATTTTTTTATTGTAGCGTGTGTAGGGACGGACACACATTACACATATCCCTCTGGCGCTGATTGAGTTAAGAGTCTCTCTTAGAATTTCCCCAAGGGGATCAATAAAGGAATATCTTATCTGTCTCCACTAGCTAATGCCACTGTCTCCACTCACTACAACGTATGACCAGTGTTGGGAAAGTTCACTTTCTACATGAACTAGTTCAGTTCACAGTTCAACATTTTTAAAATGAACTAGTTCAGTTCATAGTTCATAATTCAAAATGTTGAACTAAAGTTCATGGTTTCAAAAATGAACTAATTTAGTTCTTTTTAGTTCTTTTTTTTATTATAGATTTTTCACGTACAGTTACTTACATTACAAAAACACACATTGGGACAAGGGGGGGGGGGGGGGGTCCTCCAGTTCATCTCTATGCCATCATCCACACCATAAGCAAGCAAAAACAAAACAAAAAGAAAAACAAGCAAAAAGGAAAGCAGACCAAGACAGGCACTTGCACTTGCCTCGAGCGCATTCACATGTAGACATACATATATTTATTTTTTCCTATCCTAGGTCTGTCCATACAATGGGGCACTGGGCCTTTAGAAGGATCCGATACATTTCAGCAGGAAAATAGTCTAATAGTGGGGCCCACACCTCCTGAAAGGAAGCGTTGTTGACTCTATGCATTGCACAGTGTCTTTCATGGGGTAGGAGCACACCGAAGATCTCTCTATACCACATTTGTAAAAATGGAGGCTTATCCTTAATTCAGTTTATCAGAATGCATTTCCGGGCTGAAAGTAGAAGTTTATCAAATAGTTTGAATTGTAAACTCTTTTAAATGCATACGCCGACGTGACGTCTAGAGGTAGAGTCTGACTCCGACTGAGAGAGTGCTGCTGCTGCTGCAGCTCTCGGCTTCTGCGCGCAGATTCCTGTTCCACTGCTTGTTGTGAGGAGGAGTCTGATGACGTAGCAGGGGGTGACAGGCTGGTTGCCAGATCGGGTGGTTTTACGCATAATTTTTAAGCCTGTTTACAGTGTTTTAACTGAGTTTTCGGCTGAAATGCATTATGAAATATGGCACATCTTTGAACGCCGTTATAATAGAGTGCTGAGAATGAACGCACTTTTGAACTCCGTTACACAGCGCTGAGAATGAACACGTTCTCAATTACGTTCATTTAGCGGATATACAGTACGTTCAGTTCAAGTTCGCCCAAAATACGAACGCGTTCATGAACGATCGTTCATTGAACGCGTTCAGGTACATCACTGCGTATGACATACCGGTATATCATGCCAGGTTACCTTGTGTATACTGCACTGCACCTTGTGTATATTGTTTACTTTTACTCTTACCCATAGTTTATATTCAGATTAAAAATGTCTTTCTACTATTACCCTGCCCATACCTGTATCAGGCTGAACATCGCTCATGGACACAAACCCAACCATACCATGCTAGACCATGGCTAGCCTCAGCCAGGCTAAACATAGCTATTGGAGACACAAACCCAACCATACCAAGCTACAGCTAGACAATGGCTAACCCCAGCCAGGCTGAACATAGCTAATGGAGACATGGCACTGTGGATAAAGGCATCCACAAAGTAGAGGGGGAAGAGAGAGAGAGAGAGAGAGAGCGAGAGAGAGAGAGAGATGGGGGGGGGGGGTTACCTTGATGTAGAAGTCAACTGGTAGAGTACTGGCCCCCACTAGCTTCTTCATCAGATACTCTTTCCAGTCTGGGATGTTCTGCTGCAAGCCTACGAAGAGACACATGGCTTGTCAAATTGTGTGTATGTATGTCTCTATGTGTGTACAGTTTGGTCCATAGATTTTTGGACAATTTTCAGAATGTTGGATCTGTACACCACCACAATGGGCTTGAAACTGTAATTCCTATACTGTTCATCTGATTTGGACGCAAATGCCCTCAACTTAAAGCTGAGTCTGCACTTAAAGCACATCTCTTTCAAATTCATTGTGGTGATGTACAGAGCCATATGAAGATTGTGTTGATGTCCAAATATTTATGGCCCTGTCTGTCTGTCCGTCTGTGTGTCTGTCTGTCTGTCTTGTCTGTCTGTCTGTGATCATTGACTAACATGTGTTTGTAGGGCAGTGTCTGCAGAGTTAGTCATCCTCACCTTGAGGTGGCACCAGCAGCTTGCCCGTCATGGCGCACCAGCCGATGGGGTTCAACTCCCCTGTGCTGATGTTGACCCAGAAGTCCATGCTGCTGTCGTACTCAAAGCCCTCGTACCTCAACAGAGCTTTGTATCCTGGGCACAAGGAGGAACAGACCAGAGGACCGTATATCTAGTGTCTTATCAACAGGTGATTCAAAAACCTTTGATCATTTGTGACTAGGCTGCGGTTACACACAGGGGTATTTTCGTTTCGTTTTCAAGGTCAGTTTCGCTTTCCAGAACGCAACGTAATGGCAGGCAAGTTAGACATTGGTTTTGCCTCCTGAGCACAGTGATGTAGTACAATGCCAAAGCAGTAGGTGGCAGTAGGTGGCGAACATGAAGGCAATTTTCAACCAATCAGAAGTTGAATGTGCCAATACACTTCCTGCACACACAAAAAAAACACCATCTTTAAATGCCTCGCGTGAGCCATTTAGCATTTATTTTTCAGCAAAGAAAGTGCAATAAAAGTGCAATAAACAAAACGGATACATTCACTGTGTGTTCTGCCTCATTTGTTGATGAAACAAAACTAACATCAACACAATTGACCACCAAGAGCGGATAGTTTAGTCTCACAAAAAGATCTCCGATGTTGTTAGCTATATGCTAACGTGAATGGAATATGCCAATACAACAGTATAGCATTGTGGCTAGCAGCTTGGTAACGTTAATGCTAGCAGAATGAATGGATGTAAACTTTATTTAACAGATTGCAGAATGGGTACAATACAATACAGCTAAATACACACAATTGTTAAGGGTATGCAGACTGTTGTAGCTTGGACTGGGCTCCTTATAACAACTAACAGGGTTTGGAAGTAGCTAACGTTAGCTCACGTTAGCCAGCCAGCACCAAACTGATGATATCAGGAGCTATCAGTAGCTAGATAACATTAGACAACGCCTCATGTATTAAACAAAGGTGAATAGATGACTGGGCCATTTTGTTTAATGCTTGTTAAGATTGAAAGAGGAGCTCTGAGCTAACAGGGTCTGGTAGCTAGGTAGCTACGGTAGGTAGCTACCGTTAGCTCACGTTAGCCAGCTGCTCATGCAATCGTTAATGCTAACAGAATGAATGGATGTAAACTTTATTTAACAGATTGCAGAATGGGTACAATACGGCTCAATACAAACAATGCAGACTGTTGTAGCTTGGACTGGGCTCCTTATAACAATAACTTGACAACACATGGTAGCAGCTATTTGGGACGCGTCTATTCGAAAGGCAACCGGAGCTCTGCTGTAAACACTGGAAATAACCGTGCAGGTCTCTACTGCGCATGGGCGTTGAGCAACAACGGCTCCGTATCCAGCTCGCGCAGATTACATGGCACGTTGTTGGCGAGTTTTGGCGAGTATCCAAAACGGAAACACAATTTATCCTGCCAAAACGGGGTTTCTTTTTAACTAGGACAGCAAACGTAATCATTCAGCAACAAAAACTAAAACAAAACCCCCAGTGTAACCATGGCCTCAAGAGGCGCAGGATGTTCACTGTTTATCTTTCAAACTGATTATTGAAAGGACTGTACTGTTGTAGTGATGAACCTACGTTAAATGTATCTCCTGGTCGGGCTAACAAATTGGTCGTCTCTTGTCAAAGTTCATGAACGTAAACAAGAAAGTACATTCCACAGAGAGAGATAAGCCGGAATCAAACCGGGAACCTTCCGATTACCAGACTGCTCTACCTCCTGAGCCACTGTCGCCCCCAGGTAAATAGGTAAACAAAGCAAAAATACTCACAAAAATGGTGAGGGGTAATGAAAAATTAACTATTTATTTTTTCACTTATTTTTATATTTCTACTATTACCCTGCCCATACCTTTAACTCCCCTCCCCCCTCCCCCATACTGCTATGACGCCCAAATTTTTTCTAAGGGGATCAATAAAGGAATATCTTATCTTAAATATGTGCGCTGATTCGTAACCAGGCTGAAACACAGATTCAGATTCAGATTCAGAGTTTTTATTTGCCACATGGAATCATACAATCAGAGTTTCTTCATTACACAATAAATAACATTCCATGGACAAAAGGAGCAGGAAGAAGAATAAATCTTATAGTTACCTGCCCCTTATTCCTAAACTAAAAAAGTATTTTCTTAATGGTCGGCGTACAACCTAATTTATACAAATAATAATTTATACCATTATACAGAAACTCACAATCCACAGTTAAACAAAGAAAAAATTAAATAATAATAATAATAACACAGACTGGAAGTAGAGGAAAAGTGTGTATTCCTCCTCAATTTAATAATATTTTTCTAACAATACAAACATACCGTGCTTAATCTTGGGTGGATAATTCCTTGTTTTATCGGACTGACAAAGCGTAAAAAGCTACTTAAACTAGACGCTCACAAACAGACATACAGACCTGCTAACTGGACGATACTGGCGATCCAGTAGACTTTACTGGGAAGGACTGCGTTGGTGTTGAGGACCTCCACCTTCATCCCCACCGCGATATCATCCCAGTGGGAACACAAGGGAGCCTTCGGGTTCAGAAACGCCAAAACAAGAAACACTCGTTAAGATCCACAGTAGGAGTCAATCAATCAATCAGATGTATTTATATAGCACGTTTTACATGACACAAGCCAAACAAAGTGCTTTACAAAGGCAGGTAGGGGAACAGACAGGTCATACAACATGGAACAGACAACAAAATTGCACATCAGTACAATAGCTCAGGCAAGGTACAGGTCAGGATCAAGGAAACGCTAGAGAATAAAGGTACGTTTTGAGCTGGGATTTAAAGGACTCGATCGAGGGGGCAAAACGGACTGAGGTAGGGATACTGTTCCACAGCCTGGAGGCTGCAACAGAAAAAGCATGGTGGCCCCTGGTCTTGAGATTGGCCCTCTGTTCCTTAAGTGGTCCTTGAGGAGTGTGACGCCCGGTTGGTTGGTTGGCTGGAATAAAAATCCAAAGATAGGTAACAAACCATAAGGCTGTACCGGGCCCTGAGCTCAGCGGGGAGCCTATACAGAATGATCAAATTTAAGACAGCGACTCATTAGTAAGGCCCATAACATCAAGTTTTGTCCCTGGCCCTGGGAACAAACAGAGTGTAATGGAATTTTTATTTGAACATCCAAAAGTAGAGCTTTTGCACAACAGAGTCCTGAGGTAACGGATGAAACGAAGCGCTCCCTCCCGTGCGCTGCTCTCTTGACCTGCAGTTAAAACATCTTCATTATCTCCACCGGGTGGAACAAAACAAGCGCTCCCGTGCACTGCTCTCTTGACCTGCAGTTAAAACATCTTCATTATCTCCACCAGGTAAAACAAAACAAGCGCTCCCGTGCGCTGCTCTCTTGACCTGCAGTTAAAACAACTTCATTATCTCCACCGGGTGGAACAAAACAAGCGCTCCCGTGCGCTGCTCTCTTCACCTACAGTTAAAACATCTTCATTAATGAAAGTGCTTGTACGGACACGTTGTTGCGCCTGGGTTGTTTCATAGCGATGCGTGAGGGTCAATGCAGTCACATAGAATTTTATGGTTTTAATCGAGCTACCAGCTATTAGCTATAAACGGACGTTTTGGAGACGAAGTAGACCTGGGATGCCCTGTGAATGCTATAGGCTATATGAAACTGAGCATAGTTAGTTATCAAGGCAGCAGGAATGTAACTTATTGATAAAACTAGTAACAGCCGGGTGTTGGTGTGGCCGCTAGAGGGTGGGGATATTTGTGTGGACCAACCAACCGAGAGAGTGACCTATAGAGATTAAAAAAAGCATAAATAAATATAAAACAACTATATACAGTATATATATATATATAATTTATATAGGCTCCTTACGTGAGACCCGTGACGCGCCACCAATGCATTTAACTGCATGTGAATAAGACGGAACACAGGGGCTCTTTTGTTTCTTTATTTAAAACACCCATGTGTGGTGGGGTGGTGTTTTGTCCATACCGACATCTCGCACAGTTCTCAAGACACAGGACTCACATGTCTGAAGCAGGAGACGGAGGCGGCGAGAGACGTCTCCTTGTCCAGGTAGGCGCCCCACTCAAAAATCTGTCCTGAGAGAGAGAGAGAGAGAGAGAGAGAGAGAGAGAGAGAGAGAGAGAGAGAGAGAGACAGAGAGACAGAGAGAGCACAGAGAGAGAGAGCACAGAGAGAGAGAGCACAGAGAGAGAGACAGAGAGAGAGACAGAGAGAGAGAGAGAGAGAGAGAGAGAGAGAGAGAGAGAGAGAGAGAGAGAGAGAGAGAGAGAGAGACAGAGAGACAGAGAGAGCACAGAGAGAGAGAGCACAGAGAGAGAGAGCACACAGAGGTGTCAGTGTGTGTAGTATAGGTGTAGGGCTGTGTCAGTGTCTTGATAGAGATGCGTGTCTCGTGTCTCTCACCATCCTTTCCTACAGGTGATGTGATCTTTGCCACCTTGGCCAACACTATGGCTTTCTTTGTAGGAGGTTTCCCCTTGAGAAACACAGGAACAACATACATTATTATTAGTGCTGTCAATCGATTAAAATATTTAACTCGATTAATCACATGATTGTCCATAGTTCACTCGCGATTAATCACAAATTAATCGCATTTTCCCCCTACCTTAAACAGATCTTTTTCAAGTTCCAAGTTTTAATACTCTTATCAACATGCGAGTCAACAAATGCTTGCTTTATGCAGCCATTTAACACAAAAGGATGACCCTCATGCATTGCAAATTTGCATCAAATTCAAAACAGAGTGATGCACAAAATAACTTTAAAACAATGAATAAAGTGTGCATGAAATAATAGGGGAAAGAAAATGTTAGGAACTTGTTACATTCACCCACACAAGGGCTGAGTAATCACACACCCCCCCTCTCTCTCTCACACACACTCTCCCAGCTCTCTTTCTCTCTTGCCCCTTCCTCATCTCTCTCACCCCCCTCTCTCTCTCTATATCTCACACACACACACACACACACACACACACACACACACACACACACACACACACACACACACACACACACACACACACACACACACACACACACACACACACACACACACACACACACACACACACACACACACACACACACACACACACACACACACACACACACACACACACACACACACACACACACACACACACATAGTATCAATGAGATAATCAATACACCCGAGTGAAGTCTAGTAAAAAAAATAAAAAAAAATAATTAAAAAACATCTAAATCTAAGTTAATCGTGAGTTAAATAAAATAGTGGCGTTAATAGAATCGGGCGATAACGTTAATACCGCGTTAACTTTGACAGCCTTAATTATTATACATATAAAGATACTATGCTTTGCCGCATACTGGGCAGTCTGAAACAAGCCGTGAAATAAAAGCTGTAACCTACTAGAGTGCTTACTTTTATCTTTAACCTTTAACCTACATTGATCCGCTGCGTCTGTCCATCTACGTGTTTTTAATTCATTTTCAGACAGACAAGTGTTGACGTTAGGTTCTACCAACGGACAGTAATACATTCCATACATTTTCTAGCCGTTCATTGGCGGATCAATGTAGCTGCAGCCTTATTTAGCGCATCGCGCAAACACTCTTGTTGCTGGTCTCAACTGGTCCTCTGAGCGCCTCTCCAGTCGAACTTTCGCGGCAAGCCTATAACCTACTTTGGGTACTTTTACAGACCTACTACTTGTACAGAGTGTGGCCCTATTGACTTTGCATTCGTTTTGTGGCTAACTAGCCGGGGCTGCCAGTATGAAGAACAGCATTGGATTGTGCTGAGCAAGTACTGATCAACAACATCATCATTATTAAGTAGAAACAGGGCTCAAACAAGGATCAAAATTCTATATTTGTGAACATGAGCTACTCTCTCCGAAAGCCAGAAACCAGAGAAGTAAGAATCAAACTTGTGATGTCATCAAATATAAAGTCTGGAGCTGCTCCATTGACAATGAATGGGAGAGTGATTTTGTGGACCCACAGAACATTTGTTTTATTATTATTATTATTATTATTATTATTATTATTATTATTATTATTATTATTATTATTATTATTATTATTATTATTATTATTATTATTATTATTTAGTTTTTTATATCAAAATGAGCTTTATTCTATAGTAGTGGTCTCAGTTCTGAAACTGAAAAATGTACCCCCTGGGTGCTCTCAGTGTCATCCATCTTCCCCAATTCATTGTCTATGAAGCAGCTTCAGACTATACATTATGACATCACACGTTTTAGCACTCGAGCTTTTGGATTTGGGACAGAGTTGCTCATTTTCACTCATATCTTTCTACGGTCTTAGACCAGAAAGATAACACGTATGAATTCTGAACAAGTGACTCTCGTCACAACCATTTCTCCGTCTCTCACCTGCAGGCGTGCAAGTATAGAGGACTTCTTGGAGTTTGACGAGTAGGAGCGGGAGCAGGATTTGTTGCAGAAGCGCTTGGTCTTGGAATAGAAGGTGCCGATCGGGCCGGTTTCGCCGCACATCTCACACACCACTGGGAGAGATAACCATCCGTTACCATCACACACCACTAGGAGAGATAACCATCTGTTACCATCACACACCAGGGTTTCCAATTAATTACCTAGACTGTGGCGGCCCGCCACAGTGTAATTAGTCCCGCCATAGTTGTATAATGAAAAAAAAAAATTAATAGTTAAAAAAAGTTAAAAGTTTTTACTATTTTTTTTTTTAAATATAAAGTTTGCCAATAGGGATGTATCAGATTCAGTAGTATTGGCAGTGGTAGTAGTCGTAATAGTAATCCACTATATTTTTTTATTTTCTAAAAAATAAACCAGTTTGGGCGGTCAGGTGGCATAGCGGAGATTGCGCTTGTCACCAATGCAAGAGGCTGAGGTCTCGACTCCCGGAGTCAGCATTGCCTTGGCTTGGGCTGATCGCTATACTAACCCGTTTGGCTGGGTTAGGGGGAGGGTAAGTCATGGGTGGGAATCTGGCGTTGTGGACAGCGACGCCTACAGGTCAGGTCTGGGCGCTTGCTCAGCGGAGGCAGGACTTGATGGAGGCAGCGTGCCCTCCCACGCGTTACACTTCACCAATGAGAGTCCTCCCTGCCAGGTGAAAAAAGAGTCACTGGCTGTCGCCGTGCGTGTCGGAGGAAGCGTGCGGATGACTTCAGGGTTCCCTTGTACCGACCAGTAGGAGAACATGTGCACAACAAACAGGTAGGGGAGGGGGGGAATTGGCACAACGACTAAATTGGGACGGGGAGAAAACAGAGAAAAAATCTGAGTAAGAGAGGATTAAAAAAAATAAAAAATAAAAAAAAATAAACCAGTTCAACACAGGTAACCACTTTTGCTTCATTTCTTTGATGGCTCAAATGTATGCTCTAGTCCAGTGGTTCCCAAACCTCTCCTCGAGACACCCCAGCCATTCCATGTATTTGTTAAATTCCACCACCAGCACACCTTGATTCAACTAATAAAGGGCTAGTTAAATTGAATCAGGTGTGCTGGTGGTGGAATTTAACAAATACATTGAACGGCTGGGGTGCTTCGAGGAGAGGATTGGGAAGCACTAGTCTAGTCGATTTTGTGTTTCGAGCACAAAGTTCATCATAGATCTAGCCTCTTTATTTTGCTCTCAAAGTGCACTAGATTGATGCATTTAACTTTAAAATGTACAAATAAAAAAAAGTTCTTCATTTGAACGTTGAAACTACTACAATCACCTCACACATGTGCAGAGTCGGAAACAACAGAACTAGGTGAACCCTGTAATGGAAGATCTTTCAAAACGGTCTGCAGAAGGTCAGACACAGGTCAAGTCTAGTTCACTGTTCCTCATATTGCAACATGTTCTTAGGTCTTCTTAAATGTTCCTAAAAAGACCTGACCTTTCTGAGACCCAACATATTTGCTTGGTCAGGCCTTTTGCTTAACCCTTTGCTAGGTTAGTTTCAAGTTTCAAGTTTCTTTAATAGTTGTCATACAGAAGTACAGAATACTTTTATACAAAATGCTTCTTACTGTTACGCTCCAGAGACTGTGCTAGACAATATAAGTATCAAATAACATACTTATCTTGTCTAGCACAGTCTCTGGAGCGTAACAGTAAGAAGCATTTTGTATAAAAGTATTCTGTACTTCTGTATGACAACTATTAAAGAAACTTGAAACTTGAAACTAACCTAGCAAAGGGTTAAGCAAGATATCATTATTAACTGGTGACCAGCAGCTCTGCAGCTCACTCTGTTGGTTGGTTGATTGATTGGTCTGTCCTCTAGCTAGCAGACAGTTTTCACCCTAAGAGGCTGAAATTTGGCATGGAGGTCAAGTGTTTGTGTGAGGGTGTGTGTGTGTATGTGTGTGTGAATGCGCGCATGCACGTACGCGATCGCAGCTATCGCGGATTTGCGCTTGTATTTTTTTTTGTGTTCTGCTCATTTTGTGCCGTTATGTGGTGTAGTGTACAACCCATAATATTCCCCCATATCACCTGAAGCTTCCATTATTCTATGATAATTACCACTGAAGCTTCAAAGCCCAAAGATTGGTGTTTGGGAGGACAGCCCTCAATATACTGGACAGGTGAAATACACTGCATGTCACCAAAGAAAGCAGCATTGTACAATAATATACAGTACGATGCATTATTGAACAATTTTAAATGAAGAAAGAAAAGAAAATGCTAAAATTGCAAATGCAAAATAAGACCATACATCTCTGACCGGAATGTCCTTCCAGGTGGACACTTACTTGTGGAGCCCATTTTTTTTTTTTTTATCCACTTTTTCTCCCATTTTTTCTATATTTTCTCCCATCCCAATTTCGTATCATCCAATTCAACCCTCCCCTGTCACGAACGCTGTTTCTTGCCTCCCACAAGCCGGCTGCAATGTGGACTAAGTCATACATAGCACAAGTCCCCTCCGGTACTTGAGGTAACAGCAGTCGCATCTTTTCACCTGCACAGCTCGATCTCTCAGTGGCGAGGAGTAACGCGTGGGAGGCTCACGTTGCCCCTGACACTTCCTGATTCTACTGCGCAGGCGGACCAACCGACCTGTAGGAGTCGCTGTCCACAACGCCCGATCCCCACCCATCAGTTTCCCACCCCCTAATACGGCCAATGTGTATTAGTACGGACGACCAGCTAAACTGAAAGCAAATGTGGAGCGCTGGGCTCAAACAGGCAAGCCCAGCGTCTCCAGATTTCGTGGCGAGCGCCTTGCCCACTACGCCACGAAACAACAAAAGGCCCAAGTTGGCCTAACCTCAGTAGAAAGAACCTATGCTAGGGTCACACAGCACCACTCATTCATGTACCCCTCACCTGGTGTGTCATCCACAACTGTTTTGCTGGACTGATCCATCGCTTCTTCCTCCTCCTCCTCCTCATCGTCGTCCTCATCTCCTCCGTCAGCATGATCAAACTGTACATGAGCTCTCTCATTATCGTCTGCTTGCTGAGAGAGAGAAAGAGAGAGAGAGAGATTTATTTGAATCAAACATGTAACGTTAAACTAAACAGCTATGAGGTCCAGCTCAGAGACTTAGCAGTGTAACCAAGTGGATGTGAACCTTGGACCATAGGATCCACAAGCGGCAGCACCAACCAGCTGAGCTAAAGGGTCAGAGTCAGACCGCTTAGCAGGTGCTGGTTGACTGTGACCGACTCCTCAGTAGTTTACAGTCATCTTCCACCCGAAAAGTGCGTCCTCGCATGTTCTTTCATCCACACGCACACACTTTCCCGGGGTTAAGACACTGACCCCACCCCCATATGCTACGTAAACCTGGATACAGATTCACAGGACAGTGAGATCCCACCGCTGTCACCAATGTAACCGAGTGGATTTTAACCTGGGACCATAGGATCCACAGGCGGCCGCACTAACCAGCTGAGCTACAGGTTAGCAGGTGCCGGTTGACTGCGACGACCAGTATTTCACAGTAGGAATGACAGAGTCTGGCTCTCCCTCCCACATGTCAGTGAAAACCTCCCCCAACGACAACAACTCACCGGCGTCTCATTTGCCCTCGGTCCCGCAGCAGGAGGAATCCCCTTGCGCTGGATGGCAGGCAGGCAGCTGCTGCATCCTATCCCATCACACGCAACACAATGTGGTCTGATGAACACGGTGGGGACGGCCCCCAGCTTCAGCCTCAGCGTCTTCAGGGTGGAGGGCTGCTTGGATTCAAAGTACTCTCTGCCAAAGTGCTCGCTGCACAGATGGGAGGTGGGCGTGGCAAGCCACTGGTTGCGGGTGCGCTGGACCTGCTTCTCCCATTTGCGAAACTCGTCTGGATCCTTGGGGAATTTGTACATGGTCACGCTGTCTTCCGCAGTCTTGCCACAGCCAAAGGCTACACAGTGGTAAGGCATGTTGTCCTCACTCAGGTGAGAGTCTCGTTGAAGGTGTTGTTGTCAAACTACTGTAGTTGGATCTACAATACAGGACAATGAGGGCATACTTTCCTCTTTTGACTTGGTTGATGTCAAAGCACTGCTTGCTATGGACTCTGTGAGAAACAAGATGATGATTAACAGTACAAGGGGATGAAAACTAAGAGAAGAGAACTTGCACAGTGCAGTGCATGCAATGGTATTAGATACATTATTTAGCAGACACAACATGCACTAACCGACCCCGGTAACAGGAACTGTAACTTGCTTTTTTGTCAATAGAAATGTCTACGATTGAAGTTAGCTAGCTAACAAAACATAAATCATAAACATAAAGTGATGCTAAATCGTTAGTTAGCTCAAACGGAAGCTAGCTAACACTGGAGAGCCATTATCGTATAGCAGCTTGCTTTTTATACTTTTCATTATTTGCAAAACGCTAGCTAATGCACTTAGATAATTAATAATTGAGCGTGTTTCATATACACACAAAAACTATCTTGATTACAAATTATTGATCATATAGTAGACAGCACATGGCTTTGTCTTTACTTACCGCTTCTTCGTGTTTACTTCTTGCGCACGGAATTCTGGGAAGTGGCGTTCCACCGCAACACTTCCGGTATTCTGAAACGAGACCACTGCACTTCCGCGTTACATTGAGCTCATGGAGGAGAGAGCGGGGGAGAAAATTAATGAATGTGGATGAGAGCCTTGACATAAGTGGTTGTAGCTACGGCTGTGGGGGTGCTGGAGACATGATCCAATAGACGTGTATATACGCCTGAGTCTCCTGAACACGGAGCGACCAATCCCATGTCGATCGGCACTTTCTCGGCCAAGCTATAGTCGCTTTCCCACACCTACTACCGAACTCTGCATGCACAGATTGATACACCTAGAATACACCTGTGCTGTGGACAATCCAGAGACTCCGTGGGCAATCTGCGCATGCAGAGTTCGGGAGTAGGTGCGTAAAAGTAGTCTGCTTGACTTGGAGGGGAGGTTCCTGTAGGCCCTCAGGAAAAGCTTCTTTCTCTCAGCTGTCATCTCTCTGAACTTTGTACCATGATGACAACAGCCCCTGCCCCCCATACCATATCAACTCTGAACTCTGACTCCATTGCCTAGGCTCTGTTACCCATACTGTACGAACTTTTAACTCTGTTGCCTATACTCAATTTATACCTACTGCTTTCACTGTCTACAACTGCCCTACACTGTAATCATAAAAATCATAACTACCACCTCATATAGTCTACTATATAACTAGGTATGATAGCATGTACAATAGTGCTGTATATACCGTATATATACATTTATATATTTATATTTACTGCATATATATGTAACGGATGGTATCGTGAAGCACAGTCATGAAGGGCTGGGGTGAGTAGCAGTGCTATGGGTTAAACTCACTCTCACACATCCTCAAAAGACGCATAGACACGGTACAAAGAAGTGAATTCACCTCTTGGTATAGCGGTCTGTGTTGTTGCACGCGGCGTGGGAGACCCGTGTTCGAAACTCCCTCGGGGGATCGAAGTTTGAGGTGACGTTGTCACAACCGTTACAATGGTGCCGTGACCCGGATGCCTTGGGTGGAGTGGAGTGAGTTTAAGGAGGGTGAGTGTAACGGATGGTATCGTGAAGCGCAGTCAAGAAGGGCTGGGGTGAGTAGCGGTGCCAGGATGGTATTGTGAAGCACAGTCACGAAGGGCTGGGGTGAGTAGCGGTGCTATGGGTTAAACTCACTCTCACATCCTCAAAAGACGCATTGACAAAGAAGTGAATTCACCTATAGTGGTCTGTGTTGTTGCACACAGCGTGGGAAACCCGTGTTAGAAACTCCCTCGGGGCATCGAAGTTTGAGGTGACGTTGTCACAACCGTTAGGCCTACATATATATAATAATAATAACTTGGTTTTATATAGCGCCTTTCATGAAACCCAAGGTTGCTTTACATAGGGCGAAAAACAACAATAAAAAACATGGTGGACAGACACAACATTCAATGTAGGTCAAAGGCCATGTTGAAGAGGTGAGTTTTGAGGAGTATTTTTTTATGGAGTCCAGAGTTGGGGCGTTGCGGAGTTCTGCAGGGAGGGAGTTCCAGAGGGTGGGAGACTGGGAGCTGCCACACTGAAAGCTCTGTCCCCATATCTGTCTGAATATACTTGCTTATAATTCTATATACCTACTTATACGGCTGCATATAACCCTATAACTCAGCATGATAGCATGTACAATTATGCTGTATATATATATATATATATATATATATATATGTTATTCTTACCGTGTATATCTATAGCCACATCTGTCTGTACATTCCCGCATATAATCCTTTTTGCACATCTGTAGATACTATATCTATATCTGTCCTTTACCTACTGTACTCATACTAGTTACACTGCTGGTCACTATGACACTTACTATAGTGTCTTTATACCTGTATCACTGTACAATATTAGTATTAATACTCCAAATCTGTACATACATCTGATTAGCACTATTACTCAGTAGTACTCATTTGTATATTTTATATCCAGTTTAATCACATGTACATTGTATATTACTATTGCACTTTACTGTTACATTTGCACTCTGGTTGGATGTCAAACTTATTTTCGTTGTCCTGTATCATGTTGTGTGCTGTATAATGACAATACATTTTAATGTAATGTAATCTAATATCTAATAAGATCTACAGTATGTTGTGAGCTGTTTAGGCCATGCTTTACATTATGGTTATTAAATACTTCGAAGCTTCGTTCGATGGCACAAGCTTCGAACATAAAAAAAAAATCGAAGTAAAAAAAAATCATTTTTATTTTTTACTTCGATTTGTGTGTGTGTGTGTGCGCACGCACACATGGGGCCATTTGGTGGGGCCGGGGGACAAATACACTGGAGGAAAGTAACCCAGCTCAGCACTGCCCAAATTATATCATCATCACTATTGCCTGTTTGAAGGATATCATCCTCAAACACATATACACCTACATGCCTTGTAGAATTCCACACATAACAAAGAAAGATACTGGGATGAATAAACAAAATAGGAAATAAAATGTAGAAATGCATGCAATACATAAATAAATATGAATCTCCATCAGGCTGCTAAACGAACAATAATCGCTAAACGAACAATAATCACTATGCAACAACCATCAAATGCACACAGCACACACACCCACACGCACACACTCACTCAAACAAACAACACACTGCAGCACCCACTCTCCACACTTTAGATCACACAAACACACTTACACTTTATATTTATTGATAAAGGATTTGCACTACAACTCGTACACCTACTGTGAATTGTACCTAAATTGCACCTCGTCCCATTTCTCCATTTCTGCCTTGCACTATATAGTATTGTATATTAGTACACTGCACAGTATTGTATATTGTATGGTAACTACGTCTATTCTGCATCGAACATTGTACATATGTCTAAACTGAACACTGTGACCTCTTTTTTTACTTCTAATTTTACTATGTTTTTATTTCATACTTATCTTGTCTTGCACAGTCTCTGGAGCGCAACAGTAAGAAGCATTTTGTACAAAAGTATTCTGTACTTCTGTATGACAACTATTAAAGAAACTTGAGAAACTTGAAACTTGAAATAGAACATTTAGATAAGGTGCTACTGAGATGTTTTGGTGAGTTCTTTGTTTTTTTTGTGGAAGTAGCCCTTCTTAAAAATGCATGAACATTCACTGATAATTGGTCTGTAGTGGAGTCTACAAGGTCTACATTGCCGGACCATGTAGAATCCGGACCTTGTAGACTGACATAATTCTGTGCATAGTTTAGTCTACACAGGCCATATTTCAAATAATCAAAATCTTACTTCATTCATCTTAAACATTCTTGATTTGGGGGATTGGTAGTTCCCATGAAATCTGAAGTTGTTCAAACGACAACAGCGATCCACCTTGAATTAAATCACACAGCCGAGTGAAACCTTGTTGGCTGCGTCACAGTCACGAAAGGGGCTACTTAATTAATGAATCCAATCCACTTTATTTATAGAGCACATTTAAAAACAACAACGTTTACCAAAGTGCTGTACAAGTCCCACAACATAAGATAAAAAAAAAAAGAGATTTTTTTTTTTTTTTGAAGCTTCGAATTAAAATCGAAGCTCGGCCCCGAAGCTTCGATTGCCAAAAAAAGCTTCGAAGGTCAGCCCTATATAGCCCTCACTCTTAGTCTTGAACCATTTTTGTAAAAAAATTTATCCACCACCAAATCCTTTGATTTCCACATGTCCTGACAGCGCTCAGCCCTGACCT
This sequence comes from Notolepis coatsorum, assembly GCF_963971535.1. NCBI lineage: Eukaryota > Metazoa > Chordata > Actinopteri > Aulopiformes > Paralepididae > Notolepis > Notolepis coatsorum. The sequence continues at coordinate 25,777,274 of NC_140174.1, read as the reverse complement.
TGTTCCCAGTTTTATCTCCTCCGTGAGATAAAGACTGCTAAAGCACTACGGCCGAAAGTGTGAATTTCCGGTGTATGTACTTCCCCTGGCAGCTGCCTCTGAACGGACCAAACTTTTCCCGAATCCTGTCGGCAAACAAGCTAGAACGTCTCGGTCATGTAGTAAATTCTTCAGGCAAAGCCGTTGCAGTGGCTTAAACGAGGAAATATTGTGCACTTCACACGTTTCTATAATTGTTTTGTCGAAACCGGAAAGCCTGTAGCCGGTACTTCCTGTACTTCCGTTTTCACACTTTAGGAGGCATAGCTTTACCAGCCTAGCTCAGCCCAGACAGCAGGCCAGCGGCAGGATGTGCTCCACATTGAGAGAAGGCCCTCTAAAGTCCCAGGTGAAGGAGTTCATCAGAGCCCAGCAGAGGGCAGCAGTGAGTCAGGACAGCAGATAGTACCCAAAACATTTTAATGTGGAGGGCCAAGGGCTGAACATGGGTGGGAAAGCTAGCATGATATACGTCATCATACCTAGTCTGTGCAGGGTTTGGTGGTTAAGAGTCAGACACACTTAGTGATCAGACATTCCTAATAGAGCTGGCAGTAGTCCATGTCCAAGGTTGTGGAGGCTGATGGCCACTAAAACGCCATGCTAACATCTGAGGTGCATTTATTTTCCTGAGAAGTTTAAGGTTTTTTACAAGAGTAAAAGTAAACAGTATACACAAGGTGCAGTATACACAAGGTATCCTAACTGGCATGATATACGTCATATGTTGTAGTCCGTGCAGGTTTTGGTGGTTAATCAAGTTATTACAAAATCACTCCTGAAGAAAATGCACACACACACACACACACACACACACACACACACACACACACACACACACACACACACACACACACACACACACACACACACACACACACACACACACACACACACACACACACACACACAGAGTTACACTAGTGTTCAACCACAGTCTTCTACTGTTGGCCATTGAGTAGCTTCACTTGAGCTGACTGACTGGGGTTCACTCACTGCCTATAGTCATGTAGTCAGTCGTCCTTCTGTCTGCCCTCCTCTCAGCAGGCTGACAACTCGGTTGAAGTAGTGGCCTATTCACAGATCAGTCAATCACTGTATCCCCGCCCCCCTGTATCCCCCCCCCATGCTGCTTTGACACCTGAATTTATAAAGGATCATCTTATCTTATCTTATCACCACACTCATATTTGGAGTGCATACCCGCTGGGTCAATATGTAATAGAACTCTTTGGTCAAATAGCAGCAACATTCCAGCTTGCCTGAACATTTTGGTTTTTCAGAACATGATTATAAAATGGACTGCATTTATATAGCGCTTTTATCCAAAGCACTCAGGCCTCACCCGTTCACACACCGACAGCGGAGGCAACCATGCAAGGTGCCAACCTGCTCATCGGGAGCACTTAGGGGTTAAGCGTCTTGCTCAAGGACACTTTGTCACGCTGCCGGGAGAAGCTGGAATCAAACCGGGAACCTTCAGATTACCAGACGACTGCTCTACCTCCTGAGTCACTGTCGCCCCAACATTTCAGTCTTACCAACCATACCAGTATTTTTGACGTGGGTTCCCTAGTGCACTCTTGTCTGTGAAAATCAAAGGTGCCCTTCTGTTTTCATAATCTTTTACCCATTACTGAAAAATTTGGTAGTTATTTTCAGCCAGATTTACCACATTGTCATCACATCACATCACAATGCCATGATGACATCTTATGTGTTGCACAGGTTTTGCCAGTGTGATATAATACAGTACCTGAGGAATAATTCATCTTCTTTCTTTTTAGACAGAAAGGCACAATAGAGCAACTCTTTGGAGGGGGGGGGGAATAAAAATACAAATAAATGCACCTCAGATGTTAGCACAGTGTTTTAGTGGCCATCAGCCTCCACAACCTTGGACATGGACTGCTGCCAGCTCGATTAGGAATGTCTGACCACTAAGTGTGTCTGACTCTTAACCACCAAAACCTGCACGGACTACAACGTATGACGTTTATCATGCCAGTCAGGGTACCTTGTGTATACTGCACCTTGTGTATACTGTTTACTTTTACTCTTACTCATAGTATATATTCAGATTCAAATTCTTTATTGCCTATATTTATTGTAACATATAATATAACTGATAGGGCATACAGGCCCTCATCTGCACCTTTGTTTACACTGTTTATTTTTCATTCAGATCAAGTTTTATTGCCTATATTTATGTCTTTCTACTATTATCCTGCCCATACCTGTGCCTCCCCTCCCCATGCTGCTATGACGCCCGAATTTCCCCAAGGGGATCAATAAAGGAATATCTTATCTTATCTTCAGATATGGTGACTTTCAAGGGTGTTTTTGTGGTGTTAAGATACATCTTCAGATACAATGGAAGCCTATATGGCTGTGGTGAAGCTGCACAAATAAATTGCAGAAAAGTTATGGAAAAATATTATGAAAAAAGAAGGGCACCTTGATTTTTGTATCAAGGCAAGAATGACTTGGAAAACCACACATCAAAAAGACCGGTATGGCAGGCGGACTAAGCGTCTGCCTACCACCGCAGAGACAGTGGGATTGAATCCAGCTGCCGCGGTACCTCCGACTTGGTCGGTTGTCCATACTGACACAATTGGCAGTGTCAGCGGGTGGGAAGCCGTGGGGTGGGTCCTGGTCGCGTGAATACTTTCGGCAACCAACATGCCCTTCCGCGTTGCTCTGATTGGCCAGCGATCGGCCAGCCCTCTACGCTCATTTTCCCCCTACGGCGGTAACGCGCGCATGCGCATTTTCTTTTTGACGGCACTCAAACGCCAAGCAGGTTTTCGCCACACAGCCGCAAGCTGTGCAGGTTTTAATAGCAGGTTTTAATAGGTTTTGCCGCAGTGTCCACTGACACTGAACTAGTGGTTGACTTTGTGGGCTCAGGATCTTTAGTTTGAGCGATTACATCCAAATGAGTTTCATTTAAATGTACTTACAGTCGGCATCAGAACATGTATCCATAGCACACTCAATATGTCTGCTGTCTTAGGGTCCTATATTAGTTGTTCCACTGCTCAGAGTCGAATGGGCAGCTCCATGTTTATATTTTAGTTAGATTTCACCAAGACTCATTTAGTCCGGTAATACAGTATGTTAACCTACCTATAGACCAACACAATACCTTCTCATTTAGTCTGGTGATACAGTATGTTAACCTACCTATAGACATACAGAATAACTTCTCATTTAGTCTGGTGATACAGTATGTTAACCTACCTATAGACCAACACAAGACCTTCTCATGTCTGGTGATACAGTATGTTAACCTACCTATACCTACACAAGACCTTCTCATTTAGTCTGGTGATACAGTATGTTAACCTACCTATAGACCAACACAAGACCTTCTCATTTAGTCTGGTGATACAGTATGTTAACCTACCTATACCTACACAATACCTTCTCATTTAGTCTGGTGATATGTCATGTTAACCTACCTACAGTATAGACCTAAACACCTTCTCATTTAGTCTGGTGATATCATGTCATGTTAACCTACCTATATAGACCTACACAATGCCTTCTCATTTAGTCTGGTGATACAGTATGTTAACCTACCTATAGACCTACAATAATAATAATAGCAATACTTAGAATAATAATACTTAGACAAACGCACGCAATTGGCACAAGTGTAAATTATGCATTCGTCACTACGTAGGCGTTGGAGTATATAGTATATAGCGCGGCGTATATTGATGCAGGTAGGTATTATCTGATGCAGCTAGGTATTATCATGCTATACCCGCTTATTATTATTAACCAGCATTGCTAATATGGCGTGTTCTGTGATGCCCATTTATTATTATTAACCAGGGGGATTATCGCGTCGCGTATTAACCTGGGGGAGCCTCATGCGCATGCGCGGCATAGGGGGTAAACGAGCGTAGAGCGCTGGTATTCACGCAGGAGAGCGCTGGCCAACGCTGGCCAATCAGAGCAACGCGGAAGGGCATGTTGGTTGCCGAAAGTATTCACGCGTCCTGGTCGTTGTAAACAGCAACTCCTACAGGTCGGTCGGTCTCACCCAATGAGAGTCCTCGCTGTCAGGTGAAAATAAGCGGCTGGCTGACTCCGCATGTATCGGAGGAGACATGTGATAGTCTTCAACCCTCCCTAGACCGGCAAGTGGGGGGGCAAATGCGCGCAATGACCAGGAAGGGAGGGAAGGCATAACGACTAAAATTGGGATGGGAGAAAAATACAGAAAAAGTAGATCAGAAAATTAAAAAGACCGGTATGGTCATTTAAGTCAGAGGAAATACCATCGACAGTTCAGTTGAAACGTTGGTGCTACATTGAGTGTGCAGTATTTCCTCATATTTGAATCTTGCTGCCAATACCAGCACCTGAAAAGTCTAGCAGCGCGGCTGCATTCAATTAAGGCGAGACACCCCAGGTGAATAGGCAAATATACTTTTTTTGGTTGATTGAGATTTTGTTATATTTTGCTTCCTAAACATGTCTTCTATGAAACTAGTGACAATAAAACGTCAATAACACACATTTAGTTGTTTATTTTACTTCATTTTGCCTTATTGCATCCATAAATGTGCACATATTTAATGGGGAAGTGCCTCATTTGCATATATAAACATAAAATTCAGAAAACTTGCAATATATTTTTTCTTAGTTTATATGTACATAACAAACTGGGAAAGTTTCATAGTGATATCTATTCAAATATTTGTTTGCCTATTAGGGGGTACTACACTGTACTACACTGTTTGTAGCCTGTGTGTAGTTATGTTCAGTTCAATAACACCATTATTATTATTATTATTCAGTTATCAGGCATGTGTTTAGGTTGTCTATTACTAATGGTTTGATTAGGTATTGTGTTTGTAAATAGCTGTTTACAATACAGAACTTTGAAGGCGTTTTCTCAAAAATTAGTTTTTATGCGTTTTTCTTACACACTTGGGTATAAATCTACCATTCCATAGCACCTACACACACCATACTTTCCACATTTCTTCCTATATATACCCTGCATCTTTCTACAGAGGGGTTTGTTGATATATCATTCATAGCCTGATTTATAGTACATTTAGACCAAAAAACATGGCGACAATTTATTTTTTATGACTGTAGACAGCATTTCCTGATTTATGGGATGATAAAAAGACATATCCACAATCCCCCTTGTACAAAGTTCACTGTGTTATGTGTCAACATAATGAAACAATTAAAAAAAATCTGGCATCATCCAATGTTGGTATTTATACCCAAACGTCATATGCAAATTAGTGCATATTTAATGAGGTAATGCCTATTTTGCATATATAAACATAAGATCTCAGAAAACTTGCAATAAATTTTTTCTAAGTTGTTATGTATCTATTCAAATGTTTGTTTTGCCTATTCACCTGGGGTGTCTCACCTTAATTTCCAATGTAGAGGAGTGTATGCAGCCACAAGTTACGAGCGAGGTACTGCGTACGCTCTTCTACGTTGAAAATTAATTGGCTGCTTTGGGCGAGAATGGCCCAATTATCGACGGCCCTTTAAGACACCAAATATCACCGTTTGCAGATCTAGACAGAAGTTCCAGTCACCCTTTATTTGAAGGGGTGTTCATAATGCAGACATACCACCTAATAAACATCTGACATAGAAGTTAATGACTGTTGTCATTAAGTGTCCTTCGGTTATGTTAGGAACTGGTAACAGGTAGGCTCAAATGCACAACACGGGAGACAGGAGAAGGTTCAACCCTGTAGGGCATTTAATAATACGTTGCAAAAAGTGAATGAACACCTGGCGGTTGGTTGACCGTGACTGGTGGGGAGCATGGGAGTGAAGCTGTGAATTACTGTATTGTACCCATTCTGCAATCTGTTAAATCTGTTCATTCATTCATTCATTCATTCATTCAAGACAACAGAGGAGAAAAACTCAAATAAGTCTTCACAGCAAAACGAAGGCAGGCACACAGGAAAAACACGATTACAAAAACACGAAAACATGAGACGTCAAAAAATCACGGAACGGGTGGATACACGAAAACACAACGTGAATAGGGTTAACATAGAAACGACGAAAAAACATATTCACTGGAAGGAATATCAAAGATAAGTATCTTTGATATTCCTTCCCGTGAATATGTTTTCTTAAAGCGAAGATCTGACGCTGATGCATGGAGATCCTGGTATCTTGTAGGGTGGTGTGGTGATTAGCAGGCAGGTGCGGAGTCTCCATCCATCAGTGTGATTATTTTCACCTGTGCCGTTTGTGCGCTCATAGAGCGCTCGCCGAAGTGCAGGGAGTGTATGGGATAGACACAGGGTTAGAGACAGACACGGAGGTGTGTGACGGAGGCAGAGGGGATTGTGTAGGTGGAACCGTAACAGGTTACTTATGTTGCCAATGCTTTCCACAACTTGACATTAACCAAGGTGTCATAAACACGTCATAAAAGGCGTCATTATATAAAAAAGAAATAAGCAAAACTTGACATTATCCAAGGTGACATACATGTGTCATAAAGATATGTGACACTTGGGCGGCTACGTGGCGTAGTGGGCAAGGCGCTCGCCACGAATGCGGAGACGCTGGGCTCGCCTGTTCGAGCCCAGCGCTCCACATTGCTTTCAGTTTAGCTGGTTGTCCGTACTAATACACATTGGCAGTATGAGGGGGTGGGAAACTGATGGGTGGGGATCGGGCGTTGTGGACAGCGACTCCTACAGGTCGGTTGGTGCGCCTGCGCAGTAGAATCAGGAAGCGACGGGGGCGGGGCCCCTCCAAAGCGCAGACCCCTGACGCTGAAAGATCGCACCGCGCAGGTGAAAAGATGCGACTGCTGTTACCTCGAGTATCGGAGGGGACTCGTGCTATGTATGACTTAGTCCACATTGCAGCCGGCTTGTGGGAGGCAAGAAACAGCGTTCGAGACAGGGAAGGGTTGAATTGGACGATACGAAATTGGGATGAGAGAAAAATTGAAAATGGGAGAAAAAGTGGATAAAAAAAATATATAAACATATTGTTTAAAAAAAAGGTGTGTTATAGATTATTTGTAATACAAATGAGTATGTGTATGTGTATGTGCATTGGGGAAACACAACACAGACACTGTATTTATGGGGCAAACACCATAATCCAAAGGGAGGGAGAAGAGTATTAGAGGGCCCATGGTGAACCCCAAGGAATTCTGTGAGGGGGAGTGGGGGGCAGCCGGTCCAGGCGTGGTGTCCCAGCGGTCGTCACGCTGTGGGGCAGCCGGTCAATCTTCTCCGTCTAGGGCAAAAGGACAAATGTGTGAGCTCTCGTTTGAGGTGAGTCAGACTAACCTGCCCATGTGCTGTCAGAAGCCTCCTTTTGTGTGGCTGCTGATGAGGCCTGATCATTTCCTGGTGTGGGTGATTCACCAGCTGTGGGTGCCGATTGCCATGCTGCCTGTTTCTCCCAGCTCTCTGCTGTGGGGCTATTATGGCCTGGTGAATCCCTCATCACCCTCCCCCCCAAGAGATGTACCTGTAAAGAGAGTTGAGAGGACATGGCAGGGTGGGGAGCAGAACAAACAGGAGGAGAAGTACGAAGTAGGCCCGACCAGAGAGCATGCATCCTCGACAGGCCATCCGCGTTCCCGTGGTGCACCCCTGCCCGAGGAACCACCTAGTCACCCTGGCATTGGTGTCCTTCGCCTTGGCCATCCACTGTAAGGGAGCATGGTCAGTGCCAAGAGTGAATCTTCTCCCATACAGATAGTACCTTAGTTCATGGATGCCCCACCTGATGGCCAGGGCTTCCTTCTCCACCATAACGAGTCTCCCCCGGGGCCAGCTTTTTCTTCCTTGTCGAAGACCTGAGAGAGAACTGCTCCAACTTCCCTGTCTGATGCATCTGTCTGGAGGATGAAGGGCTGGCTGAAGTCTGGGTTGTGCATGGTCCCAATGTCAGAGCCTGCTTCAAGCTCTGGAATTCTCGGTCTGTGCAAGAGCGTACACCGGCTCTTGTGTTATGCTCTTGCTGGGAGTGCATTGTCCTAACCTGACTGCTCAGCTTAGCTGGGATGTGGAGTGAGATATGAGTGACCTGTCTGACCCATCTGACCAAAGCAGAGGATAAAAGGTCAGTTCCCTTGGTCACAGACCCATGATTGAAACTTCAGCAATGTACCGGTAGTTGTAATTGACCTATCTCAATGATAGGTAAATTACCTGTAGGGGCCTTCTGCCTGTCACACTCTATAACCAGAATAAGGTGAAATGAATCCCTTGCATCATAATGTTAGAGTCCATTTGTAGGACCCGGTCAGGTGCAGATGGACAGTGCGGAGAGCAGGAATGTCATTAGAGTTATCAAGTGGACATGGCATCACAGATTGATTCATCACTGATTACATTATATTACATGGCCCATACCAGTCCTTACATGGGTTACCTCTGCCGTCGGTGTGTGAATGTGCGAGTGAACGAGTGAATGTGAGTCATAAGTTGTGAAGCACTTTGGATAAAAGTGCTCTATAAATGCAGGCCATTTACTATTTACATAAGATAAGATATTCCTTTATTGATCCCCTTGGGGAAATGCGGGCATCATAGCAGCATGGGGGAGGGGGGGTACAGGAATGGGCAGGGTAATGGTAGAAAGACATAAATATAGACAATAAAGGTCTGTCTGAATATAGAAATATGAGAAGAATAAACAGTGTAAACCAAGGTGCAGATGAGGGCCAGTATGCCCTATTGGTTATATTATATGATACAATAAATATAGGCAATAAAGAATTTTAATCTGAATATATACTATGAGTAAGAGTAAAAGTAAACAATATACCCAACGTGCAGTATACACAATGGCAGCTGACCGGGAGAAGTGGAAACGCTCTGTGAAGGCCTTATGTGCCACTAGGCACGAAGTCGATAGGTAACAGGTAACAGCAGTATACACAAGGTACCCTAACTGGCATGATGTATGTCATACGTTGCAGTCCGTGCAGGTTTTGGTGGTTAAGAGTCAGACACAATGATTAGTGGTTAGTGGTTCTCGAGTTCTGCAGCCGTTAGTTCTGCAGCCGTTAGTTAGTTCTCCATATCCAATGCAGCCCATTCACCATTTACCCGGCCTACTCTCAGCAGACTCAACACCACAGCACCACTGCCATCAACAACCTCACCATCAACACCCACCACCTCATCATCCTTGACCAACCAGCCTCCCTATAACCTTCAAACCCTGTGCTGGGGTACTGATGTCCTGCAGACTTTGGTTGGCTACCTCCTGCTGGACTTCACTTCACTGCTGACTTGAGCGACTGCTCAGGAGGTGCTGGTCATTGCAGGCCTGGGGTCCCTGCACTCAAGCACCTCCTCATGAGGCGTTCAACTACAACTTTCATTTAGTTTTTATTGTAAATACATGATGCATTAGTGTGTTTATGTTTCAAACCATCTAAGGTGCACTCTGTCATATTGTACATATCTCATTCATATCACAAACTAAAGAATCTTCATAACGTTTTAGGCTACGTCAATATCTAATCTCTATGGAATTTAAAATGCACACCATGTAATGACATTTTTTATATTGATATGATATCAGCCTCAAAGATATTATGGTGGTTATTATTATTATTTATTATTATTATTATTATTATTATTATTATTATTATTATTATTATTATTATTATTATTATTATTATTATTATTATTATTATTATTATTATTATTATTATTATGGGATGTGATCAGATTATAACTGTTGACAGCATCTGGCTATGGGGCGACAATAATGTGGTCAAGACTAGAGGCATGGTTTCTATCTTTAGCCTTTAAACGGCGTGGTTTATTCATTCAAGTTCAAGTTTCTCAAGTTTCAAGTTTCTTTAATAGTTGTCATACAGAAGTACAGAATACTTTTATACAAAATGCTTCTTACTGTTACGCTCCAGAGACTGTGCAAGACAAGATAAGTATGAAATAAAATAACATAGTATAGCATGTAAATTAGAAGTAAAAAAATGAGGTCACAGTGTTCAGTATAGACATATGTACAATGTTCGATGCAGAGTAGACGTAACTGAGTTACCATATAATATACAATACTGTGTAGTGTACTAATATACAATACTATATAGTGCAAGGCAGAAATAGGATGAGGTGCAATTTAGGTACAATTTACAGTAGGTGTACGAGTTTGATGGTTGTAGTGCAAATCCTTTATCAATAAATATAGAGTGTGTTTGTGTGATCTAAAGTGTGGAGAGTGGGTGCTGCAGTGTGTTGTTTGTTTAAGTGAGTGTGTGCGTGTGGGTGTGTGTGCTGTGTGCATTTGATGGTTGTTGCATAGTGTTTATTGTTCGTTTAGCAGCCTGATGGCCTGGGGATAGAAGCTTCTTCTGAGTCTTTCTGTGCTCGCCTTAAGACTCCGGTATCGCTTGCCTGACCGCAGCAGTTCAAAGAGGCAGTTGTTCGGGTGGCTCGAGTCCTTAATAATTCTCTTAGCCTTCCCCTTGCACTGCTTGTTGTAAATGTTCTGGAGGGTGGGAAGCCCCCCTCCAATTGTGCGTTCGGCTGAACGTGTCACTCTTTGTAGTCTGCTACGGTCTTGTGCAGTGCTATTCCCAAACCAGGAGGTGATGTTGCCAGCCAGTGAGCCAGTTCACATGGTAATTCAGCAGCACATGAGTCCTCTTCTCCGTGAGAGGTAGGTGAGGGAGAGAGGTAGAGGGGGAGGAGACATCTCTATTTATACTCGCCACCTGGTGGTATCAGGAGTGGCTCCGCCTAGAGCGCTCTCTAGTGGAAACAGTTATATATGCAGTTAGACAGTTACTAACAATCCTACATAGAACCTCTAACCTTAACACTCCCACTTAGGGTTGTATTAGCATACTGGATAACTTCTCCGAAAAACATTTGACAAAGAAAATAATACAATCCAAAAACATCAAAAAGAATATGGCAGTCAATATCTACACACCAAACATGACCTCTGCTAATCTCTTCAATTTCAATTTGGAAGCAGGTTTCGTCATAGCGTCTGCTACCATGTCGTCCGTTGGACAATAAATCAGTGTCATCCTTTCTTCTCTGATGACAGATCTGATGAAATTATATTTTTTATCGACATGTTTACATCTCTGCCGGCACAGAGGGTTTCTAGCAATTGCAATGGTTCCCTGGTTGTCCTCGTAAACAACAGTCTTATATACATAGGTATCCATCCCTTCGAGCAGTTGTTCTAGATAAATACACTCCTGTATGGTCATAGCTAGAGCCATATATTCGGCTTCACAAGTTGATAGTGCCACTGTGGGCTGCTTCTTTGTTTTCCACGAAACCAGTGAGCTGTCTGTGTTCAAACTCACACAATATGCTGTGGTACTCCTTCTATCTGTGGTGTCAGCTGCCCAGTCTGCATCACTGTAGGGTTTAAGTCCTAAACCCTCGCTGCTCTTTCTGAACCACAGCTGTTTATTTGCTGTACCTTTGAGATAACGAAAGACATGTTTTGCTGTAATCCAATGCTCCTCTGTGGGGTCAGCAAAATGCTGTGACAGTTTACTCACTACAAAACATAGGTCAGGGCGGGTACATGTTGTTAAATAAATGAGGCTACCCACAGCTTCTCTGTACATTTTTACATCTGTCCGTTTCTGAGCATCCTCCTGGTAGTCAAATTTTTTATCACATGGTGTTTCCCTTGATCTACATTCTTGCATGTCAAAACGTTTCAGGATCTTTTCCACATATCTCTTCTGGGATATTTTTACACAATTGGCAGACTGTTCAAAGTCCATACCTAGAAAATGCTTTAACCTTCCAAGGTCTTTCATTTTTAATCTGGTGGAGAGCATCCCTTTCACCTGTGCTAGGTTTCTAGTGTTGTCTGCTGCGATGATCAAATCATCCACCCAAATGACGATGATCACTTTTCCTGACTCTTTTGACTCCCTCGAGTAAACACAGGGGTCTACTGGGTTCTGTAGGAAGTGATCTTCGATAAAACATGTATGAAGCATCTCATTCCAATTTCGCCCAGACTGTTTCAGGCCGTAAATGGATTTTTCCAGCTTACACACTAGCTTCTCTTTTCGTAACCTTCAGGTTGTTCCATATATATCTCCCTATCTATGGGTGCGTGCAGATAGGCTGTCTTCACATCCATCTGATGTAAAATCAAATTGTCCTCAGCTGCTTTCTGCATCACTACCCTTATACTGGTCAGATTGGCTGTGGGGGAGAATGTTTCACCGTAGTCTATCCCCTCCCTCTGACTGTAACCTTTAGCTACAAACCTCGCTTTGTACTTGTCGTGGCCTTCAATACCCTCCTTGATTGAGTACACCCATTTTCCTCCCACTGTCTGTCTGCCCTCTGGTAACTTGGTTAGAGTAAAGGTGTGGTTGTCCTCTAGGGACCTCATCTCCTCATCCATTGCTCTCTCCCATTTACTTGATTCAGGGGACACTATGGCCTCTTTAAAGGTCTGAGGTACCCCACTGACTACCCTGTAGCAGTAATCAACGGTGGTAAGTGTACTGTCCTCCTCGTCACTTCCTCTCCGGGCATAGTCTGTCAGGTACTTTGGGGGTTTGTGTTCCCTTGAGGGATACCTCCCACTGCTTGGGGCACTTGACGTCACCCTCGGGTGCTCCTCGTCATCGCCCTCTGGGGGTGACTGACTGTCTGCCTGCACGACCGTGCTAAGTACACTGGGCTGATGTGTCTCTGTTTCTACACACCTTACTCTGGAGTCCAGCTCTGGCTCTTCTGTCTGTGTCTCGCTCTCACATGTTGTCTTTGTGACAAACTTGACTAGCCTGTGTTTCTGCACTCCCCCTTTACCGGGATAATAAACCAGGAAAGCGGGGCTTCCCTTGTCGTGCCCTACAAAGAGTCCTTTTTCACATCTGGACTCAAGCTTTCCTCTGTCATGCAGGTACGCATAACATACTGATCCAAATTTGTGCATTCTAGCTAGATTACACTTCTTTCCTGTCAGTGCTGTATACGGGGTGGTGCCCGTGTGCTTATTAAAGCACCTGTTTCTGGTGTAAGCGGCTTCTTGCACCGCATAGTGCCATAGACTCTTAGGTAAGTTACTGTCTACTAGCTTACACCTAGCCATTTCAAAAAGAGTGCACCATTCCCTCCTTGCCACTCCGTTCTGGTGTGGGGAATATGGACATGACGTCTCGTGTCTTATCTTGTTCCTCCTCAACAGTGATTGGAACTCTCTGTTTGTGAATTCGGTTCCGTTGTCGGACCTCAAGCATCTTACGTTACCATAAGGGGCTGGGCGGCTACGTGGCGTAGTGGGCAAGGCGCTCGCCACGAAATGCTGGAGACGCTGGGCTCGTCAGTTCGAGCCCAGCGCTCCACATTTGCTTTCAGTTTAGCTGGTCGTCCGTACTAATACACATTGGCCGTATTAGGGGGTGGGAAACTGATGGGTGGGGATCGGGCGTTGTGGACAGCGACTCCTACAGGTCGGTTGGTGCGCCTGCGCAGGAGAATCAGGAAGTGTCGGGGGCAGCGTAAGCCTCCCACGCGTTACTCCTCGCCACTGAGAGATCGAGCTGCGCAGGTGAAAAGATGCGACTGCTGTTACCTCAAGTACCGGAGGGGGCTTGTGCTATGTATGACTTAGTCCACATTGCAGCCGGCTTGTGGGAGGCAAGAAACAGCATCCGTGACAGGGGAGGGTTGAATTGGATCATACGAAATTGGGATGGGAGAAAATATAGAAAATGGGAGAAAAAGTGGATACAAAAAAAAGGGGGCTATGTCTGCCAGGAATTTTTCCGTGGCCTGGAATGTGTCACTCTTTGCTTTGAGAAAGTAAACAAACACTGCCCCTGTGCACACATCTGTAAAAGACTGTACATATCTAAAGCCTCGTATGGACTTGTTTCTTACTGGACCGGCAAGATCTGTGTTAACCAGCGCAAGTGGTACCTTTACTTTTTCTGTGGGATTTCTCTTTCTCGATTGAGCAAACTTCCCGTTTATGCACACTACACATTCTTTATCAGGTCTACGCTTTTCACCTTCAATGTGTCAGTCAAGTCAAGAGTTTTATTTGTCATGGCATACAAGTATACAATGTGCATGCCTTCTGTCACTGCTTGCAGTTTCAGTAAATCCTCGTAATTACAATGACCCATAATCTCATGCCATGTCTGAATATCGTGACTGACAGTTACTTTACACATATCATTGTCATCATTACACTTGTCGTTGTCATTACACTCTGTTTGCAGGTAATACATTCTCTGGTACACCTCTATGTTAAATCGCGTACCGTTGGGCTCTACAAGAACATTTTTACCTTCAATGAAGAACACTCTGGCACCGTTCACAGTAGCAGCTATTACAGAGAATAGTCCTTGTGGGAACGATGGTGCGCTTCCCGTCTGCCAGCTCCATGCTGTGTCTCTCCGGGCGGAAAGTGTTGTCAAAGTTCTTGAACCGACTCCTGTCGTTGATGACGTGGGATGACGCCTGTGTCCACGATCAGTTCCTTCCTTTGGGCCTGCTGCAGCTACGTTGGCCTGGTGACGTACGCTGTCTGCGCCCTGGGGATGAAGCCCTTTCGTCCCGCTACTCTCCAGGCGTCGCCTCGATTCGTCTCACGCCGACCATTGCCGCCATCTTGTCCATGCGCGTATCACGCGCCCTGGTCGCGTTTCTTCATGCACGCTCTGTCTGCGTGCCTCGTGGATCTGCAGAAGCCACACCAGACAGTCCTTGTGCAGTTACCTCTCCGATGGCCTTTCTCTCCGCATCGCCAACACGCCAGCTCCGTCGTGGGTCTGGTCTTTTCCGTTGGCGTCGCTCTGGCCTTCAGCACCCTCTCTCCCGCCTCCGCGGCGGCTGGGTGGGTATCTTCTGAGGCCTCGAAGTTTCTTAACTTGGCCTTGAACTGTCCCAGCGCCATGTCCGCTGAACCGTGTGTTACCAAGAGTGTGACCGGTTTGTACAGCTCCGGTAGTCCTCTCATCACCATCGCCATCATTAGCCCATCGCTTGGTGCTTCTCCTGCACTCCTCAATGGTGTCGTGATCTGCTCCGCTCTGTTGACGTATTCGGTCACAGTCTCTGTGTGCCCCTTCTTCAGGGCTGTTAGTGCTATGTAGAGGGCCACGACTCTGGGTCTTCCTCGCCCGATGTAATGCTCTCTCAACACCCCCAGGTTTTCTCGGCCTTTGTCTTTAGTGTCGTGGAATATCAGCCCCAAGCTTGTGTCGTCGAGCAGTGGCGCTAACTCACAGTACACGTCTGCGTTACGCTGGTCGTCCAGGGCTTGCTCCTCCGCCGTCAGTGGTCCCGTGGGGGGCTGTCAAGATCGTCGCCTTCAGTCCCGCACCGTGCATGCAGCATAACATGCACTCTTCCCAGAGCTCGTAGTCCTCTGCCTTTCCATTGAATGAGGGCCATTTGCTCCTTCCCTTGGTCGCCACGAGTTCTAAGACGGGGTTCTCCCCCTCGCCTCCGTTGGGCTCAGCAGGCTCCGTCTCCCCCGGTGCCGCCTCCCCGGGGCTCTGCGCGCTGCCCTCCGGGCGGGTCCGTTTGCGCTCCAGCAGCCCGTCGGTGGGGTCGGTGCCCCGCTTCCTCTTGACGCGCAGGATCATCGTGTTGGATTCCATGTTACTCTTTGATGGTGGGCGTAGCTTTAGCTCCTGTTGGCCTAGCGTCTAGCCACGCGGTACTCCCGGTGCTAACCTAGCCTATACTTTAGCTAAACTTGCTACCCTTATTATTTCGCCCCGGCGTGATCTGGGCCCATAACCTGTTGACAGAATCTGGCTATGGGGCGACAATAATCTGGTCAAGAGGCATGGTTTCTATCTTTAGCCTTTAAACGGCGTGGTTTATTCATTCACATGGTAATTCAACAGCAGGCATGTGCACACATAGAGGCCAAGGGGTGCCTGAGCACCTGCCTTTTTGAGCCTCATCAAAAAAGTGCCATTTTTGATTTTTTTTTTTTTTTTTTTTTTACAGTTACGCATATAGACGGCCCTTCCAACTGAAAAATGTCAGGATAGAATCAAAATATTAGGTAAAGAGAGAGTGATGCCCCATATAAGGCTTTGCAGTTTGCACAGCCTCCTCAGCGTGCCTCTCCGCGGACCTATATATTTTATGCATAGCGTGGGTGGTGATGATGATGATGATGATGAGAGAAACCGCTGTTGAATGCTGGTATTACACTCATTGAGGGACACGAAGAAGTCAAGTCCGATGGGATTTGGGAATCTCAAATAGAAATCGGGATTGGAATAAAAAATGCATTTATATTAAACAATACAGAATATACAGCACTTCTTGGGGTCTGTAGGGTAAGCACTTATTCCCTCCCCCCTGAACATTTATGGAGATGTATGGGCCTTTTAAGTCAGTGATAAAAGTGTCTTTCAAGGATAAGTGAGCTCCTGCACTGATTATTATATTTCAATATTCAATATTTGATCACCAAAACCCCCCAAAAAGCATAAAAAGGGGGCCCCCCGCCCGAAAAGGGCCCTTAAAAATCGCGCTTGCGTGCTCGGTTAATATATACACACAAGTGTAGTGCCCTTTTCAGCCTTTGAGCACCTGCCCCTCTAAAGTCCTGTGCACGTCCCTGTTCAGCAGCACATGAGTCCTCCTCTCCGTGAGAGGTAGGTGAGGGAGAGAGGTAGAGGGGGAGGAGACATCTCTATTTATACTCGCCACCTGGTGGTATCAGGAGTGGCTCCGCCTAGAGTGCCCTCTATGGAAACAGTTATATATGCAGTTAGACAGTTACTAAAAATCCTACATAGAACCTCTAACCTTAACAATAACTAATTGTCATTATGTGATAAGATCACTGCATGAATCACATTTATTAAAAGATATATTTTTTTTTCTTTTCTAAATGCTCAACAATTATAACACAAGAGACATGTCCAGAGCCCAAGACTAGAGATGAGTTCTTACAATGTGTATATCCTATGATTAAAGAAAAGTGGGTTGATGAAAATATTAGATTCATAGATTGATCTGCCAGTGTGTGTGTGCGTGCGTGTGTGTGCATGTGTGTGTGTGTGAGAGTAGTTATACTTTGACGTGAAAACTTTTTTCAGTGAACAATTAGACTGCTTGACAGCATTATATTACTTGACGGTTATGCAACATTGTAGAAATAAAGTAAATAAACTTGTTTGAAAAAAGAAAAACTGCAACTTCCTGGTTAGTTACTGACTATATGGAGTCGTATGGCCTTGGTTTGTAACCAAGGCCTTGGTTTGTCTCTTCGGCTGCCATTTTATGTCATTGTTAACTGATACTGTCAAAGGTGTTGTGGACTGTTACTGGACTCCTTTTCTTCACTGACTGTGTCATTGATGTCTTGAGAAAGAGAAACAACTGTGATCTCCATTTAAGACCAACTTACCTAACTTTACTTCCCTCTCTGATTTGGCTTCCCCTTTTCTTTTCTCTTTTGCTCTTGACAGCAGATTCCTGTAACTCTGGACCTATAAACAGAGTGCAAATACAATCTTGGGTGACTGAGGGCAACTGAAAGATCACTGTTATGTGCAAAGGTTATACCTCTATACCACAATCATCTGGAAATATGAATTTATCACTCAAATCGTTTTTTTTGTCTGGGCGGTGCTACTGTGGGAGGCTGGCAGATGTTAAGATGTAACACTTTACTTTAGGGGACTCAAATACCTAGGAAATAATGAAAGTGAATATGTATTATTTAACTTTTAGAATTAGATGTAAACATGCAGGAAATAGGAATATTTGACTGAGTCAAACGGATGGGTTACTGAATGCGTCAAAGCAAAATAGAAGCCATCCAGGCGTATCTCAGTTAGTTCACAGTTACATAACACTTAGTTCTTCATTAGTTATAATTAGAATATAGATCGCCATAGACCCTAGTTAGTTACTCAACTTTTTTCAGGTCAAGGATTAAAGCTTGGGCCCTGGCTAATAAATGCACCTCAACAGTCAGATTTATATATAGCATGTCTATTTTTATCATGCATATTTCTTATGTCTTACCTGTTTTTTTTTCTATGTCTATTTTATTATTGTATTATTGCACAATCGATGCGGGCATGACCACCCGCATTTCACTGTATGCCCTGGTATGTATGTGACAAATAAACCTCTTGACTTGACTTGATATATATTTATTCTCATCACATACAATATATATATATCTACACCTTTACCTGCACATAGTTCTTTTACATATCTGTAGATCTTCCTTACTAGTCTCTTAGTTACGCTGCTGGACATGACTACTACAATACTGTCTTTGCCTGTATCACTGTACATATTATACTACAACTCTGTAGCTATACATCTGATTAGCACTACACTCAGTAGTACTAATTTACATATTTTGTACCCAGTTTAATTACCTGTATATTGTATATTGCTGTTGCACTTTACTACTACATTTGCACTCTGGTTGGATGCCAAACTTTTTTTCGTTGTACTTGTGCTGTATAATGACAATAAATCTGAATCTAATCTAATGTAATCTAATGTAATCTAATCTAATTATGACTTAAATTCCACAGCTTTCTCAAATCCAACTAAATTCTGGAAAGTAGTAAATTCCACTAGTAAGAATGCTATTTCTCCACTCATTGCTGTAGCTGGTCACCTTTTTGAAACTGAGTGCACTGGATGTGCTGATGATTCTGTGAATAATAGGCCTCCCTCTTATTAACAATGACTGTATTATAAACCGTGCTCTTCAGTTTGACCTCCATCCTTTCTCTCATGTAATTACTGAAGCACTTCTAGTCATAGCACTGACTAGCACTTCTAGTCAAAGCACTCCAATAACTGTAGACCCATTTCATTTTTTTGTGATGCAATGATATTATAAAGGTAACTTTTTCTCCTTTATGCAATGGAATACCATGAGCAGCCTTCCACACATAAACACAACACTGCATAAAAGTGTGTAATGTTTTTTGCTTGTTTTTGCTTACATAAAAGTACCTAAAAGACAAGGTTCAATACTAGGACCAATCTATTCACTATTCTAAATGAAAGATATCTTGTCTTTAAATACCTCTAATGCCCATATTTATGCAGATGACAGTATTGTATACTGTTGGACTGACTCTATACAGTTAGCTATTGAAAATCTGCAACTTTCTTTCAATGCTCTGCAAAAGACTTATAAATCACAAACTTGTGTTAACTGCTGATAAAACTAAATATATGCTGTTCTAGAGATGTGAAAATGTACATTTATTGAAACGGTCCTATGCTATAAATATTTGAACATCTGGATTTTATGTTGACAAAAAAGAAGTTGCAGATGCAATGTGGCTTTCAGCTGGAGTCCTGACTAGATGCCTTGGGAATGAATTGGGGGAGATGGTAAAGGTCATCCATTGGATTTTCTGGTTCAGAATAAAACTCAGACATCAGTGTCACTCAATAAGATTTTATTTGGGCTCCTCTTCTAGAACCCACCTTCAAGCCCAACAGAACCTGCTTTGAAATACCTCCTAGCAACACAAAGTGAGACCATACCTGTGTTAGATGTGTTTTGGGTTAACACTGAACATGTTTTTCTTTTTTCCAAAATACTGATTGTCTTATCCGCAAATGCGACCACTTCATAAGGATACTGTTGCGCAGAATTCCTGCCATCCAAATGTTATCCACCTACAGTATGTTCCATGCACACTCTGCTGTGTGTGAGACATAATTTCCAAAAAAGAGTATTTGTTTTATTTTGCCTATACTCACACATTGGTGGTGAATCAATATAACATTAAGGCTTGCATATGGGCCGCCGCCTAATAATTTAACATAATGATTATTATGCCACGAATAAGACTAAAGACTCAAGGCTAAGATCAGGAGACGAGGACATAGCAAACCCTGTGTGTGGGTATAGGGTTTCTGTGTGAGATTAATGTTTGTGTTTTGGGTTAACACTTTTTTCTATATAACACAGAAAAAAGTGTTAACCCAGACTTTGTTTTTTACAAGATGGCATATATTAAACCCAATAGTGTTTAACTAAATAAGTTCATTTTCACACAATAGCATTAGGCCTACAATGGGATTTTAGAAGTACATTGTAAAAGAAAAAAACTAAATCAGATCTAATGGTCCCATCACAGCAAAAAGACTATAGCCCATGTCCCATAACCTTCTGAGCAGTTTTATGTTGGGTCCAATGGTTTGATTTGTGGTCAATACATTTGGAAGTGCTTCCTTTACTCATCATGCAAGTTCTTGTCTGAAATAGCAATCAGCTGCAAAATAGCAAACATGGACCTTTTAGTTATTTAAGATGATTACAACAACCTATTATAGAAGAACATATTCATAGGTTTGACTATAGCCTATCCCTAAGCACTTTAGCCCTGCTGGACACAGGTTCAAGTAGATGAATGCACCTGGAATTAATGAATTTAGGCATTACAGGTAGATGAGGTCCCTGTTTGTGGCATGAATTCCTTGATAACAAACTTAGTTTTTGCATATTTATTGAATATGCATATTTATCCACCACAATTGCAGCTGCATTCGTTGTTTATGATTTGTATTTGTATTTTTTGTGTTGCACCCCCTCATCTTCACCCGCTATACCACCAGCAGCACCAACCACACCATCACTTCACAGGCAAACAAGCCTCTATTCTGACCGACATTATGTTCACCTATACTCCGCTCAGGGAGGCTGAAATGACGGATGCGATCATGGAAGACATGCGTCGGGAGCGTTTATTGACATCCGAAGAGGCTGTATGAGTTTCGAGGGGAGCCGCTACGTGTGTCTCCCTCTTTACTTTCACCGACCCCCTCCTCCTCCTCCTCCGCTCGCAGAAATTTATAAAGAACAAAAAATCCGACGAAGGGAGGGAGGGGGGTTGATACAGCCGAGGCTGTGAAATCGAGAGGCGAACCCAGGAAAGAGGAGTATTTTAACACGGGACTTTCCCCCTCTTAGTCCCCCAAAAGGAGGGGGAAAAGTCGCAATTGTGGAAAGGAAAAGGAATAAGGTTCCAAACGGCGTGAAAACGTCTAACAGTTTGTGGGAGACTTTATATATTTTTTTTATTTCCGAAAAAAAATATGGCCGAGAACGTTCTGGACTCTGGCCCGCCTTCAGCCAAGAGGCCTAAACTCTCCTCTCCGGCACTTTCTGCCTCCGCCAGCGATGGGAATGGTAAATACGTGCTTTTGATATTATTCGTTACGGTGTTTATTTATTGAAGTTTGTTGTTATTTTTCAGCGGCCCCGGGTTTCCTCGAAAGGGGGAAGGGAACGTGGGATTACTCTTGTGTTTTTGTCGTAGCTGTGGCTAATGTTAGCGTGCTAGCAGCGTATGTACGTCGGACCTGAAGAGCTCGCGTAAAGCTCGTCCCGCAGGCAGCTCGCATGCTAGCAGCCAGTGGTTCCAGGCATTAGCTCGAGCGCTAACGTTACAGGCAGCCTCCATAGCCAGGCGGCTTGAGCGCTAACTTAACGTTACCAGGCATTAGCTCGAGCGCTAACATTACCGGCAGCCACCATAGCCAGGAGGCTCGAGCGCTAACGTTAACCAGCCAGGAGGCTTCGACTGATGGTCCCGTGTCTAACGACTAGTTACGTTAGGCTAGTTTGTTCAAAAACAGATTGGGAACTTATAAAGTTTTCGATATTGACAACACTTAAAAAACAAAACGCTTGACAGTTACTATAACTCTTTCTGTTAAAGTGAGCTAGCTTACGTTAAAGAAGTAATAGCTATAACGTTAAATCCCCAAACCAAATGATTTCGCCTCATCATAACTCTCGGACCGTTTCCTAACACTAACGTAACGTTAGCTCAACCTGAGGTGAGCTAACGGTGTTAGCTTTACTGGGTGAGCTACATTTAGGCCCATGGGTCTGGGTGATTGTTATGCTCAAATTGCCATTGTTAGTTTTTCTGTGGATGGCGTGTGGCAGGAGCTGTAGCAGTGGGTTGAGGACAGCTAGGTAGTTAGGGACACAGCGCCATGTCTATCACACCACTGGGATCTTTTAAGAACCTTAAGTTGGCCGGCTAGCAGTTAAAACTAACGTTGTATAGTTGACTTGATTCCATCACTTAGCCCTTATGCGTTTTGCCCACAGCTGGAGCTCCTAGAGCACGTCTAGCTGTGTTGACTGTTAGAGACAGTATATTTGGGAAGTGGACTGGTTGCTGCTTCATTCTGTCACTACACATCTATTCACCCCTGATTAACCAATTGAAACGCATGTTTTAGGATGGAGAGGAAACAGACAGAAAATAGCTGTCAGTCTCTCCTAACTGATTGACAAGGTGAAGCAGACATTTTAAGTTAATTTGACCAGTCTGACCTGTTAACATGTTGAATAGAAGACATAATAAATTATAATCTTATCCACTGTAAGACCAACTATATTTTTTTAATCAAGGATGAAGGTATATTGTTGCAGTTCAGTACTCGTATGTGACCCCCCTCAGACAGATTTTTTTAATAAGCTAAGTTTATTGGACAGTGAAAGCGTATCATAGACATTTGACTTGCTCTTCCTTGCTTTCATTTACCTTCACATGGAATGTTGTATATAAAGATTGCTACTGGTGATGACGGCTATATAATTTAACAAATTGAGCACTGAATTGAAGATGAGACATTTTAGTGTTTTGTCTGTCACATTTTTTACATTTTAGCCAGTGTTTTGTCGGTCACATTTATTTTACAAAGTTGAGTGTGTGTAGAGTACAACATCTGTATGTAATATTCCAATGTGTCCAGCGAGAAATAGAATTACTGTTGGATCCATTCAGGCAGAGGGACTCGACTGCTACTAAATTCGACTGCAGATTCACATCATTCAGAAAACGTGTTATTTGATCTTCCATGTAAAATTTCACCATTTGAATGGTCATTTGGCCCTTCTGCGCCTCCTCGACTGTCTGTCTGAGAGGTGTGTTAAAGCCATGGGATACAGACTTCCATGTTCAAAGTGGGTCTTTATTAACCTGGTGCTGTCAGTGTGGCGTTAACTCTGCAACAGTCACCCTATGTGCATAAACCTGTCTCTGTAACATTAAATCACCTCGGAGGACCAGCGCAGCGCTGTCACACGGTGTCGCTGTTATTGGGGCCCATGTGTAACTTTTGTTTGTGTACAAACGGCTAAGTTAAATTGGATCTTATTATGTTTTGTTTTACACTTTGATGTGTTGCTCTTGCAGGCCCAAACCCAAACTACGTTGTGTTGTTATGCATGCAATTGCTGCAGTCTGTTAAGAACTAGGCCTATACCAAGTAAACAGCCATGGCTGTTGCCCTCGATCATCCTTTCCTCTTTCCCTTCCTCCTCTCCTTCATCATCTCCATCTTCCTCTCACCCCCATCATCTTCTCTTCCTCTCAGATTTTGGCTCACTGTTTGACCTGGAGCATGACCTCCCAGATGAGCTCATCAGTTCGTCAGAGCTGGGCCTGGTCAACGGAGGAGACCTCAGCCAGTTGCACACCAGCCTGGGGGGAGGCCCCGGGGGCCTGGGCCCTGGAGGAGGAGGGATGGGGCTGGGTCTGGGCCCTGGAGGGGGTCCAGGGGGTGGCGGCGGGGGCCAGGATGCGGTGGCCAAGCACAAGCAGCTGTCGGAGCTCCTGCGTTCTGGGGCACCACCCACCTCCACCCAACAGGGGCACCAGGGAGCTATGGGTAGCTCAGCAGGGCCCACAGCCATGGGGCAACACATGGGGAACATGAAGGCGTCTCCTGGCCAGGGGCCCCAGCAGGTGATGGGCCAGGGGCAGCACATGGCCCCCCAGCAACAGGCCAGCATGATGCAGCAACAGAATGCTGCAGCTGGGATGGTGGGAAGCATGAACAGAGCCATGATGGGGGCTCAGCAAAAAGGAAACGGCCAGCAGCAGCCCGGGATGATGGGGGGCCAGGTGATGAATGGCTCCCCCAGAATGGGTTTTGGGAACCAGGGGATGGGGGGCAACAGTAACCTGCTGGCTGAGACTCTACAGCAGCAGGGACCTGGAGGACAGACTGGGATGAGAGGCCAGCAACCTGGAGCACTGAACAAGGTAAGACTTCTTCAAATGTGGGAATGCTGTCCTTATTTAAACAGAAACACTTGTTTTGGTGCCTAAAATAATCCTTTATAGACCGATAATAGATTATGACCGATAACCAGGGTTTCCGCTAGCAATTATTTTGGCCAGCCAACATGGCCGACAAGATTATAATTTACCGGCCAAATGTAAACTTTAACGGCCATGTCATGTAAATATACACATGCATCATAGAAAAATGCATGTTTAGGCTGAGGCTGTACATTGATTCGTCAATGAACGGATAGACATTTCAAATTTGACAGAGGGTATTACTGTCCTGTTTGTTTATTTTTAAATTGGAACCTAATGTAATCGTGCCATTGCAGAAACAGCAGCTTTTCAGATGGTAACGTATCTGTTGGTTCCAAAATGTCACCCTCTGAACATTTCTGTCGTTAAAATTGACACAAATCTGGCAGAGATGGACACGGCATCATTGCTGACCAACAAACGGATACTCCTCATTGATAATGAATTAAAAACCAACGTAGACGGACGGACACAACGGATCACTGTAGCGTTAGCTGCAGCCTAATAGGGGAAGTAACGTTAATCATAAGTACTTACCAATAACCTAGACTGTTGATCCATTTTGTTTATCCATGTGTTCTCTGATGTCACATCTATCATGTAATATCTTTGTTGGCAGACAGACTCCTTTGGATAATCTCACGATAATACAGTTGACGTTGCCTAACGTTAACATAATTGGCGAACATAGCAGTGTAGCTCGTCCTGTGTACGTTGTACTCGTTTAAAGATTGGTTTGCTTTCAGTTTACTGTAGTCTACCGCAACCATAGAACTATATAAAACCGGACTGCAACAAGGCTTTGTGATTGAACTTGCAAGTGTGTGTCTTGTGTATCGCCAGAAGGCAATGTCACTGTCAGAACATGCACTCGGCCCTCTCTCATCACAGGCCAGGGCAGTAGTCTTTATCAATAAGAGTAGTCGGTATTAAAAATTATAAAATAATACTGTAATTAAATTTTAAGTGATGAGACATGAAAACACATGCAAGTAGTCAAACACAACCAGTGGGGCAAAAAAACAAACCCAGCTAGACGGAGAAATAATCATTGGTTCTTCACATCTGTCCAGTTCCGCTCATTCAACCGATTCTAGTGAAAACATGGATGACATTTGTGATGAGCTGCGGCCGATTCGACTGCAGGAAACCCTTCATTTCTACTGCTTCTTGGTGCCTAGAGGTGTGCTGCAACCGGAGTACTGTATTCATTATCTTCATGCAGTTATCTGGTGGCAAAGACCAGTGTTGTAGAATAACGATAGCTGGATATGTGTACAAAGTGCGCCACCGTTTGAAATCTGGTGTGAGGCATCATTGACAAACCTACATCTGCCATCGGTTTTGCAAATAGTGCCGCCATGTGGCCGAATTACACAACTTTACACACTTCTCCATGCTGGAGGAAATATGTGCGTGAAGTCTTGTGGAAATCAGAGTCACACTTTTCTTCCTGTTTATAACTCATTTTCCAAAATTCTATTGGATGTCGCTGCCGTATGGTTTGGCCTATCAGAAATGCTTGTCCCTAGAGATGCTTATCCCAGGTTCTGTGCAAATTGGGTGGAAGATTAAGGGGTACTTAATGGTGGTAAATATCATATAGGGGACATGGGTGATCCTATTGGCAAAGTTGTAGAGCAACGATAGCTATATATGTACAAAATCTCATGTTAATTGAACATGGCGTGTACATGTTATGGCCTTGACATAGTTTGACATTTTCACCTTTTTGATTATTGTGCCAGTGCCACCATCAGGCTGATTGGTTTGGTATTTGTTGTGACGCCACAGAAACAAAAACCACTAGATATGTTTCAAGATATAGAGAGGCGAAGTCTCTCCCCTTCTGCTGGACCACCATGGGACCTAGATATGAGCGGTGGTCAACGGCGAGAGACACATTTATTTTTTATCCTGTTATGCCATGAATTACAGTTTGTCAACTAGCTAACGTTACGATATAGCATCAAAAGCTATCGATAACGTTAGCTAACTTTTAAGTCAATCAACTTTCTTGACTTGTAAAATGATCTCTCGCCATTGACTGCCGTACACATATATTTTCCAAAATAGTGTCCCATGGTGGTTAGTGGAAGCGGAGGGACTATATATTTGGCTAGTTTTGCTCATCGGACCGAAAAAACTAAATGTTGATACCGATAAGGCCTCCGATATATCGTGCATCCCAATTTGTTTACTTACAATTAGCACTTTGGCTGCTTGGGTAGTGGATGTAGCATCATAGTGATAAATGGGGTTTATGACGGGTGTTGTTATACCGCGTCCATCCCGGTCGCGTCTATGCTTTAGGCAACTGGCTTGTCCTTCCGCGTTCCCGTTTTGCGCTCTGATTGGCCACGCACGTTTCTGGTCATGTGACATGTGCGCCCAATAGCGTGACGAGCTGTGTCTTTGCCCATTTCTGCGTCGAACAGCCTGCAAACTACCTGGCGTTCTATCGCCATGCTCTAAGACAAACTCTAACGAACTTCGAAAGAGTGCCTAAGCTTAACCGTCGAAAGAACTTGCCGTCACGCTCTAAGACAAACTCTAACCATAACCAACTTCGAAAGAGTGCCTAAGCTTAACCGTGCAAAAATTTGCCGTCCCACGATTGGCGCACATGTCACATGACCAGAAACGTGCATGGCCAATCAGAGCGCAAAACGGGAACGCGGAAGGACAAGCCAGTTGCCTAAAGTATAGAGGCATCCCGGTCTCCTTTAACACAATTGCAAAGGAGGGAAGAGGTCTGCGAGGGGATTTATCCAGTAGGAAAGGTTCAATGTTGTGGGAGGCAAACAATAATGCACACATCAAGGGAGGTTGTTGGGGAAGGTATAAGGAAGGAGGATGACAGACCTCAGAGACCTGCATTGATAAAGTGTCCATTTTAAGCCCCCTGTCCTCATAGGGGAAAGGGGGAGGTGTCTTGAGCGTCAGGTTTGCAGTTGTAGTAAGTCATTTACACATGCTATCGGAGCAAGCTGCATTGCATACCAGACATTACTATGGATTGGTGGAGCATGGAACCCCTTGATTAATTCTGTGCATCACTTTTTCGGGGTGTTAAAACGTTAAATCTCTCATTGGCGGCACGTTAATTGGTTTGCAATATGCCCTGAGCCATTGTCGATGGTTTTAATTGACACACCGTAACCCGCCTAA
Organism: Notolepis coatsorum; assembly: GCF_963971535.1. Lineage (NCBI taxonomy): Eukaryota > Metazoa > Chordata > Actinopteri > Aulopiformes > Paralepididae > Notolepis > Notolepis coatsorum. Next base: position 25,749,946 of record NC_140174.1, on the reverse strand, counting down.
CTGATTAGGATTGAATTGTATTGGCACTCTTCAGGAGTGGGCCATTTTAAATTTAATTGCGCAAAGGTGGGAATGGGAAGAGGGCAAGTGGTTCAAAACGGACGTGATTTTAATGCTATTCTTTTTGTCCCTGGAAAGGGAGCGGCTTTCTTGTAGCTTTGATGCTGTTCATATTGTGAAAACGCCCCAGGGGTCCACTTGCTTAACAGAACTACATTATGAATTATAATTAGAGTGATTTTAACACTGGAACAGCATTCAAAACATGTTGCCCACTGAAGGGAAAGGCCAAACGCTGTTTGATATAATGTTGGAATATTTGATTAAAATTAGACTCAAGGTTATTGTCATTATACAGCATAAGTACAGTACAACAAAGATGTTTGGCATCCAACCAGAGTGCAAATGTAACAGTGCAATAGTAATACAATACAATACAAGTGCAGTGTTTCCCCTAGGATTTATTTCAGGGGGGGTGGCAGGGCTCTACACTAACCTTTTTCCCAAGGACCACATGTGCTCCTAAATGAAGAAATTTAGGAGCACACAAAGAAATTTAGGAGCGCAGTGAAAAAAGTACCAGAGTTTATTAAACTTTTATTACATGCATATTATACTGTGTGTGTGCATACTAAGGGACAAACATCTGTGCAATAGCACCACCAAAATCACACATTGGTCCATGCCTACTAAACAAAGGATAATAGGTTGTCCAGCTGATTTTGTATGTTGTAGTGTTGTCACGATACCAACATTTTGACTTCGATACAGATAGGAAAGGTAATGGAATATATTATTAGATGACATGACAGACATGGAAAGTTCTTTATACAATTCTTTAATTCATTATAATTTAAATTAATATTTTGACTCTGTTGAAACGTAAATAATCAAATGATTGTTACAGCTGCTGAGCTATATACTATAGCTAATGTCCATCAATATCTTCCTTTTGAATGAAATAGGATCAGGAGAGAGGGGATGCAAAGCTTAAGAGAGAGCTTGCAGACTTTTCCTTACACACAGACAGCGGAGAGAGGGAGAGGTTTTTACAGCGACGAGGTGCGTTTAGACCATTGCTCGCGGACTTTTTCTTACACACAGACAGCGGAGAGAGGGAGAGAGGTTTTTACAGCGACGAGGTGCGTTTAGACCATTGCTCGTGGACTTTTCACATAAAAACAGCGTGACTGGTGAGAGAAGTTGTCACAGAGCTGTCAAACGCAGGGCTGAATAGTTAGATGTCATACCTGTACCTTCTAAAATTGAAGGTCCGCACTGCTCTGTGTATATTATGAAATGACAATTGCGCTTTGACAGCCCTCGCTTCAGGCTAACAGACAACTACTAGTGTTGTCGCGGGGCGTGTGTGTCACAGATACGTGGTGTCAACAGTGTCGCCATAGAAGCGCGCAGTAAGGCGGTTGTTAGTATCGGTGCATTTCTCTACACTGAGCTGAAATGAAACGATTGCACATAAATTAGGTCAATAAATATTAACACCTAAATTAACTTATTTACAATTTTACATACAGTAGTGACAACACACAGAACTATTTACAATACAGGGACAGTGTTTTCCCACAGGATTTCCTCTGAATGATTTTTTTATTATAATTTTTTAAGGGGGGGGGGCGGGGGGTCCTGTTAGCGGGGCGGGCCGCCCCGCCAAGGCAATGGTAGGGGAAACACTGAAGTGATTAGACTGGGTATAGAATTATAAATTAGTACTACTGGATATAGTGCTTGTCACTGTATGTACAAAGTTGTAGTATTAATATGTACAGTGATACAGCTATGAAGACACTGGTAGTAAATCGTACTGGCCAGCAGCGTAACTAGTAAGAGTAGGTAAGGGATATGTACAGATATATTATCTACAGATTTGTAAAAAGGATTATACGCAGGTATGCACAGACGGATGTGCGTAGATATATATATATATATATATATACACGGTAAGAATAAATATATTTATGCAGTATATACAGCATTATTATAAGTTATGATGATGTACTTACATTATGATGCAAGTACTTGGTTCGTCAGTTGAGTTTTTGTGATTCGAATACAACAAATCTGTGTTTTCGTACATCTGTTTCTGTGCCCCACATCACACCTTCAACCCTGTCTCCCCCCCTCTCTTTCTGCCTCTGTACCTCTTCCCTTCTCCCCTCCCAGATGGGTATGATGGGGACCCCGGGAGGTCCCTACGGTGGACCGTACGGAGGGCAGGGGAACCTGGGTCTGGGAGGAGCAGGGCTGGGCCCTCAGCTCCAGAACAAGGGCCCCATGGCCAACAGCTTGGCCCAGTTCAACATGGACAAGAAGAACCAGCCCATGCAAGGCATGGCGGCGATGGTAAGACATTTAAGACCCGACCGCCGCCTCTGTGACTGGTGAAAGTGGTCACCGTAGAATCGTAGACACCGGAGAATGTGGTGGTGGGGCAAAATAAATCAAATTTGTTTCAGATGGGGGTAGATTGGGTTCAGAAACTACAAATAATCTTGTGCACTATTTTATAGATGTTGAAAATAAGAAAAGGGTTTGCAGATTACACGGGGATCTGCGGGATATTAAAAAGTCTTACGTCTTTCATAATTATCAATTTAAGGCCTTAAAAGGTATTAAAAAGTCTTAAATTTCATTTGCACAGGTATTACATTTATGGGTGACGCAGCCCGGCTGTAGGGAGATGAAATAATATTAACTATATGAAATGTTTTTGTATTTGCGTCGTTGGTTTTTGCGGGGCTACCGGGAGCTTGGTGCGTCTGGCAAGAGCTTGTATGGAACGTGCAAGCATTTAAATTGGCGCACAAGTGCAGCCGCCAGTTCAGTGTCGCTATGGGTTTTGGGATTTTTCCTAGTATGGTCGTGAAATTGGTATTTAGCTCTTAAGTGGTATTAAAAAGGTCTTAAAAAGTCCTGTTGAACTGAACTTCCTTTATCCCCCTTCTACCTCACTTTCCCAGGCTTCCCAGCAGTCGCAAGCGGGCGTGGGCGGCCCTTCCGGTCCGACCGGTGGAGGGGCACTGGGGATGGTGCCCAACGCTCAGGGTGGCCTGGTGGGCCCCTCCGCCCAGGTGTCCGCAGCTGCTGCCGCCGCAGCCGGGGCGCCCCCTACGGCCGACCCGGAGAAGCGCAAGCTGATCCAGCAGCAGCTGGTGCTCCTGCTCCACGCGCACAAGTGCCAGCGGCGGGAGCAGGCCAACGGGGAGGTGCGACAGTGCAACCTGCCACACTGTCGAACCATGAAGAACGTCCTGAACCACATGACCCACTGCCAGGCCGGCAAGTCCTGCCAGGGTGAGTACAGGAGGAGGCTGGGTGGGTAGTGAGTCCTGTCGGGGTGAGTACAGGATGGAGGCTGGGTAGTGGATTCCTGTCGGGGTGAGTACAGGAGGAGGCTGGGTAGTGGAGTCCTGTCAGGGTGAGTACAGGACAGGAGGAGGCTGGGTAGTGAGTCCTGTCGGGGTGAGTACAGGACAGGAGGAGGCTGGGTAGTGAGTCCTGTCGGGGTGAGTACATGAGGAGGCTGGGTAGTGAGTCCTGTCAGGGTGAGTACAGGAGGAGGCTGGGTAGTGAGTCCTGTCAGGGTGAGTACATGAGGAGGCTGGGTAGTGAGTCCTGTCAGGGTGAGTACAGGAGGAGGCTGGGTAGTGAGTCGTGTCAGGGTGAGTACAGGAGGAGGCTGGGTAGTGAGTCCTGTCAGGGTGAGTACAGGAGGAGGCTGGGTAGTGAGTCCTGTCAGGGTGAGTACAGGAGGAGGCTGGGTAGTGAGTCGTGTCAGGGTGAGTACAGGAGGAGGCTGGGTAGTGGAGTCCTGTCAGGGTGAGTACAGGACAGGAGGAGGCTGGGTAGTGAGTCCTGTCAGGGTGAGTACAGGAGGAGGCTGGGTAGTGAGTCCTGTCAGGGTGAGTACAGGAGGAGGCTGGGTAGTGAGTCGTGTCAGGGTGAGTACAGGAGGAGGCTGGGTAGTGAGTCCTGTCAGGGTGAGTACAGGAGGAGGCTGGGTAGTGAGTCCTGTCAGGGTGAGTACAGGAGGAGGCTGGGTAGTGAGTCCTGTCAGGGTGAGTACAGGAGGAGGCTGGGTAGTGAGTCCTGTCGGGGTGAGTACAGGAGGAGGCTGGGTAGTGAGTCCTGTCAGGGTGAGTACAGGAGGAGGCTGGGTAGTGAGTCCTGTCAGGGTGAGTACAGGAGGAGGCTGGGTAGTGAGTCCTGTCAGGGTGAGTACAGGAGGAGGCTGGGTAGTGAGTCGTGTCAGGGTGAGTACAGGAGGAGGCTGGGTAGTGAGTCCTGTCGGGGTGAGTACAGGAGGAGGCTGGGTAGTGAGTCCTGTCAGGGTGAGTACAGGAGGAGGCTGGGTAGTGAGTCCTGTCAGGGTGAGTACAGGAGGAGGCTGGGTAGTGAGTCGTGTCAGGGTGAGTACAGGAGGAGGCTGGGTAGTGAGTCGTGTCAGGGTGAGTACAGGAGGAGGCTGGGTAGTTTGAGAAATGGATTGATATAGTGTAGGGATTAGGGGTGGAACGGTTCACACAATTCACGGTTTGGTTGGTATCACGGTTTTGGTGTCACGGTTTTCGGTTCGGTTCGGCATACGTTATTATTATTATTATTTTTTATGTAACACTCCAAAAATACCATACATCAGCATAAGATATATAGCCTAAAATAATCCAACTTTTCAGTTATTCTCAAGTACGTAGTCATGCAAAAACTGAACGAATGAGGCAGTTTGACATTAGGCACATTATTTTGACAGTGACCGGTTAGAGCTAGGAGAGATTTTGGTACATCAAGAGGGGCATTGCTGATTTAAAAATGCTTCTCATTTATTTGGTAAAAAAAAAGGTTTACAGCGGTTTGCCTTAAATAATGTTTGGCACACAAAGACCGAACTGACTGAAAAATATAGGCAACATTTGTCAAAGTATTAACTTAGTGCAAACAAACAAAATAATTCTATTTTTTTTGGCCACATTATAGACAATGGTCATCAACAAAGTATTGATTGATTGATTGAATATGTTATTAACAGATTGCAGAATGGGTACAATACAGTACAGCTCAATACACACAATTGTTAAGGGGATGCACAGAGGATGCACAGAGTATGCATATGCTCAACCAGCACTAGACTTTCTTATCAAAAAGGAAAAGTCACTGTTATTTAAAATAAATAAATCATGTGTACTAAATATATATTTACTTTTTAATTGCATGAAACATTATGAAGTATTCTCTTATGCCGCTTTTCACTGCATGGTACCCAATCGACTCGCTTTTGCTTTTTGACTCTTGGTAGCTGTATTTGAAGTGACGTAACACCAGGAAGTAAATAGTCAACAGTAAGACACAGCGTTGGAACCTGGAGAAGCCCTGATGATATAATATAAGGGTGTTGGTTATCTTTGAACCTCTGTATATACCCCCCCTTCCCCACTAATGGGACTGGTGTCGTGGAGTCACTTTGCTGTGAGCGGTTCCACGGTTAGCTTGCAGCTAACGTTCGTTAGCTTGTGGCTAACGTTATAACCGAACAATACACACATGCCCCAAACCGCGGAGGTCGTACCGAACGGTGTACGGTTCGAATGCGAACCGTTCCACCCCTAGTAGGGATGCACTGATGGATGCCTATATCGCCTGACAAGAGTGCACCGATCCCACCCATTATTCTTACAGAGCAATATAGACTTACCATTAGTTTTGGTGCATTGGACAAGACTAATTGAGATATAATCAATTTCTCTCCCATTAGAGAGATCTAACACGCGTCTATATGCCAAGAATGCAGAAATCCAAGTCGCTTGTTACACATGTCTAACATTTTACACATGGCCCTAAGTATCTGATTTTAGTATTGGGGGGGGGGGGGGATCTCGAGATATCTGATACCAGTGTTGTTATCGGTGCATCTCCAGTACAATGTGGCGAGCAGCTTTCTTTCTGTTTTGTTGCCAGTAAGTAATTTGCTGACATCTGAGGGACGTCTAAAACGTGTGTCGACGGAGCATTTCTGTTTCCCCGGCGGTGATGTTCAGTAGGTGTTAATAACATTTCATCCCTTTCTTTCTTACCCTGTCTCTTTTTCCCCTTTTTGTTTGTTTGTCTGTCTTTCTCTCTCCCTCTCTCGTCCTCAGTGGCTCACTGTGCGTCTTCGAGACAGATCATCTCCCATTGGAAGAACTGCACGCGGCACGACTGTCCCGTCTGCCTGCCGCTCAAGAACGCCGGGGACAAGAGGAGCCAGCCGTGTGAGTGTCTGTATCTGACCAAACGACACTATTCCCTAAATGTTGTGTTCGTTTTATTCCTCTGTTTATCCCGTTTGGTCCCTGATTTTTACCAAATAACTTTTACCAAATCAGTTACTAGCATATAAGACTGTAATTGGTAACACATTATTTATTACGTGGGGAAATAAGACCTAATCAACATCTGTCTCCTCTCATCTCTGTTCCTGCAGCTCTTCTGACTGGTGCCGGTGCAGGGCTCGGGAGCTCTCTTGGGGTGGTCCCGGGGGGGCAACCAAGCGCTCCCAATCTCAACCCGCCGAGTCAGATCGACCCCAGCTCCATAGAGCGGGCCTACGCAGCCCTGGGCCTCACCTACCAGGGCAACCAGATCCAGGCGCAGACCAACCAGCCCAATATGTCCAATCAGGGCCTGCAAGGCCAGCCTGGTATGAGGCCCCTCAACCCCATGGGTAAGTCAGCTGGGCTAAAGTAGGTCTTGTTAAAATGCTGGATTCATGGGTGGTCAGCTAGGCTAAAGTAGGTCTTGTTAAAATGCTGAATTCTAGCAGTTTCTCAAACCGTCTTTTCTTTCAACACCATGGGTAGGCTAGCTACTTTTAAGAACTCACAAAAAAATCCCACTAGCAATCGGCTACATAAATGCAAAAACATCTACACCTTTAGGAATTTGAGTGTGCAAGATAGCTAATTGCTAACATATTGAAATGCAGGGCTATCTCAGATGCTTGTGTATTATACAGATTACAGCATTTTAGATTCATTCCCTTCATAATTAATATTTTTAGAGGAGGGCCTCTAACTGGCTTGAGATATTCATGGCCGAAGCCGCAGGGAACATGGCATCTCTCTTGGGAGCAGAAAACTGTTACCAGTCAACTGCCCCACGTCTTTCATCCCAAACACAGAAAATCTATCTGAACCCTAACCCTTACTTTTTGGGACTGGTTTGCACTTCGGTGTTGCATGTTCCCTGTTCAAATACGACACCACGCTTGTTGACATTTCAGTCATGTCGACCTTTATCAAGCCATTGCAAACAAAGGTGGGCGTCTGAGACAGATCTTTGGCGTGTTCTGGTGGGAATGACATTCATCGCTGAAACCTCAAGTGTCGAAAGTGCTTTTGCGTGTGGATAGGTGAAAGCTGTGTGTGATCATCGCATCCCTAACCTCTCCTCCCATCTGTGTCCAGGTGCAAACCCCATGGGAGTGAATGGAGGCGTGGGGGTTCAGAGCCAACAGTCCAGCCTGCTGCAAGACACCATGATGCACCTCAACGTCAACAGTCAGAGGTCAGAACACACACACACACACACACACACACACACACACACACTAGAGCTGTCCCCAAGCCTGTTTTTGGGATTCGAACATTCGCCAGGGTTTTTCCGAACGGACGTTCGAACCATTGTTTTTAATCACGCAAAAAAAGTATCTGGTTCAGTACTGTCGAGTCTTGGCGCACATTTACGCATATAACGTAGCGCATATGCACACATTGCTGCGTTAAGAGTACTGACTACGTACTGGTCACGGGAGGCTTCAATAACGTTTGGATGATAATTCATTTTGTGAATCCATTTGTTGAAACAATCTTTTCTGCTATCTTTTTTTTAAAAAATTTTTATCCACTTTTTCTCCTTATTTTTCTATTTTTCTCCCATCCCAATTTCGTAATTCCAATTCTTCCCTCCCCTGTCTTGAATGTTGCTAGACTATGCCTCCCACTGGTCGGCTGTAGTGAGGATAGAAGCCTTGCATCACGTGTCCCCTCCGGGCTCCGGTACACGAGGAGGCAGCCTGTCGCATCTTTTCACCAGACAACTCGAACTCTGTGGCGAGGAGTAAAGGCCTCTACATGCTACAGCAACTTCAAAGCAACTTCAACACAACATCAGCGCGATTTCAACTCGGTTGTTGCAGAGGGTCTTGTAGACTGTGTTGCGAGGACGTTGCGTACCTGTCTCCAAAATCTAATCTAAACAACCGTTGCGTTGATATTGCATAGCAGTGATTGGTTGGTTAGCGAATGGGGGCGGGGCTGTCATAGAATAATATTGGTCCCGCAGAGAATACCATCCTCCATTGTTGTAGCCAGCCAGCGTTGATGCTAAATAATTAGCGTCACATAGCTGGCCTTTTTCTGAAAACCCAAGCACATATTGTTCCATAGCATACGCCTTCAGTTGATCATGACAAATCCTCTCTTACCTTGACGATTAAAAAGCCTCCATAATTTAGTAAATAAAGCTGTAGCCAGCCAGCTAGCATTGGTGCTATTCAAAATGCTATCCACATTAGCTACATAGCTAACCAACTAAATACAATGGTATCCTGAGGTAACGTTAAATACAACGTTTGCTAGTCGAAATGACTGGACACACACAGGGACAAGTTGAACATCAATCAATTAATTTATTCCAACAGGTAGTTTGAGCTGCATGTGAGCCGAGGTCTTTCTCTCCTCCATTGGAAACGAATGACGTTACGGTAACGTTAGCTCGAAAAGCACAGAAACGGGCGACAGAAGTTAAGCTGCTAGCAACAGACACTATAACACTTCCGGTCGGGGGATTTCAAAATAAAAGAGCGGCGTCTAAAAGCACCGGAAATACGTTTATTTTGTACATTATCTAACGTTAACACGAACCTAAACTAACTTTAGTTAAACTAACTTTGCGCGTCGATGTTGCAGAAGCATAAAGGCAGAGTGTCTACAACACTGTTTGTCGATGTTGTGTTGCAGTTGCTTTGAAGTTTCTGTAGCATGCAGAGGCCTTAACGCGTGGGAGGCTCACGCTGCCCCCGATACTTCCTGTTTCTGCTGTACAGGCGTCACCCAACCGACCTGTAGGAGTCGCTGTCCACAACGTCCAATCCCCACCCACCGGCTTTCCCACCCTCTTAACACTGCCAATTGTGTTAGTATGACGACCGGCCAAGCCGGTAGCAACGCAGAGAGCTGGGCTTGATACCAGTATCTCCTGCGTTAGTGGCGAGCGCCTTGCCCACTGCGCCACTCAGCCACATTTTTTTTTTCTTTTTTTTTTGCATTTATTGCTTTTCCTGGTCAGACATGACAGACGGATGAGAGGATGAACGGGAGAAGAGTCGGGGAAGACATGCGACAAATGGGAGTCACCGGGAGTGGGAAGCGAACCCGGGACGCGTGAATACTTTCGACAACAAATGTTTGTTTCCGCGTTCGAGTTTCCCGCTCTGATTGGCCAGGTCATGTGACATGTGCGCCAATCGTGGGACAGCAAGTTCTGTGCCTATTTCCGGGTCTTAACAGCCTGCAAACTACCTGGCGTTCTATCGCCATGCTCTAAGACAAACTCTAAACCTTAACCACACTTCGAAAGAGCGCCTAAGCTTAACCAGTGTAGAAACTTGCGGTCCCACGATTGGGCGTACATGTCACATGACCAGAAATGACCTGGCCAATCAGAGACGCGGAAACAAACATTTGTTGTCTAAAGTATTCAGGCTGCTTCGCGACGCAGTGCGATACATGGTGTGCTACTAGATCGCCCGGCTCCTTCTATCTTAACGTTAGCAAACTAAAGGGCTGCGCTCTAACAGTACATAGCTTAATTAACGTGCATACCATAACTTACCCGTGTAACATTGAGTAACTTGTGTTCCGCTGGGAAAGCATCAGCATCACTGCATGGTTTAAATTGACACCTAAATCCGCCTAGTAAAAAGGCCCTATAAAACTGCATTAAAACTCCCAGAATCTAAGCTGTTTTTTTGAAAAATGTCAAATTGTCAACACCTACCAAAAAGTATTTTTCTCAGGCTTTGAAGTAGATATAAACATGGTGTGACGGGGTTCTTTCTAGACTCCTCAAAAAACTCCCACAAACAATGGCGTAGTCGGAAAAATGGTCTTGGTGTTGTTTTTATTTCCCAGCCTTCAAGGTGCAGAGGTGACATCTCAATAACAAGTGACTTAAACAAACTAACAAAATACTACCTGGTCTATCATATGCGCTCCACAATAACGTCATATTGATAGACGACACTTAATGCGCGGAACTTCCCTAGTTACTCATCTTTAGCAACCTTTATCTGGTGAAGCCCCGACACAGAGACAAACAGACTAACAGACACATATACGGCACTTCCCTCAGTCACCTACATTGCAACTGATGCAGGGGCAAGACCCAGAACCTTGGGCCCGCAGCCCTTATGACACCTGCACTCCTCCCCCTCCACAGGTGCCACACATAATTCATTAAACCAAGACTACACAGGTGCTACACATCAAATGGATTGCCGTTTCCTGCACATATTATATAAAAACAACCTCCAATACCAATACCCTCATAACCCAATAAATAAATACATATACACAACCCAATAAATAAATATATATACACAACACAACAAATAAATATATATACACAACACAACAACAATAAATAAATATATGTATGAATGGATATATGAATGTATGTATAAATGCATGTATGCTTAGATTAAGGATATGTATGCATGTTTGATTATGTATGAATGTATATGATGAGTGAATGTTGTGTGTATGTGTGCGTGCGTGCTGCCCCGGCGTCAGTGACAGACCCACTCTGTCACACATGGATAGCTTACAAGTGTGGCTTTTATTTACAGTTGATTGCTTTAAAATAGTATTCAACTAGAATAAAGTAAAAATCAATGAATAACAAAATATCTATAAAATGTAAATAAACTTATAATAAATGTTGAATAAAAACTATTCAGAACACATTTATCACCAGGTAACATGTGAGAAACAATAAGAAGTGACAGAGCCCTGGTGTGGCGATCAGGGGGCTCTCTGTCACTACTAGCTGGTGTGGCTAGTAGCTGGTGTGGCTAGCAGCTGGTGTGGCTAGCTAGCTGGTGTGGCTAGCAGCTGGTGTGGCTAGCAGCTGGTGTGGCTAGCAGCTCAAAGTTCAATCATGCTCAACTAATAAGGGAGCATTAAAAAAAAAAAGAATCTATGACCATATGGACCCCCCTCTCACTTACCCACGTGGGGTTTCAGCCAATGAAGGCGCATATCATTGGTTACTAGCCTTGAAAATGAGTCGCGCTGAAAGATGCAATAATGTGTATTCAGCTGGGAACCACCTACGCACGAATGCGCATCCAGTTGTTAAAGGTATATACACACCAGGCCACGTGAGCGGATCGGCGCGGGGGAGAAATCCGCTCTTCGCTCTTTAAAGCTTGTTCCGCTCCGCTAATCGCTCATGTTGACCCCGCCCCCAAGTCGCTCTCCGCTCGCACACCGCTCACCTTGAATCGAGCGCTCCCCGCGCCAGATCGCTCTGCAAATTTTTATAATTTTTTTGGAGCATGGACCCCCTGGGCCCCTTAACAATTGTTTTTATTGAGCCGCATTGTAATTGTACCCATTCTGCAATGTTAAATAACGTTGTTTATCCATTCACTAGCTCTACTAAGCGATGATAGCTAGCCTAGCCACAATGCTATGGTCGCGGCCATTAACGTTAGCATGTAAGCTAACGACAACAACAATGGCGTCGGATTCAGATTTCTAACATCCTGTGAGTGACAAAGCCTGAACAGGATATCACAGGTTCACCCTTCTCAATTCTCATTGGTTGAAAATGGCCTTCATGTTTGTACATCGCCATCTGTTGCTTTGGCATTGTACTACATGCATATTACATCAGTGTTAAACCACTGTGTGAGCGGCCCGGAGTGGATTGGAGCGGAGGAGAACTCTCGCTCCGGACGTCGCGCCGACCCATTTTAAAACCCACTCCTCGCTCACGTCAAAACCGCCCGCTCCGCTCCCCGCGCCGCTCACGCTCCGATCCGCTCGCATGCACTGATACACACCATGTGTATCCTGATGTCAATGGGTTAATCCAAACGTCTGTTCGGAAACGTTGTATTATGAATAGGACTGTCTGTTTATCGCGTTAATTAGATTAATTAATTACACAGCAAGCGCTGGCGCCGAATCACGTATATATACGTGGTTGGCCGGGAATGTGTTAAAGTTAAATGCATCTACTGGTGCACTTTGAGAGCAAAATAAAGAGGCTAGATCTATGATGATCTTTGTGCTCAAAACACAAAATCGACTAGACTAGCTTCCCAATCCTCTCCTCGAAGCACCCCAGCCGTTCACCGTATTTGTTAAATTCCCCCACCAGCACACCTGATTCAACTTAACTAGCCCTTTATTAGTTGAATCAGGTGTGCTGGTGGTGGAATTTAACAAATACATGGAACGGCTGGGGTGTCTCGAGGAGAGGTTTGGGAACCACTGGACTAGAGCAGGAGTTCCCAAAGTTTTCAGGTTGCGACCCCCGAAATAACGGTGTCAGAGAGCCACGACCCCCACTATTATAGGAGGATAAGAAATTCAATAATAATAATCTTATCAAATATTATTATAATTTTTTTTAATAAATGGAAATGTATGGTTGAAACATGCAAACGTTGAAACGCACACACACTAATAAGCATTGGAGGCTTTTAACCAGGGCCGGACTGGGGATATATAGCCCCAGTCAGGCCACTTTTTAAGCGGGGTCTGGGGGTCCCCCACCAGGACATCTTTTGTTACAAAGACTTTATTTCTTGCATTCTGGTGTAGATTTTTTTTTATTTGTACCCTTTAAACACACGGATCAACGCAATATTGGTAATATAGAGTCCTTACCTGGTCTCTGGTGTACTGCAAAAAGAATAATCCAATTATCTGATCGCCATTCCAGATATCCACAGCGATCCTGTCTCCGACGTTATCCGGCATTGCACATGAACGGGCGGGCGGGGTCAGGTGTCCAAGCCATCCCTACAAGCCCTTGTTTTGCCGGAGTGTTTAGACCCTGCCCCCACGCCTCAGCTTGGTAGAGAAAAGAAACCACATTGTTTCAAATGGAGTGCAATAGCCGCCGCAAGGCGTTAGGCGGCGGTATTGACCATCTGCGATCTCAGACACATTCAGTACAGCATGCACAAGGTGCCTCGATGGATTATGAATGGCGATAGCGAATAAAAGGAAAACCGAGACAAAAACGTAGATCTGCGTTTCCGGCACTCAGCCGCTGGGCCACAGAAACGTAAATCTACATGAACGGCAACCAATGTGTTAAAAGGCAACTATTGTTTTTGTGTTTGGCTGGGCTCCGCCCATACTCTCAATGCGCTTTGAGTGACACCTGCACTGGCAGATAACTGGGAGGGGGAGAGGGAGAGAGGGGAGCGACGGAGAGGGAGGGAGGGAGGGAGAGAGAGAGAGAGAGAGAGAGACAGACCGACCGACCAACCCTCTTTTGAGGAAGTGCAAGTGTCTGACAGGGAAACCGCTTCCGCATTATTTCCACTCGCTCCGTTTTGATCATAATTTCAACGTATCACAGTTGATGGTGTAAAATCTGAATGGCTTGGTTTAGTGGGGGAGGATCTTGTCTCAACCGAACTGGAGGAATGGGACTGAATGAGAATTTCACATCTAGTCAGTGTTGGTACAACCCCACATTGCTAGAAAACAATGCAAACCACTGGAAATGGCCATTTATAAGATAGGGGACCTTTTAAAAAGTTAAACCAGCAGATACCCTCAAATCACTAGTAGATTATTAGAATACTAGTATTTCAAACAAATGGATATCTTCAGCGATAAGTATGTGGTAAATCTACTCAAGGGACATTGCTTTCCTTCATATGGCCATATGGCCAACACATGTCAGAGTTGTAGCTGTGTGTGAGGCGTCGGCGTACCCTAACATGTAGGGGTGGGACGATACATCGATCCAGATCGATATATCGATCTATTATCAAATAGGATCGATGCAACGTAAAAAGATCGATTCATATTGCGACACTCTTATTTTTAAAATCCCCTGGTGAGCAATGCATATCCGCCCGGCCGCCACAACAGTAGCTCAGTAGCAGCGTGTGTAGACGTTAGCCAGCATTGTTTCAGAGTCTGCCTATTTTGTGACCGGAAATAAGTGCCTGTTGTTTTTTCCCCCACAACGGGTCAAATGCATCTAACATGTTTTGCATCCTCGCCATTCCTTTATGCCCACGTCGCGTTAAATACCGAAATTAACGTTGCGTTAGCGTAAGCTAACTAAACTAAGCTGATCAGAGCCATATAGAGAGAACAGCAGAGGTCCACTAGGTCAGTGGTTCCCAAAGTCGTGGTCGCGACCCAAAGGTGGGCCGCGAGCAGCCACGGGTGGGCCGCGAGATGATTTAAAAAAAATAAAAAAAAAATAAAAAAAAATATTTTTTTTATTTTTTATTTTTTATTTTTTATTTTTTTATTTTAATTTTTTTTGTCAGGCCACTGAACTTAGAAGCAGGACAGGACAGTGTTTCTAGTTGTATTCTAAAATTGTATTCTATTGTATTCTAAAATGTGACTATATGGTTTTATATTAACTTAATAAATAAACAAAAACGAAAAATCTACTTATTTCAACGAACATTTCAAACTAAATAACAGATTATGCACATAAAACGCTGAAAACAACCGAAGCAACAATAGTATTTTAATGAGGCTATTATTATTATCATTATTATTTTGCAACAAGTTAGCCCTCTCATAAATAGCACATATAAATGAATAACTAACTTGAACTAACTTAATAGGATTGAAGTGATATTTGGCTTAAAAACTCGGTCACCTGGCAAAAAAAAAAAAAAAAAAAAGCTAGACTATGTGCATTGGGCCGCGGCTCTCTGACGCCTCATTTTCTGGGCCCCGGCCTGAAAAGTTTGGGAACCCCTGCACTAGGTGACTAGGGACTGGGAAGGAGGGGGGTTACTGAATGAATGAATGAAAACTTTATTTAACAGATTGCAGAATGGGTACAATACAGTACAGCTCAATACACACAATTGTTAAGGGGATGCAGACCAGAGAAAGACGTTTGTCTTGTTTACATCAGGGTCCCCCTGACTGCATTCTCGAGATAGCCCCACTACCAGGATCTGCCCGGTACTGCACCTTCGGACTCCCAATATGCCTTTTCCAGCCAAAATACAGCTCTGACAGTGAATAGGATATATATATAAAAAAAAAAAAAAACGAACCTAAAAACAGTGAACAGGAGGTCTATTTGTATTAAAAACAATAGATTGTTTTTCATTTAAATGTCTGGAAGAGCTCAAAAATAAAAATGTCAAATGATATTTCCATTCCCTTTTTTTTTGTTGATTTAAATGTTACTGATTGTGTTAAATGGGCATATAATGGGCATATAATATCGTCTCATATCGATCGCAGGCACCTGAATCGAATCGTATTGTATCGTATCGTGGCAGACTTTGTGATATCGGAAAATATCGTATCGGTGTCCAAAGAATCGATATCGTATCGTGATGAAACTGGTGATTCCCACCCCTACTAACATGACTGTTCACCTTGTGTGTCTCTCTTCATCCCAGTCTAATGAACGACACAGGGGGTGTAGGCAGCATGCCCACGGCCACGCCTCCCTCTGCGGCAGGCATGAGGAAGATCTGGCACGAGGACATCACGCAGGACCTACGAAACCACTTGGTGCACAAACTGTGAGTCTTTTTTATATATATAATTATTAGTATTTATTTGATAATGATACAAAACAAAACATACATGAATATAACAGAACAAAATGTATATACACACACACATACATCAGGGGTCGCGCTAGGATTTTAAACTGCCGGCCAGAATGTCGAATGATTACAGTTTGTCGGACAAATGATTAAAAAAAAACTGCCATATCTATTTTCAATGCATGAATGACAGGCAGGTGCATTTAACACTTCCAGTGCCACGCCTCTTCCCGTAAGTTACTGCCTCATGCCAACCATTAACCCCATGTAAACGGTCACCTTGTTTGTAGAGCTATAACCATATTCTATATTATAGCTATGGATACGGTACTATAGTCATTTGACACTGGGTTTCTTCCGGTCAAGATGCAAAAAAGAAAGAATTTTTCCATCCATACGTTCCCGTGTTATGCCGTGGTGAATACTATAGATATCTATGAATATAAGCACCAAAAAATATTTAGGAGCACAGTGAAAATATTTCAAGTAACGAGTTTTTTTTTTTTTTTAATCGTTGTTGGCAGTGAATGACCAGCCAGTCACTAGAATGTTTATACATACACACGTACTCGTATACATATACATGATGACATACATGGACAAGACACAACAAACTGAGTATTAACACATTGGTTGCCAGCCGGATATGACGTTTTATTGCTTGGATGCCACCACGTTAATCAATGGGAGGATGAGCACATTGCGAACGCATAAACTATATCTTAAATTATGTGTCTAATACACACATCGTTTATCAATGACTTGCTTGCAGTCAACATGTATGAAACGGATAGTTTTTTCATCAGTACATTTCTGTTTTATACCGTTTTGAATACGAGTATATAGGGCTGGGCGATATGACTAAAAACGTTATCGCGATAAAATTATAAAATGATTTTCATATAATTCGATATCGATAATTATCGTCGATATAATGTCTGTCAAGTTTAATTAACTTCTTATGCTGCTGCAAATGTCTCAAGTCGAGTTGATGTCGTCATCAGTCCGCGCACGTTAGCAGTAGCCGACAAGCGGAGTATCTCATGACAATAAATATGACACTAAAACTCTCTTCCGCCACAATATATTGAAACGACGTCCACTGTATACCCCACACTACTTAAACGTGGCCTCAGAATTCAAAACACACACATACTCGGCACGTAAATATATAAAACAACGCCGTGCAAGCTAATTAGCCTAGCTAGCCTGTTGTTTATAAGTGGTGTATTCCATGACAATGTGCTAAATATTACACTAAAATACTCTCTTCCGCCACAATATATTGAAACGACGTCCACTGTATACCCCACACTACTTAAACGTGGCCTCAGAATTCAAAACACACACATACTCGGCACGTAAATATATAAAACAACGCCGTGCAAGCTAATTAGCCTAGCAAGCCTTGTTGTTGAGTGAGTCCTAGTACCTCTGGGTCTCCTTCCGGATCTCGTTCGCTCTCGGCCATCTCCTTCACTGATTGGTTGTTAGCTGTTGTGCGTATGCACGTCACGTCATCACGTAACGTTGGTTGTTGTTAGTGGGTGTGCTGAGCCGAGGCTGAACGGAGCCAAGCTTGGAAATCGATATATCGAAACTTTGCGACCACGTTTCATGTTTATTTCGAGGAAATAATTTATCGCGATAGTTATCGTTTTATCGCCCAGCCCTACGAGTATAGTTTCGGAGAGTTCTAGTCATTTCAGAGAAATTCCGCGAAAATAGCCATTTACTGGAATACACAAAACACGTTGTCATTTTCCGGCTGATTTATTAATAGTTTTCAAATAAACGCTAGATTATCGAGAGTATTTGTGTTCTTATGCACGATACGAAAGCGGGCTGAAAAATAATTTATTCGTGCCGCGCCTAACGCCACACACACACACACACACACACACACACACACACACACACACACACACACACGTTGTGAAATCTGTGAAAAACAACTCTGATTAACCCAAAACTGGTAACATAGATTCCTTACCTCAGATCAGATGTTCTGCAAAAAGATGAATCCAATTCCTGATCGCCATTCCAAATATTGATCGCGTTTATTGATCCAACGTTATAGTCCGAAACGCATAATCCAAGCTGCTTCCAGCCTCGCCAGTGAATCTGGTAACACGACACTGCTTGCCAGAGATAGGAAAATCCTGGACCGGAGTATTTCTCTGATGCACTTTTTCACTCAATCCAATCCAATGATGTGCATTACCATCCGGGAGACGATAGGGGGCGGTATTTGCCCTTTTCGAGCTCAGAGCCATTCCCAATGATAATGTCAGGCTGGATGGATGAAAAATTTATGGATATTGCTAATAAAAGAAATAACGAGAAATCTCGTTATTGGCAACCAACGCATGGTTGCCAAACTCGTTATTGGCCGCCAATCGTTGAAAGCCAACAACGAGTATACTCGTTATTTGATCGTTATTTCTTTGATTAGATATTTCCATTTATTATCCATCCAGGGAGCCTGGTGTTATCATAGGGAATGAGTCTGAGATCGCAAAAGTCCAATACCGCCGCCTGGTAGAATGTGGCCGGTATTGCACATCCTTCTAAACTCTGTATTGGGCTGTGCGTCGATTATATTGGTCCAGGCGGACTTTTCTAGTAACCTGAACCTAGGGCTACACCCGATCGCATTGAATTGTTTTCGGGACCACCGATTCATTATGCTGTGGTGGGTTATGTCATGGGCCAAATGGACATACAATCTACCAGATGGCTATCAAATAATTGGAATATTCTTTTTGGAATCCCACCGGCCACAGGTAAGAGCAATTTAACGTCAATGTCAGCTTGATTGTGCCTTGTTTTCATAGCCATGTTTTCATAGCCATCGTCCTGATCAGCGTATGTTGTTGTACTAACGAATGCCGTTATTGACAATCAATTCATCAGAAACGACCCCCCCCCCCTTTCATGCATTCATGATGGAACATAATAGGGCTGACCTTCGAAGCTTTTTTTGGCAATCGAAGCTTCGGGGCCGAGCTTCGATTTTAATTCGAAGCTTCGAGAGAGAGATAAAAAAAAATTAAAAGAATTATAATATTTATTTATTATTTTTTGTATTTGTTATCTTATGTTGTGGGACTTGTACCGCACTTTGGTAAACTTTGTTGTTTTTAAATGTGCTCTATAAATAAAGTGGATTGGATTAATTAATTAAGTAGCCACTTTCGTGCCAACAAGGTTTCACTCGGCTGCGCTGCCTGGGTGCAGTGGGGCTGCTCTCACAGCCAACGACATGACATTACATAATTATGTTGCAACCTTCGTCTATCAAGCAAACAATTATATTATATTTAATTTATAATTTATAATTATATCAGACAATGCACCTACAAAAGCAGATGATTACAATTAAATTAGCCAACTTGGTAACACATTAGTCATAGCAGAGCTCTACAGTGCAACCATATTGCTCGCATATGCCCCTAGAAATATGTGTGTGCGAAACGGAAAAATCAATTACTCGCACACAAGATTACAGCCTCAATCGTGCTTTTTTTCTCCACTATAATCGTTCAAAAACTACAAGTTCCACATTGCACTCAAGCCAACGGTCCAATCACAGTAGAGTGACGTGACTGGTTTAAAAAAAGAAAAAGAAAAAGGAAATGACCAATCGGAAGCTCTCATTTTCTCTTTTACTTCCTGAGAGTCCGCCATTGTGATATGCGAGCGTTTTCTGAGACACAAGTAACATTAAGTTAATGTAATATTCTAGTCTTACCAATAGCAATAGATTTGAGAACACCTAGATGCATCGATAGCAATAGTAATATAACGTTAATGCAACAAAAACGAATGCCTTGCTTTGTTAATCATAACGTTGATGCAGTAGCGTATGTCGTTGTGTTGGCTGTAACGGACATGACAATAACATAACGTGTACACATTAAAATTGCGATAATCGATTCTAACATTTTCAAATCAATGCAGTTGAATTTTCCCCTTAGGATCGATGCATTGCGATGCATTGTTACACCCCTACACCAAAGTAACTGGGCCACTGTGTATACAGCTAACTTGGCTAGCGTTATCAACAGCAGATGTGGGCAATAGGGTCCAGCTGCAGCGCCGGACGGCCAGAGTGCAAGCGGTGTGACGTAATTGGCTAAATCGACTGTCAATCAATGGTCTACCTGACACGCAAACTCATAAACAATGTTTCTGTACTGGAGGTGTACAGTATTTCAATAGGCAACCCTGAAAGGATTATTTTTCTAGAAGAGCAACACTACACAACAATTACACAAAACCAACGCATGGCGGCCAATAACACATGGTCGTTCTCTGGTTGTTTTCAGTCCTCATTCCCCTGACAACTAGTGGTGGGATTCACCAGAGGCCCCACAATACGATTATAGCGCGAGACAAGAGTCATGATATTGTTATATTGCGATTTATTGCCTTTTTTCAAATTATGTCAACTTAACTGCAATAAAATAATTTGTATTACAGCGAAATTAGATTGAGAATACCGTAATTCCTCTAATAGTAACCGGGTCTCAAATACAAGCCGGGTCTCTATTAATGGCCGGGTGCGCTCTTGAGCTAAGCAATTATAAGCCGGCCTCCTAATACAAGCCGGGTTACTAATATACTGAGCTGCATACTGAGCTAGTTACTTGATTTCACTTTGAAAACGTTGAAATGACCAGTGACTACCTGTAATTGCACTGTTTACTATTTCATACAGTACTTGGTTTCAATAAATGAACACAGTACATTTTACTGGGTTCAAACTGACACAAAATGTTGATTTATTCATTATGATCCGTTTGAAAATTTGAAATATAGGCCTCCCTCTTATACAGGCCTCCTCCTAATACAAGCCTGGTACCCGCTACAGTTGAAACAAATACAAGCCGGGGTTACTATTAGAGGAATTACGGTATCCATATATCGGCATGCAAAATATTGCAATAGATTGCTGTATCGATTCCGTCCCACCCCTACTGACCTCTCTTTCTCTCTCTCTCTCCCCCCCCCCACACACACACACACAGGGTGCAGGCCATATTCCCCACTCCGGACCCTGCTGCCCTGAAAGACCGGCGGATGGAGAACCTAGTGGCCTACGCCAGGAAGGTGGAGGGAGACATGTACGAGTCTGCCAACAGCAGGGTAAGGAAGTCTCTCTCAACACTTGTGGCTTTTTGTTTTTTTCACAAATGGTGTTTTCAGGATGGACATGTCCTTGACTTTACTGCTTGTTGAACATGTATTGATTTGTTCCTCTGTGGTGTTTTCTTTTCTCCCATCACCTCCACTTGTCGTCTTGTTCCTACATTTCCTCCCTTCCCGTTTGTCCCCACCCTCCTCTCTCTCAGGCGGAGTACTACCACCTGTTGGCAGAGAAGATCTATAAGATCCAGAAGGAGCTGGAGGAGAAGAGGAGGACCAGGCTCCAGAAGCAAGGTCTGGGTCTGGGGCCTCCCAGCATGGGACAACCCCCCACTGGAATGCCTCCTAGTGAGTGGACAGGCTGCACATGTAGGCTAGATGCCAAAACTACATGTACACACACACACACACCAGGTTGACGGTAGCTGGTAAATACAGGCCAATGGCCGTCTAGAATTTAAATTGGCTAAAAAAATATATATATATATTAGTGCTGTCAATCGATTAAAATATTTAACTCGATTAATCGCATGATTGTCCATAGTTTAATCGCAAATTAATCGCATTTTTTCCCCTATCTTAAACAGATCTTTTTCAAGTTCCAAGTTTTAATACTCTTATCAACATGCGAGTCAACAAATGCTTGCTTTATGCAGCCATTTAACACTTTGACTGCCGGGACACGTCTTTTCACGTCTTTGCTGGCCATGCTAAAGTTGCCGGGGGACGCTGTACAGCGTCCTTATATCAATATTTCAAAAATCTGCGATCGGATTCATATTCCCCCTCCGCTGGCCTGAGATCCACCAGCAGGACCCACTGAGCTCTCTGGCGGTTCAGGAGCGCCATCTGGTGGCCGATCGGCGCAATCGCCACACAGGATGTTGAATAGAGGTTGTCATGACGACCGTAGTACTTCCGGGCGCTCGCTATGGTTCATGGGACTCTGGCTCGTCACGCTACACGGTGATCGATTGGCAATAACTCGATAAACAACATGATTTGGACGTATATACCATTATACAAGCTGGAGATGGACCGGGTAAAAATATATCCCATAATGATAAAATTTCTACTCGACGATGATCGCCCAACGGCGCGCGGAGACTGGGGTGAGTTTTAGCGTGTAACGTTACCGTCTTAGATGCGAACTGCTATTATCAACATTTGACCCACATTAGATGATTGGTATAACGCTGCCCACGGAATTATAAACGCCCCCTCGCCCATCCGGTCAACATCAGATGACGTGTAGTAACTTCTAGAAGTACGTCTAGTTGGAATTTTTTATATCGCGCTGATTGCCATCAAACTGTATTTCATCATCAATATAATGCATTTGGGGCTATATATCACGTTCTGGAGAAAGCTGCAGAAAGAGATGAAAACATACTTATACATTAGACCATACTTTACTATGAATATGTGAATGAAAAAGTTTAACGTTGCTACACAATGAACAATACATATAGGACTTTGAATGGGCCCTAATAATGGCAATGTAGCAATAGAATTAAAAAAGTTATAGCCCTGCAAAGAAGGGAACTTTCTCCATAGACAAATAGCGCTGGCAATCTATGGTATATCATTAATTTAACCCAAGGCAACCAAAGTGTTAACACAAAAGGATGACCCTCATGCATTGCAAATTTGCATCAAATTCAAAACAGAGTGATGCACAAAATAACTTTTTTTTAAAGATTTATTTTTTGGCGTTTTTATCGCTTTATTTCTACTGGGCAGTCCAGGGCCCTGTTTCTTGTACCTGGATAACTGAGTTAGCCGGATAACTTTAACTGGATAACTGAGTTAGCCGGACTTTCCGGTTCCCTGTACGTGGATTTTCCAAATCACCATGACAACAGATCCAAAAGTTTGAGCCTGGTCGAAAGCAGAGTTTAAGTTCAAGTTAGCCGGATGAACCATAGCCACGCCCCCGCAAAGAAGTGACAGCCCGTTTCCTGAAACTATTCCCACAGTCTACGATCTGCATTATACCATTCTGAATTACGTTTTTGGGCTCCATTCTTCCAGAGGGGGCTTTTGAAATGTAAAATAGACCCAAAATGCTGATACTAAATTCACTTTGTCCTAAATAATGCACGTTATATATACCGTGGCGACGGTGGCGCTCGCTCGTGCGATGTACACATTATGTGGTTATTTTAATTGTAACTGGGATTAAGATGTCTGATGAGATGCGCTGTTTGACGGATTTGAGAAATTGAATGAGCCTTTGACGTCACATTAATGAATGAGGATAAAGAGATAAACTTCATTCAAAACAAAGGATATTCTAAACACGGGTCTCTCGTTCATTAATGTATAAACAATGAATTTATCCCATCTGGCACAGTGGTGCAGCGGTAGTGCTCAAGCCTGCCAACCCAGCGACCGGGGTTCAAAACCCGGTGTTTCCAATATGATTTTTTTGAATATAATATTAATGATTATACGCCAAAGTAGCCTGGTTTTAAGTTAAAATATTATAAATCGACATGCATTGAGGATGTCATTCTTTATATAGCTCTCAACGTGCACCAAATTGAATTATTCCTATATTGCAAAAAGAAGGAGACGACTAGGGTCTCGAACCCCGGTCGTCTGTGTGAAAGTCAAAAGAACAACCCGTTAGACCACATTGGAGATAAGTTAAAGATTGACTATACATCAATCAATGGGTAAGAGAGCCGTATCGTAATTCTGTATAACAGTTAACTAATTATTTTCGCTAGCAAGATCTCATTTGATTATTCAATCCAGCAGGCAAGTTTAAAGAAATATAATCTGATTGATTGAGGTAATGAGGGACTTAAAATTAGCCTATAGATAACGCATTTAACTTGTCGGCGAGGCGATTGAGCCGTATTGCAATCTGTCAATAAAGTCTTAAATCAATTAATCAATCAATGCCGTTAGAGAATCAGGATCTCTGCCATCGATACGTGCTGGCTTTTCACCTAAAGCGGCCGCGCGCATTTAGCCTGAGTCGCAAGTCTGGCTTGAGTTAACGAGACTGAATCCACCTTCGTGGAACAGGAAAATCCCGGCTTCAAACATCGGGTTAACTGAAGCTGGATAATGACATCTTGATCGACTTAGTTGAACCACGTACAAGAAACAGGGCCCAGTAGGGAGAGACAGAGGAGGAATGGGAGACAGCGTGGGGGGAAGACATTCGGCAAATAACGACGGGTTCGGGAGTCGAACCCGGGTCGGCCGTGTCGCGGCTGAGCGCGCTATGTGGTTCGCCACTGGGGCGCCCCACACAAAATAACTTAAAAGAAAATAATAATTTAAAACAATGAATAAAGTGTGCATGAAATAATAGGGGAAAGAAAACGTTAGGAACTTGTTACATTCACCCACACAAGGGCTGATTAATCACACGCCCCCCTCTCTCTCACACACACACTCTCCCAGCTCTATTTCTCTCTTGCCCCTTCCTCATCTCTCTCACCCCCCCTCTCTCTCTAACACACACACACACACACACACACACACACACACACACACACACACACACACACACACACACACACACACACACACACACACTTCAGAAACAAACATAGTATCAATGAGAGCATCAATAATACACCTGAGTGAAGTCTAGTAAAAAAAAAAATTTTAATAAAAAATTGTTATAAAGTTAATCCTGAGTTAAAAAAAATAGTGGCGTTAATAGAATCGGGCGATAACGCGTTAATACCGCGTTAACTTTGACAGCCTTAATATATATATATAACATTGACTGTGGCGATTGAATATGCGTTAGTGCGTGGCAGCCGTGGCTTACTGAATACATAGTAGACTACTGCCTTCTGGCGACACGCGACACACACATTCGCAAGGTCAGCAGCAATCACAAAACTAGGGATGTCCGATATTATCGGCCTACCGATATTGGCATAAAAATGTGATATCGGAAAATATCGGTATCTGTTTTCCAATTTTTTTTTATTATTATTATTATTATTATTATTATTATTATTATTATTATTATTATTATTATTATTATTATTATTATTATTTCTTTTACATTTATTTAACCTTTATTTACCCAGGCAAGCAAGTAAGAACAAATTATTATTTTATTTATTGTCAAAGTATGCATAATGTTGTGTTAATTACACGACAAGAGATATGTAATGTTAATTACCTGAAATTATTCAGTTTTTTGGGGGGGGAAACCCTGCATATATCGGTATCGGTTGATATTGGTATCGGAAATTAAGAGTTGGACAATATCGGTATATCGGTATCGGTAAAAAAGCCAATATCGAGCATCCCTACACAAGACCATCCGTTGCGGCCCGGTTTTATATGCTTCTATGGTTTCGTTGGACTACAGTAAACAGATGGCCCTTTTATACAAAATCCCTCCACTACTAACCACTGGACAATGAAGAGGGACATGTGGAAAATGGTGACGGCAGTAACGGCGATTAAAAACGGAAAACAAACTTTCAGCAAGGCAACAAGTATGTAATACACGGGACGAGCTACACTACTATGTTTGCTAATTATGTTAATGTTAGGTAACGTAGCGTTAACAGTATTGATGTGAAATTCTCCAAAGGAGTCCGTCTAGATTTACCATATACACCAGAGAAGGAATTTATTCACAAAATCATCAGGATCAACAGTTTACGTTATTGAAGACTCCTGCCTGTGACCGATAAGTACTTATGATTAACGTTACTTCCCCTATTGGGCTGCAGCTAACGTTACAGGACTTTCCGTTTGTTGGACAGGGCTGATGCTGAGTCCATCTCTGCCAGATTTGTGTCCACAAAGGCATGTCTGTGTTTTGACGGATGTGCCTTTGTTGTTTCTGCAAAGGCACGATAACATTGGGTTCTAATAATAATATTAAAAAAAGAAAATGGACAAATTTCTTGTCAAATGTCTTATCCGTTCGTTGACTTATCAATGTAGCCTGGCATTAACCATGTTTCCATGCATTTATCTGACTGCACATGCATTGCATGATATGGCCATTCAATTTTACATTTGGCCGGTCAATTAGAATTGGCCACGTTTGCCAACCAAAGAAATTGCTAGCAGAAAACCTAACCTAAAAGTTGTCTGTGCAACATCCTCAACCTATGTTTCTTCTCCACAGACGGTCCTCTTCCTGACCCGTCCATGGTGCGGCCGGCTGGACCCAACCAGATGGTCAACAGGATGCAGGGCCCAGGTAAGGGACACTTTGGACAGCACAGAGGTGGTACTGTGGCAGGCCCTCGTAGAACCCTCACTTCGTCGTGTTGCTGTTGGATTAAATATAAAAGTTTACCTAAACAGTAACTTGCCTATCGATAAACGGGATAGGGGAGTGGGAAAGAGACGGAACAGGGGGAGACAGCCTAGGCAGTGGGAAAGAGACGGAACAGGGGGAGACAGCCTAGGCAGTGGGAAAGAGACGGAACAGGGGGAGACAGCCTAGGCAGTGGGAAAGAGACGGAACAGGGGGAGACAGCCTAGGCAGTGGGAAAGAGACGGAACAGGGGGATACAGCCTAGGCTGTGGGAAAGAGACGGAACAGGGGGAGACAGCCTAGGTAGTGGGAAAGAGATGGAACAGGGGGAGACAGCCTAGGCAGTGGGAAAGAGACGGAACAGGGAGAGACAGCCTAGGCAGTGGGAAAGAGACGGAACAGGGGGAGACAGCCTAGGCAGTGGGAAAGAGACAGAACAGGGGGAGACAGCCTAGGTAGTGGGAAAGAGACGGAACAGGGGGAGACAGCCTAGGCAGTGGGAAAGAGACGGAACAGGGGGAGACAGCCTAGGCAGTGGGAAAGAGACTGAACAGGGGGAGACAGCCTAGGCAGTGGGAAAGAGACAGAACAGGGGGAGACAGCCTAGGCAGTGGGAAAGAGACGGAACGGGGAGACAGCCTAGGCAGTGGGAAAGAGACAGAACAGGGGGAGACAGCCTAGGTAGTGGGAAAGAGACGGAACAGGGGGAGACAGCCTAGGCAGTGGGAAAGAGACGGAACAGGGGGAGACAGCCTAGGTAGTGGGAAAGAGACGGAACAGGGGGAGACAGCCTAGGCAGTGGGAAAGAGATGGAACAGGGGGAGACAGCCTAGGCAGTGGGAAAGAGACGGAACAGGGGGAGACAGCCTTGGCAGTGGGAAAGAGACGGACCAGGGGGAGATACAGTAGCCTAGGGAGTGGGAAAGGGAAAAATAATACCGGTAATAAAAAGGAAAGGAAAAAAATGACTGCCGCTGCCCTGGGAGCCCAGCCACCATGGTATTGTTGACCCAACGATACACGCAGGGCAGAGAGCAAAACAACTGTGGCGCATTCGTGAAGAATCTCTGTGTGGGAAAATGTTGATCCCTCCATTGGTTCCGTCAGTTCCAAAGAATAGATTCTTTGCAGTTTGTGTTCTTGTTTGTTCTCAATGTGTTGGATGCGAAGCACCACATACACTGGTAATGTCACTGTCATGCGTCATGAGTGTCAGTCATCACTGTCATTAGGGCGGTCACTGTTAAACAATCAAGTTTGAACGAATCCGAGATTACTGGTAAATACAAATTGTTTGAATTAAATCAAACCTTTATGTAATCAGAATCCTCTTATTATAACGTGTCCCCATTCCAGTTGTGAGGGAGAGAAAGAGATGCTCTAACTTATTACATTTTGATGGTACGGTTATCACAGTTAGGGATCAAGCTTTTTTATATATTAATTTAATATTGATATTTGTGTTGTAATAGATGATACAGCTGCACATTTCAAGTCTGTTTTTTAAGTTAATAAAGCCAATCCAATCTAGGTAGGGCCTCATAAAATCTTAATAATAATGTCTTCTCAAATTCCGTTTTTCATGTAAAAAAAAAAAAAAAAATCTGGATAAATTTTTTATACCCATTTTTATCTATTTTTACCACCCAAAAGGGATTTTGACTTCATGTGCTCAGTGCAGGTAGGCATATATCTCTCCAGTCCGGCTGTTTGCTGATGGAATGATCAGCAACAACTACATGAATGCACCTCTGCCTCTCGTCTCTGCTGCCCAGTGTGCAGCTGTGTATCTCGCTCCGTTCACCTTCCTCTACCGACTGCATCAGCGGCTCTGCTTCCAGTTATATGCTCATCTGTTGTAACTTTTCGAGCTTTGAAACGTTTACCCCGTTGATCACGGATCGCTTTGACATTTTGGCTTCATTATCTCACAAGAAACCACATGGATTACTGGCGGACGATCCCCTCATGTAATAACAGGCGAGATTGAACCCACGCAACCCACACACACACACAAGCGAGTGCTACTTAGACACACATACACACACAGCATCCCAGTAATGCAGCTCTGGCCCAGATTCTTATTGCCATAGTGTAGAATTATGTTCCTGTTAATCGTATTGCGGTAATAATTGCTCATAAAGAAAGAATGCAAGTTTCCCCAAAAGATCACCATTCCGGGGGCCTCCGTGTTTATTTCTGACTTCCCTGTAAAGACGGATTCCTGATTCAGTCCACAAAACGAAAAATGTGCTCGACAATTGAAAAGTTCAGCATTAAGAAAACGCGCACACACACACACACACCCACACAAAAGTAGATTCCCTTTAATGTCAGAGGGTAGACTGGTGGAAATGTCTTTCTGAAAGCTATGCCGTATCCCAGTGGTCACCAACCTTTTTAAGCCCAATATCACTTTTTTTTTTTTTGGTGAAGGCAAGATCTACCTATTGAAGCGTTGAGAGAAAAAGACAGCCAAGATTGTACTTTAAACTAAATTACTTTTATTTGCCTGTATTCTAATTACATGCAATGCTTTGGTCCAACATTAAAACGACAAAGTAGAACTATTATGTACTTTCTCAGTCAGTGCTAAGTGCAGTCATCTTATGCAGCATCACTTTTCACATCAAAACAAAAGTAGAACTGTAATGTGGACTTTCTCATATTATTAACATTGACAAACATATTTACAATTAGCATTTTATAAAGTAGAACTGTAATGTGTACTTTCTCAGTCAGTGCTAAGTGCAGTCAGTGCTAAGTGCAGCATCAGTTTTCACATCAGAACAAAAGTAGAACTGTAATGTGGACTCTCATATTATTAACATTGACAAACATATTTACAATTAGCATTTTATAAAGTAGAACTGTAATGTGTACTTTCTCAGTCAGTGCTAAGTGCAGCATCACTTTTCACATCAAAACAAAAGTAGAACTGTAATGTTTACTTTCTCAGTCAGTGCTAAGTGCAGTCAGTGCTAAGTGCAGCATCATTTTCACATCAAAACAAAAGTAGAACTGTATGTGTACTTTCTCAGTCAGTGCTAAGTGCAGCATCACTTTTCACATCAAAACAAAAGTAGAACTGTAATGTGGACTCTCATGGAAAGATCTACAGGGACAGTCTCAAAGATCGACCAGTCGATCAAGATCGACGGGTTGGTGACCACTGCCGTATCCCCACAAAATCAACTCCAATGAAAACAAAAGTAAACTCACAGAGGACTTGCTCCGCTGTGAGCTGCTCTGGGGTGAGTCAGAATCTCCAGGTTTTTTGCAATTCAGCGAAAGCAAGAATGTACACAAATTCAACCAAACGCCGCAATATTTGTGACCGCTTGCAAATTTGACCAATCCCCGCGATATTTACACATAAAATGGTCAGGCTGCGTAAAATTAGTTTTTTCACAATTTTCCAGCTATAAATCAATAATACATTTTTGTTGCAATAATTGCAATAATCACAATCGTTCAGCAAAATCCTGGTGGGTCGGGTGAGTTTAACAGTTTTGTGCCACCCCTCAACTTGGCTAATGTTAGCTACCGTAGTTTAGTTGTTTACTTGGACTTGGGTAAGCAGCATGCAGGGATGGATGGTAATCTCAAAGATGCTGAAGCATGTTGGATGTTGTTGCACAAATCTGATTCAAGGTCCTTGACCTGGCATACCGTGCTCCCTCCTACCTCTGGTCAATGGTCTCTAACTACTAGGGTTGCAAGTTGTAAGCATGTTCCTTACTCTATAATTGTTATACAGCATGCAAATTTCTCGATTCTGATTGGCTGAAACAGTCAAGTTACACGTGGGTATTTGTAATAACCAACCCTCTTGGTCCCAGGACCCGCCCACAACCGCATTACTATCAATCCGCCATGCAAGTTTTTAGAAGTGAAAGCAAGATGGCGGACAGTAAATGTTACGAAAGGATATGGTGATAGAGTCATAAAGACTAAATGAAAAACGATTGTCCTTGCGAATGTGTTAGTTTCTTAAACAATGTTGGATGATGTAATTGATGGGTCATGAGTCATTGTGGAACAAAATAAAAATCGCGCGAATTGATTGATTGATTAATTGCAAAAATAATAAATTTTTTAGCGGTGCGGCTGTTCCCTAAGCCTAATAATGCATGCACAGAGAAGAAAATTGTATGTATCTGCTTGTATAACTTCATGGTAGATGGCAAATTTCCCAAATGTTGGCGTGTTCCTGCGGGCGAGCTGCATACAACAAAAACGTTACTCCACTTCAAAAGCACAAATCAAAAGCATGTATTTAACAAACTCAAAACATTTCTAAACACGTTTTTATCACCGTAATTTCCAAAGCAAGGCTGAATACCATAACTAGATACCGTAGCTTCTAAAAATATATATTTTTGGTGCAGTTACAAATAATGAAACTGGGTAATTCTCCACTTGCACAACCTGAAAGTAGGCACTTCCGGCTGACTTCCGGTTGCCAATGGTACTTCCTGTCCCATCCAAATACATTGGTTTTAGCTACTTTTCTCCCCTTATTTAAACAACTTTGTCGTCACAGAGAGGCAATGAAACGTTTGTATTATTATAGTATAGAATGTATTTAATAAGCAAACGTTTGTCAGCAGGATTTTTGGGCTGTATTTCATGTAAAACGTTCACTGTTAGTTTACTTGCTCACGCTAATTAAGGCTAATGCTGGCTAACAGAAGCTAGCGCAAGAAACGACGCCGCAAAGTATTGTTTATAGTGCATTTCTTGCCACCTTATAGCATTTGTACATTTGTATGACAGTCTATAATGCTCCCGTGAGGTTTTTCCGGACGTTTTGGTAATGATTTTCACTATAAAATCATATTTCTAAATGACAGGAAGTTGATAAACTGTCCGGAATAGCTTTGAGCTAACGATCTTTGCCGATGCATTCCATTCTAAACGTAACGTTAGTTGTTCAAAACATTACCCGTCTATATAATTTGTTCCTCAACGTTATATAGACGGGTCATGTTTTGTAAACTAACGTTATGTTTAGAATGGAATGAATACATGGGTCGGGAAAGATAGTTAGCTCAAAGCTAATCCGGAAGGGCAGCTAACAGTTAGGGATGCACGATAATTATCGGGCCGATAATTATCGGGCCGATATCAGCAATTATGACGTCATCCCGATAAACTCGATAACGTTATTAATAGCTCCGATAATATAATATATTTTTTGGTAAAAAAAAATTCGGTGTGGGTGAATTGGATTTGAAGTGCGTTTGTTTTGACTAAAGGCTCCTCCCGTTTTGTCAGTACTGTGCTACGACTGACAGCGTGTGGTTTAGGAACAGGGCGTTTTACACAAATCCAGCGCTCCCTTACTTGGCTGTGACGTAGCCACGCAAGTTAACAACAAAGATGGCCGCGTCGGTACTCGGAGTTTCAGAGTAAAAAAGATCGCTTGCTATTTGTAATAAATGCAATGCAGACGTTCCAGAAGGAGGGAAAAGGGCAACAACTTGCAATACATCCAGCCCGACGGGTCATCTGCGGCATCACCACCGCCACGACGGACAGACAGACCGGCGCATGCAGTTCAGCGTCGCGGAGCATTTAGCCTGCTGGCTACCTAGCTCCACTTCAACCAGCATCGGGAGATCCAGCAGCTTGTCGATGTGCTAATAGCCTCAGCAAGCTAACGTTAGCTGGCTCCAGCAGCTTGTCAATCTGCTGGAGCCAGCTAACGTTAGGTTGCTGAGGCTATTAGCACATCGACAAGCTGCTGGATCTCCCGAATGCTAACGTTAGCTTGACTGGTTGCTGGCTAACTAATGAAGCTACTCGTCCTGGGAGATAACGGCGTTGCCTGGCTGGTTGTTGGCTAACTAATGTAGCTACTCGTCCCGGGAGATAACGGCGTTGCCTGGCTGGTTGTTGGCTAACTAATGTAGCTACTCGTCCCGTGAGATAACGGCGCTGCCTGGCTGGTTGCCCTTCTGTCAAACTTCTTTAATTTAGCAAACGATGCTAATGATGGTGATGCCGCAGGTGACCCGTTGTTGTGGTGGTGATGTGTCCACTCAAAGCCTCTTTATCAAGGCTCCGCTTTGAAAAAAGAAGAACAAAAAGCTTCGAGCGTCTTAGGTTGGATGCACCACAAGCTGTTGACGGATTGTGAATTTTCATTTGGAAAAATAAATATGGTCACTTTATCAGTCAAAACTGTTGTCTTGGCTTTTGTTTCTGTTGTCTGGTTAGGTCACATTTAAGTTGGTGTTAAGTTATTGTCCTGGGAAGTCTTTTTATGTATTATTATTGTATTGTGATATGTTTTGTTTCATGTTAATTTTTTTTTTTATCAAATAAAATATATACATTAAAAATGTTTTATAATACAATAAATATCGGTTATCGATATCGGTTATCGGCTTGAGGAGCATAAAGTTATCGGTATCGGTGTCAAAAAAGCAATATCGTGCATCCCTACTAACAGTAGCTACTGTCTGTAACTGTGATGCATTTTCTGTTTGCAGTCCAATGTTCACCAAAACACACCCACACACGTTATAATTTGTTCCTCAACGTTATATAGACGGGTCATGTTTTGTAAACTAACGTTATGTTTAGAATGGAATGAATACATGGGTCGGGAAAGATAGTTAGCTCAAAGCTAATCCGGAAGGGCATCTAACAGTAGCTACTGTCTGTAACTGTGATGCATTTTCTGTTTGCAGTCCAATGTTCACCAAAACACACACCCACACACGTTATAATTTGTTCCTCAACGTTATATAGACAGGTCATGTTTTGTAAACTAACGTTATGTTTAGAATGGAATGAATACATGGGTCGGGAAAGATAGTTAGCTCAAAGCTAATCCGGCCTGTTTAACCACTAGCTTCTGTTGGCTAATGAAGGCTAATGACAGTATCACAGTTACAGACAGTAGCTACTGTTAGCTGCCCTTCCGGATTAGCTTTGAGCTAACTATCTTTCCCGACCCATGTATTCATTCCATTCTAAACATAACGTTAGTTTACAAAACATGACCCGTCTATATAACGTTGAGGAACAAATTATATAGACTGGTAATGTTTTGAACAACTAACGTTACGTTTAGAATGGAATGCATCGGCAAAGATCGTTATCCCAAAGCTATTCCGGCCAGTTTATCAACTTCCTGTCATTTAGAAATATGAATAGAATATATAGGCAGAATATTTTATAGTGAAAATCATTACCAAAACGTCCGGAAAAACCTCACGGGAGCATTATAGACTGTCATACAAATGTACAAATGCTATAAGGTGGCAAGAAATGCACTATAAACAATACTTTGCGGCGTCGTTTCTTGCGCTAGCTTCTGTTAGCCAGCATTAGCCTTAATTAGCATGAGCAAGTAAACTAACAGTGAACGTTTTTACATGAAATACAGCCCAAAAACCCTGCTGACAAACGTTTGCTTATTAAATACATTCTATACTATAATAATACAAACGTTTCATTGCCTCTCTGTGACGACAAAGTTGTTTAAATAAGGGGAGAAAAGTAGCTAAAACCAATGTATTTGGATGGGACCGGAAGTACCATTGGCAACCGGAAGTCAGCCGGAAGTGCCTACTTTCAGGTTGTGCAAGTGGAGAATTCCAACCCCCCTCTGTGACTATAAGCTGACAGAATAGTAAACAAAAATCACGAAAGGTACTAATTTCTGGCAAAAGAACATCATGATTGATTTATTTTATTGTATTTAGTTTGATCTTCCAGTTCCTGCCTGGTTACTCGTCCCGCAGAGACCATCTAGCCGCAGTCACACTTGTTGTGCAGAGAGAGAGAAAGGGGCAGATGGAGTGCAATCGTTTTTGGGGAACGCACAAGATGCCCCAGTGTCATTTTGATTCATAGGTGTATTCTCATTTTTAACCTTTATTTAACACTTTCCGTGCCGGAGGTCGGGTGCCCCAGAACCCTGTTGCGTGCCAGCGTCCACTTCAATGATAGAGCTCTCATATTTGCGAACGCATAAACTACATCTTAAATTATGGCTATGTGTATAATCTGGCCGTCGCTTAAATTATCAATGACTGCAGTCAACATTGTTGAAACGGATTGTTTTTTAATCGGTTCATTTCCGTTTTATACCATTTCGAAAAACTAGTTTTTTGAAAGTTTCAGGAAAATATAAAGATTCTGTGATAAACGCCCTTTACTGGAATATTCTGGAATACACAAAAAACTTTGAAATTTTTCAGCCTATTTATGAATCGTTTTCAAATAAACGCTAGATTATGCACGTACTTATGCACGCTATAGAAGCGGGCTGAAAAATCGATTATCTCATTTCCTGATCAGCATGCACACGCACACACACACATAGGGCACACGTTGATATCTGTGAAAAAAGCTCTGATTATCCTAAGACTGGTAAAATAGATTCCTTACCTCAGATCAGATGTTCTCCGAAAAGATTATTCCAATTCCTGATCGCCATTCCAAATATCGATCGCGTTTATTGATCCAACGCTGGGTGGTCGAAACACCGATTCCACGCTGTTCTGAGGCTCCACAATGAATCCGATCATCTCGGGTGACTTGCCTGAGAAGTAAAATGTGGAAGCAGGATTTAATTTTTTTATGCGTTTCATTCAATCCATTCCAAAGGGGTGTAGTACCGCAGGGAGAGACGATAGGGGGCGGTATTTTCCCAATGGAGCTCAGAGAGAGTTTGCAGTGGTAACGTGAGGCTAGATTTGATGAAATATGAATTCAAATCGTGAATAATTCGCGTTCGTTGGCACTGAACGGTCGGCATGAACAAACGAGTTATCTCGTCATTGGCACTCAAAGTGTTAAAGGGGACATGTCTTGCTATTCCTTTCACTATTTGGGCAACTTTACACAATTCCTGTGAGTCTATGGACATCTGTAAAATGTATTTAAAAAAAATTTCATTGTTTTGTATTTCTAATCAAGTACTCTAAAGCAGCATTTTTCCACTTCAAGATTTCAAGCTGTTTTGGGCTGGGCTCCGCCCATAAGCGCTTTGAGTGACAGTCACCCACAGTCAGACAGAGGCAGACGGAGAGAGATATAGAGAGATTGAGGGGGATACTAATTAATTTAGCTGCGGGGGGGCATAATCCTACGGGACAATGCATTGGTAACTTGTTTCAAATGACAATATATACCCCTGTGAATATTATTGCACAGATCGGAATACGGGCGTGCACGTGGGAGTCAAAGATATTTTGACAGTGATATGCGAGTGGAGAAGCTCCAGCCCTGCGCGCTCCGGTCGGGAGGTTGTGTGTAAATGCGTGTGTTTTCCCCGAGAGAGCAGCTCCTGCTCCGTGTCCCCCTCTCTATCTCCCTCTCTCTCTCCCTCTCTATCTCCCTCTCTATCTCTCTCTCTATCTCTCTCTCTCTCCCGCTCTATCTCTCTCTCGCTCGCTCGTTCTCTGCTGTCTCTGTCGGCACCCGCTTGAGGAAGTGTCTGTATTTCCACTCGCTCTGTTGTTGAATGAATGGTTGCGCTACAACCATAGAGGGGGCGTTACTGCAGATCAGCTCCGTGCTACGTAGGATAGCGAGTCAAATCAGAATAGCTTAGTTCACTGGGGGAGGATATTGTCTCAACTGAATTGGAGCAATCCGCCAAAATGAGAATTAAGAGACACAGACCCCATTGATACAAACCCCCATTGCTAGGAAACAATGATAAACACTGGAAAAGGCCATTTATAAGACACGGGACCTTTAAACTCGAAAGGCAACCGAGATTTTCCTCATTTACAGTCACGTCGAGTGTACATGCAGAAAAAATAAATAAAAAAAAAAACATTAAATCATAAGAATAGGACAAGATGAGGCAAGGATAACAAATCAATTAAAACATGTACAAGTTGATTGACAAAGGTTGGAGATCAAGGTAGTACACTGCAACAGAGGGGAGTTGAGTTCAGTATACAGTGTATGTTTTAAAATAGAAGTACTTTATTAATCCAGAGGGAAATTCAGCACCACAGATTAGATTACTCACAATAAACATTTAGGTAAAAATCTAAAATAAGAATACACAGTCAAAGATATACATTCTAAAATATGTATATACAGTAAAATGTACAGGAAGATATACAAGGATTTATACAGTCCGGTGCAAAATAATTGCATTGATTATTATATCGGTAGAGGTGGCTGGGTGGCGCAGCGGACTAAGTGCTCGTCACCAACGCGAGAGACACTGGTATCGAATCCGGCTGTCAGCGTTGCCTCCGGCTTGGCCGGCCGTCATACTGGCTCAATTGGCAGAGTCAGCGGGAGGGAAGCCGGTGGGTGGTAATCTGGACGTTATAAATAGCGACTCCTACAGGTCGGTCAGGGCGCCTGCACAGCGAGGAAGGGAGATGGTGAGGGTAGTGTCAGCCTCCCACACGTTACACCTCACCAATGAGAGTCCGCGCTGGCAGGTGAAAAGAAGTGGCTGGCTGACTCTGCATGTATCGGAGGGGACATGCGATAGTATCTATCAACCCTCCCTAGACCGACCAGTGGGGGGCATATGCGAGCAACGTCCAGGAAGGGGAGGGGGGAATTGGCATGACAACTAAATTGGGATGGGAGAAAAACACAGAAAAAACAGGAGGAGAAAAAGTGGATCCAAAAAAATATATATATATCGGTAGATCTCAGCCTGCCTTACCAAACACCGTTCACACTGCCATTGATGGAATAATACTTCTGAACGTTGTGAATACCACGGCACGGTTTCCTTTTGCCAACGCTCTACAAACCCTGCACGTCAAACTTCCACATTAATTTGGGTGCGCTTGTTATTAACCCTTGACTGATGCACATTTGAATGGCTTATAGTAGAGTAATAGTGAAAATAGAAATCGTAGTTGTTTTCACAAGGTGAACTACCTACGCCTACTAGCACCTTCAGGCATTTATCCACCCCTTTTCAACATCAATGTCGGTGTGAAAGGTAGGCTGAGATCTTCCATAACATACACTTCACACACCTATGCAGGGGACAATCTCTGGTAATGACGAGAAGTACGGCTGCACGATTCTTGCTAAAATGTGAATCACGATTTTCTCACACGATTCTTATTTTTTTCAATAAAATCATTTATCAAAGTGAGTTCAACTTAAACTTAAACATAACATATATGAAAGTGCTTGACTTAAACTTAAGTCTCTTGTAACGTAAAAAATAACTCAATTGTCATCATTTAAAAAAGTTAAGTACATTTAAAAAAAAAATTAAATAAAAATGTACACAAATAATCGTCATTTAGAAATGAGATTGCATAGGTCTATGAATCGAGATTGCGATATTTTTTCGATTAATCGTGCAGCCCTAGTGAGAAGTCAGAATTACACTGGTATGGTCCTTTTTAAATACTTCACCTATGTTACCTTTTAGTGCGAGTACATTCATCTGAGACACTGGAAGGCAGATTGTGAAATTAACAGAAGAGCTAACTTGTGTTTAAATTTTAAATTAACACATTACAATTAGAAAACTTAACGTTTCACCAGGTGACATGTTGGGGGTGGGGCGACAGTGCCTCGTCTGGTAATCCGGAGGTTCCCGGTTCGATTCCCGCTCCTCCCGGGCAGCGTGTCGGAAGTGTCTTTGAGCAAGACACTTAACCCCTAATTGCTCTTGATGAGCTGGTTGGCACCTTGCATGGTTGCCTCTGCCATCGGTGTGTGAGTGAATGGTTAAAATGTGAGGAACAAATTGTAAAGCGCTTTGGATAAAAGCGCTATATAAATGCAGCCATTTACCAGGTGCAAACCATTATTGAAATGTGACAGCCCTATCAGTCATTCACAGGCATGGCACTTTGCGCTATTGGCGCTCTTCCATTATATGGTACCATGGCTCAACTTGACTTGACTCTACTCGCTTGGTACCCGGTACTTTTTTCACTGCAGATGGTACTCCTGTCAATGGGGGCGGGGTTTGCAGGGATGACCGTCACTGATTGGTACATAGATGGACAGCGCGGCTGCTTGTCTATCTATGTACTGCTTCGTTCATAAAACAAGGAAGTAAGCTAGTATCAATTTAGGACCCGT
Organism: Notolepis coatsorum; assembly: GCF_963971535.1. Lineage (NCBI taxonomy): Eukaryota > Metazoa > Chordata > Actinopteri > Aulopiformes > Paralepididae > Notolepis > Notolepis coatsorum. The sequence goes on along the minus strand of NC_140174.1, from coordinate 25,711,628 downwards.
TTAGGTTGAGGGGAGGACATTTCTCTTCATGTGACGTTAAAAGTAAAGTTAGGCTTTGTCGTCGGCTTCCCAACTCCTTTTTAAAAAACGACGAGAGGGAAAAAAAGAGCGTGCGACCGAGCTGAGGGAGAGCCGCACGCGGTGGTCGAGAGAGGACAGGGAGTGGCCGTAGAAGGAACAAAGCAAGAATGAGAGAAATCAAACATTTTCAGATTGTTTCATGGTGGTTATGTTCTACAGCACAAATAAATAACCATCAAACACTCAACAGATGAGCGGCTGGGTGGCGCAGCGGACATTGCGCTCGTCACCAACACAAGAGACACCGGGTTCGAATCCGGCTGTCGGCGTTGCCTCCGGCTTGGGCCGGCCGTCATACTAACTCAATTGGCAGAGTTAGCAGGTGGGAAGTCGAAGGGTGGTAGTCTGGTCGTTGTGAGCAGCGACTCCTACAGGTCTGGTGGGGCGCCTGCACAGCAAAGTCAGGAAAATGGCGGGGGCAGTGTGAGCCTCCTACACGTTACTTCTCGCCAAGTGAGAGTCCGCGCTGGCAGGTGAAAAGATGTGACAGGCTGCCTCCACATGTATCGGAGGGGACATGTGATGCAAGGCTTCTATCCTCTCTACAACCGGCCATTGGGGGGCAAATGCGAGCAACGTTCAGGACAGGGGATGGAGAATTGGCACGAGAGGTAAATTGGGATGGGGAGAAAAAAATCACAGAAAAGGGAGGAGAAAAAAGTAGATTAAAAAAAACACTCAACAGATGCTTTACTGTGGAAACAGACTTTTATAGTTTCATTTTCTTCCTCTGTATTTCTCCTTTTCATTCATTCATTTTCCACCACAGGTCACTGTTGTATTGAACCTCATTGTTGTTGATATAACGTTACATGCATTAAGAAAAAGTTCAATATTGTGCTGTCAGAACAGTCATGTTTGCATGTTAAGTATTTATTTAATGATCAATATTATTGCCTATTAGACCACCATGGTGTAGAATAGTGTAGTGAGTTTGGCCAGAGCAGCCATCTTGTTTCACTAAATAATGAACATTGGAAATACTTCACCTATAAGTACAGCCATGTTTTGCTACACAATGCTAATAAGATTGGCTGATAAAAAATTATAGTTTGTGTGCAAAGATTACTATATCTTTGCACAAACTATAAATCAACTTAAAAAATAATAACTTCGAATACGATTTTCACATGAGCTCATTTCCTGGTTAAAGATGGTGCTGTTGTGTTACAAGAGACATTTCTCTGACCAACCAGTGGTCTTCATGTCACCTTTTGACTGCCAGTAGGTGTAGACAAAAGTTCTGCACTGTAGCTTTTAAGGCTAGTCCTAGATTAAATAGTTAAGTTGAACCTTTATTAATCCCCTTGGGGAAATTCATACTCTGCATTTGACCTATCCTAAGTAGAGCTGCCGCGGTACTGATGTTTTCCTTACCGCACGGATTTGCAAAATATTTACTACCGCCGTGGTATTACCGCACGCACACACAAAAAAAAAAAGTTTGAATGCATTTTTTTTTTAGTAGTAGTCTACTTTTTATAGCATATAGCCTGCCTCTAGTCTAAATGTCGATCTTTAGAGGATGACTTTGCAGCATGAATATTGTTTGGGATTCGGCAAGCACGCATTAGTTATTGAAAGTGAAACACGGATTCGAAGTTTCCCCTCTGGTCGTGCGCCGTTCACTCGGTGTCGCGGGCAGGGGTGGTTACCCCCCCGACCCTTTCTTATTATTATTACTATAAAGTTACTACTTTATAATAAAGGCATTCGTTTTGTGGCATTACCATTATATAGTTATACGTGCAATAACATCCGCGTATTTACCGGACCATCTCAGTTCCTTTCTTTGCTCAGAGCGTGCTGAGTTGTCCCATTCTGCGGTCTGTTAATAAAGTTTTCAATCAGACAAGTGTATAGAACGAAGGGCTTTTATTATAACATTCGTTGCAGACAGTAAAATCATTATGTCTCGTTTAGTACTCCTGATGAGCGATGGTAGTCCACTCCGGCGGGGAGCTAAAGCTAACGTTATTAGCCGTATTGTGATGAGCTCTGATCAATGGCTGGCATTCAGGATGTAAAAAACTGCAGGACGCTCCCAACGTGTGACGCGTCTCTCTTCTGACCAATCAGTGGTCTGCAATGTTTCACGTGACTTTTCTGGTACCCAATAGGGTCGCTTGGAACCTCGATAGAGAAGTAGGGTATATCTGCAGAGCCGAAAGCCCAACGAGAGGAGGGTACTTCATTATTATTATTATAAAAAACAGCGGTGATGCGGTATTCAGCCTACTCTGCGGTGGCCGTGATGTAACAGCGATACCGCGGTAATGCGGTAATCGCGGCAGCTCTAATCCTAAGTATTTAGGAGCAGTGCCACACAGTGCAGCGCTCAGGGACCAACTTCAGTTGTAATTCCAGTACCTTGGTCAAGGGCAATGGCAGGAAACCTAGCATGCATGTCTTTTGGAGTGGGAGGAAACCCACGCAAACACGGAACATGCAAACTCCACACAGAAAGGCCCCCTGCTGGGGTTTGAACCCAGGACCTTGCTGTGAGGCAACAGTGCTAACCACTGTGCCACAGTGCCGCCTGTTGGCGTCGGTGGGGAATTGGAGATCTCCACTGGTGCCAAATTGTTAGTCTAGGACAGGGGTGCGTTGCTGATTTCAAAGCTGGTTGCACCGTGTTTTAATGACGCCACATGCACGCACGCTCCCGGGCGCGCGCTCCCGCGCATGCGCATAAATGTTCCCTTGCATACGCACAGACTAAGACGATGCCTAATTGCCTCTACGAATGGAATGTAACACATTTCATTCACAAGTTGTGTGAATGTATCTGAGAACGTATTTGAACACACCTGACGACCTGCGCTATTGTTATGCAAAGTAGCCAGGTGGGTACTTAGCGAGTTGGCGCATCAGTCGAGTGCAGCGCATACTTGTGTGCACGCGCGTGCACATCTGTGCGTGCGCGTGCTTCTGCTCACAGAGCCGGTTGTGCGGCGTGCAACCCCGTCCCATGAGCAACGCACCCCTGGTCTAGTACTAGGCTTAATCCGTGTCTTGATTCCTCACTGTGCTGTGTTGTGTTGTGTTTTACCCCCATCCTTCTTTTGTGTGTTTTTATCAGGTATGAACCAGTTCAACCAGATAGGAATGCAGCCAATGGGCCAGAGGTCCACTCCTCCTCTCCCAATGGGGACACCTGGCAACCAGGTCAGTACTTCAGTCATAGAATCCATACTGTCTCAATCACAATAGATCTGTTGTAGGAAAGCAACAATTGAAGATCCTAGTACGAATAGGAACATCAATATTACCATAATTCTGGGGACTAGGTAGGTTTCATCACATCAAAAAAAATTCAAATACAGTTATTGCCAATACAATCAAGTCAACTAGTACTACAATTCCAGTTGTATAGTAGACCCTATACCAGGGCTATTCAACTAAATTGTTCAGGGGGCCACATTGTCAGAAACCCAAGGGGCCAGGGGCCGGACTGCCACGGCGCCTCCCCGTGCTATGAATATATGTACACTTGACACAACACGCAACCACATTTTCACAACTTTTATTTAAAGGGGAACTATTTTACTATTTCTTTCACTATTTGGGCACTTTTACACAATTCCTGTGGGTTTATGGAACACCTCTGTAATTTTTTTTTTTTTAATTCATTGTTTTGTATTTCTAATCAAGTACTCAAAAACAGCATTTTTCTACCTCAAGATCTTAAGCGTTTTGAGCCTGGGTTCCAACCACAGTGGGAACTGTGTGGAAACTCAGCTGATTATCATGCAGCGGTGTCTCTCTGACATCACAAATCAGCACATTTTCAGATGACTCAGTTCAGTGAGGGTGAATATTGTGAGAGGAGAATTGGAAGAATGCGCCAATATGAGAATTAGAGACATAGATCATATTAATATAAGTCCACATAGCTAGGAAACAATGCTAAACACTGAAAAAGGCCATTTATAAGATAGTTCCCCTTTAACTACATTGAAAAAGTAGTATACTTTTCAAAAAAAGTGCTTCATTTATGTGCCACATCTGCAACATCTCCTGCGAAAAGTGCTTCATTTATGACTGTGCAACAACTGCAACATCTCCTCTTCAACATTTCAATATAAAAATAAAATAAAAAACAAACAAGTGCATGATGTGCATCTGAACATTCTAACATCAACACTTGAACAAAAAAACACATTTATAGTGCAGCTGAGCTTATGAAAAAGTGCTTCATGTCTGTGCAACAACAGCAAATCACAGCATCTTATTAGCACTTATTGTCGACTCTTAACTCTCAAACATCAGGGGGGTGGGGGGCAGACAGGCCTAGCCTACATACACACATCTAATGAGAGCGATTGCACTTCTTTGACTGGGCAATGGCAGAGAAAGAGGGTTCATAGGAAGTGAGGGCTACCCGCAAACAGTGATGCAAATGCTCATTTGTCAAGGAGGCATGGTTGCTTGTTTTAATGGCATTCATGTGAGAGAAACTGGATTCACAGGTGTATGTTGAGCCAAACATTGTTAGCACAGATATTGCCAGCGTTTTTATGTTGGGGAATGTCTTGACATTAATACACTTTATCCAAAATGTTGTGGTGGATTCATTCTCAAGTGCCTGCTGCAGAGCAGATGATGCTTGCATGTCAATTATTTCAAGTTGCAGGAGACCTTCATCAATGTGAAGTGATGCAAGGAACTCTTGTCCTTTTGTGGAAATAGCAGCTACATTGGCAAATGGGTTGCTCACAAAATGCATCAATTCTCTGGACATGTCAAATTCATCAAATCGACTTGCAAAGTTTTCCCTCAATTTATCAATGAAATCTGTCATTAATTGAGTGAATTTTGGCTCAATTGTGCGTGTTAACGTTGACATGAAAAAAAAAAAAAAAAAAAAAAATTATTATCATGTAATCTTTGGCGGGCCGGTCAGAATCATCCCGCGGGCCGGATCTGGCCCGCGGGCCGCCAGTTGAATAGCCCTGCCCTATACTATAGTTTACCCTTGCATTAGTAGTTGTAAAGTTAATCATATTTATTTGGAAGTGTGAGTGTGATGTATTACCTATGTATCCGAGGAATATGACAGCAATTTTGGAGTCGCACAAGGAAGCTGCCTTGGTCCATTACTCTTCTCACTATATATGCTGCCCCTCGGGGACATCATTCGAGACCACAATGTATGCTTCCATAGTTATGCTGATGATACACAACTATATATCTCCGCAGAACCAAATAACACTACAGCCATACAGTCCATTACAAATAGTCTGTTAGCAATAAACAAGTGGATGAACAATAACTTCCTAAAATTAAACGAAAGCAAGACCGAAATCCTATTGATCGGCCCAAAAGCGAAAAGGGAAGTGCTTTGTAAAAACCTGGGGAGTCTGTCATCCTATGTAAAGACTGAGGTTACAAGCCTAGGTGTCATCTTGGACTCAGACCTGACCTTTAAATCTCATATAAATAAGGCCATGAAAACGTCATTCTTCCACCTAAGAAACATAGCGAAAGTAAGACCTTTCGTAAATAAAAAGGATGCAGAGAAACTTATTCATGCTTTTGTATCAAGTCGGCTTGACTATTGTAATGCACTGTTCACTGGTCTTCCCAAAGCAACCATTAGGAAGCTTCAGCTTATCCAAAACTCTGCAGCTCGATTACTAACTCATACAAGGAGAAGAGAACATATCACTCCAGTCCTGGCCACTCTGCACTGGCTTCCAATAACTCATAGAATTGATTTTAAGGTCCTTTTCCTAACATATAAAGCTCTTAATGAGCAAGGCCCAAAATACATAGCAAATTCCCTAGTTAGTTATCTGCCCTCAAGAACGCTACGGTCATCCACTACAGGTTTACTAGACACGCCCAGAAACCAAAAAAGGATAGGAAGTATGGCATTTGCCAACTATGCCCCAAAACTATGGAACACACTACCAACACTAGGGATGCCCCCCGGACCCCGGTTTTAAACGGGAACCGGTACTATATTAGAAAATACCGGAGTATTTATAAGCTCTGACGTCCTCGGTACTGCTATCGATACTCTAGAGAAATTATTATTATTATTATTATTTAAAAGTTGCGAACGATCCTCTCTCTGTCTCTGCACGAGAAGCGAGCCGCAGCCAGCGAGTCTCCTCGCGAGTCGCTCGCTAGTGCTACACATAGACATACGGGTCCTACATACGGGTACTCCTTAATGAAAGTGTCCCCGACGCCCCGTGCTATAGCGCTCTGCACACAGACAGCAGCTCTGCATGCACTGAGTCGTGATCATGGCGGATAGAGCGAAGCGTTCTAAAGTATGGATATACTTTACAAGGGTCAATGCCGACAATGCACGTTGCCACAAGTGCAACAAAACATTTGCCAGTAAGGGTGGCAATACGAGCAAATCAATTTATCAAAACATCTGTTGGCAAAACATGATATTAGTGTGCAGAAATGCGCGTATTCGACTGCCTTGCGCGCAGTGTTCCATCTGCATCCACTGCAGCCGTAACCGTAAGCCAAGATACGGAGTTGCCTAGGCTAATAACGAATTATTACAAATAGGCTAATAAACAAAACAATTGTTTAGCTACAAATACTACAATCTAAACTTTTTATAGATCGTCAAGCTGAGGCGTCAGCCACTATGTCCCAGGCCAGTGAGCCCAGGGCCACCACACGTCATCCTCCCTCTACCTCCCTCCACCACCCAAAGTCCTTTCTCCCTAGCAGCTAGAGGAAGGATGACAGAGGATAGGGTGAACGAGTGTCACAGTTCTGTTAGCATTTGTTGTTTATTATAAAAAGTCTATAATTCAGAGTCAGACACATTTAAAACATTGTTGCTGCTGTTGCTGAAGAAATTATATTAATTTATTATATTTATTTATAAAGTTATATAAAAGAACATTGCTGTTGCTGAAGAAATTATATTTATTTATAATACTTATTTATAAAGTTGTATTTATAAATAATAAAGCAATGTTGATTCTGTTCTTAATTAATTGTCTTTTTTTCTTGCAAAAAAAGAACCAAAAAGAACCGATAAGAGTATCGATAAAGTACCGAACCGTTAAGCAGTATCGATAAGAGTAGTAGTATCGATAAAATCCTAACGATACCCATCCCTAACCAACACACATCAGAAACCCCAGCTCTATACATATTTTTAAAGGAAAATTAAAAACGTACCTATACAGTCTAGCTTACAAATAGTTATGGCTTGGAAAAACCTGATGGATCCATGAGGCTAGGATAAGCCTTGTGGACCCAACTTTTTAGATGAAGGAACGGGTACATAGGAGACACGCCTCCAGTTTTTCAAAAGTTTTTGACACGCCTCAGCTTCTGAGCTGAAGGCGTGTTTTTGCCGACCTCCCAAACTTTCAAACTTTTTAGATGAAGGAATGGGTACAATAGGAGACACGCCTCCAGTTTTTCAAACGTTTTTGACACGCCTCAGCTTCTGAGCTGAAGGCGTGTTTTTGCGGACCTCCCAAACTTTCAAACTTTTTAGATGAAGGAATGGGTACAATAGGAGACACGCCTCCAGTTTTTTCAAAAGTTTTTGACACGCCTCAGCTTCTGAGCTGAAGGCGTGTTTTTGCGGACCTCCCAAACTTTCAAACTTTAGACTGTTTTCTTTATACGTTTTTCTTTCTTTCTAAGCAACACCCCAATTTACAAACTTTAGATAATTTAGTTTTATAAACAATGTTATTTTAAAAACTTAAAATGGAGTTATGTGGTTCAGTTGTTAATAACTGTTACAAAGGGTCAGATTAAACCGAATATATATATTTATTGCTTGAGATCTCTTGTATAATATTTGTATATCGTTTGATATCCCTTGTATATTATTTGTACATATACACGGAATATCCCTTTACCTGTGTACAAACCAGAGTAATATCCGCTCTCCTATTGGACAGCGACCCCTAGGCGCCAACGACCAAGCCCCCAACGGCAAGTTCAAAGGCAACTCCGGGCATGTCTCAACATGTCCAGAGTCTGCGCAGTAATACGAGACAGAACTGAGGTTGGCACTAGATAATTCACCTTACGTATAAATACGGCGCAGGTGTAAACAGCAGTAGTCTTACCAAAACCTTGATGCCTTCACCACGAGACAACGTGCAGTGAAGTGAGCCACTTTGCCTCTAAATAGAGCATTGAGAACCGCGTGCGAATAGATTGCTAAAGTGTCAGAGTTTAACGCAGTAACGTTGAGTTCGACTTAATCTAATGTGAAGTAATAGTCTATCATTTATAGTGTATCGTGCGGCTACAGTTCTTCAGTGACCAGCATTACCACCGGTTCGTCGTGTATATAGCTAGTGCACTTATCCAGGCTGGGCGGCCTAAACTCGTGCCCCACCCGAGGAGTCCTAGGCGAGAACCGTTGGATATGTACACCGGAGAACCTACACCGGCGACTGCAGAACCATTTCTGGTTGGATTATATTGCTTTGGGACCGTGACCGCTGGAGCAGAGAACCGTCGATCCCACTGTCGTTTGGGATTTACCCCCGTGAGGATCATCACTCGGGCCCGCCTCTAGGAAGAGGCTGGCTAGCTGTCGTCCATGCTGGCGAGCATACTTGGATTACAACTGCTGCTCTGTCTGCTGATCAAGGGAGTACATGCACTGGCTCCTGTATCTGGAGCCTCGTTATTCCTCGTTGACCCAGACTTTGTACCCGAACATTCCTCTACCCCTGCCGGCCTTACACCCGGAGGGAACCCCCCAGTGTCTCCAGCTGGTACCAGTGTGCCCTATGTAATTGCTATACCACAGGTGGCGTCAGTTTAGACCCATCCTAGTATTCATACTATTCTCATTGACTTACGCTCTTGACTGACTTTACGTGTGTTCTTCGCCATACAAGCGCGAGCCTAATTCTCAATCTGTAACCTAACGTTGCTTAATAATAATAAATACCCTCCAAATAGAACTTTGTGTCAATGCCGTATTCTTGTGTGGGTGTTCACCATATATATTCATGTACTGTATGGCCAGTAGTTAAAGTACATAACTAGTAGTGGTTTAATATATCACAATCTTTAATACAGTCAGGGAATTGTACCCCTCAGTTACAATAACCATGTCCTATCCCCTGCCCCCTCCTTTGTAGATGGGTATGGTTGGAGCCAGGATGGGCCAGCCCAACGTCAGTCAGCTGCAGAACCAATACATGTCCCAGGGACAGTTCCCCGGGCCAGGACCAGGGCTTGGGACCCCCCAGCCTAGCATGGCCCAGTCTGGATCACAGGGAGGGATGCAACAGGTAAGAGCAAGTGGAGGTCCCTAGGACTGATCGCATCGTACATGATGTATGTAAAGCCTTGGATACTAAATGCCTTCTCTCCTTCTCTCCCATTGTCCTCTCCCTTCAGACCCAGATGGGTACTTCTCCCTCTCTGCCAGTGGCCAGTCCTCTGGCTCAGCCTGGTTCGGCTGGTGGTCCCAGTGGGGTCCCATCGGTGGGATCCATGGGTCCACAGAGTGTGGGTGGAGGAGGTCCCGCCTCCTCCGTCGGCGGTCCCACATCCACCATGAACCCATCCAACGCCAACCAACAATCCAATTCCATCCCTCACCTGGCAGCCATGCGCGGCAGCTCACCCTCCCCCGCCCGGAGCCGGACCCCCACCCCTCATCAGACGCCCCCCAGGCTAACAGGGTCCCAGACTCCTCAGCCACACACCCCTAACCCGCCACAGCTGGCTCCTCCTACCCCCAAGCAGAACCAGCTCAGCCAGGGCCCTGGCTCCAATAAGCCCATCCAGCAGCACATGGGGTCAGGTGGCTCCTCCACTCCATCCCACCCTGGCATGGCCTCCAACTCAACACCACACAGTGCTCAGCTGCCTCGCACTCCGGTACGTATCCCAGCTAGCCCTGCTATCCCAGCTAGCCCTGCTATCCCGGGGGGGCGACAGTGGCTCAGGAGGTAGAGCAGTCGTCTGGTAATCCGTAGGTTCCAAGTTTGATTCCCGCTCCTCCCGGGCAGTGTGTCTAAGTGTCCTTGAGCAAGACACTTAACTCCTAATTGCTCCCAGTGAGCAGGTTGGCACCTTGCATGGTTGCCTCTGCCGTCGGTGTGTGAATGGGTAGGTGAATGGGTAAAATGTTAAATGTGAGGAACAAATTTAAAGCGCTTTGGATAAAAGCGCTATATAAATGCAGCCATTTACCAGCTAGCCCTGCTATCCCAGCTAGCTCATCCATTTATTTTCACTGGCTCGCTCACAAACACCAAATTTTTTATACATGTAAGGAGCATAGACGAGGTATATGGTCAATATTGTTGTTGATTTATTAAGGAATTGTCTTTCTAATGTCTTACCTGATTGCACAGGGTTGCCCTGCAATGAGGGTTTATTGATTTTGCTCTCCTTGTCTTCAGCAACCCACGTTCAATCTCTCAGTCAATCACTGACATGCAGCAGGCCATGTCACATTTACTGCCCCCGCCACACACACACACACACACACACACACACACACACACACACACACACACACACAAAACCCCTCTTATCTTACCTGTTTCTCTCTTATCTTTCTTCAGTTGTCTCAGAAAGGCTCGTTTCCAGCCGATAGTCAGGCTCTGACTCCGGCCTCCGTCAGCAGCCAGGACACCTCCTCCCAGCAGGCCCAATCAGACGCCTCCTCTGCCAATCCAGACCCCAAGATGGAGATCAAGCAGCAGGAAGAGGACGAGGACAGCGAGCCTGGCGGGTGCTCCAAGGGGGGGAAGCTGAGCATCATGAAAACCGAAGAGAAACCCGTGAAGTTTGAGGTGAAGAAGGAGGAGTGTTCGGGAGAGAGCGGCGGGAAAGGCGCTTCCATGGATGCATCGTTGTCATCGGCGTCTGCGATGTTGTCGTCCGTGAAGATGGAAGACAGGAAGCCTGAGATCAAGCAAGAGCCCAAAGAGGAAGAGGACACTTCTGGAGGCCAGACTCCCATCAAGAAGAAGAGTACGTCCTATAATTTATTTATTACAGGTTATCTGCAGGCTATTAAAAAGTCTTAAATTCTCAATTTAAGGCCATAACCTGTTAACACATTCATGGCCATTTGGATCCGTCTAAAATCACTGTAGACGGCCAGCATTTCTAAACAGACTTGCATAGTCCGTGGGGCTGTTTGTAGAGCTAAATCTATACTTTATAGTATTGCTATCTGTCCATTCTCATTCTCAATTGAGACCATAAACCGTCCCTTCAAAATGGCTTAAAGAAATAATTTTTTCATCAATACGTTCTCATTTTATAGCGTCTTGAATATAAGCGTTATAAGGGATTTTGGCTGGGATATTTCCTGGAACGCGAGATACAGGGCTAATGGCTACTAACGTTAAATCCAATGGCATTTCGGATATACAGAAGCTACAGTTAAAACTCAAACTGCATATGATCGGTATGATGGTCCACCACGAATGCATGAAAGGGGGGGGGGGAACGTCGTTTCTGATTATTGATTACCAACAACCGCATTAGCCTCATTAGCTGATCGGGTGGATGGCTATCATAACAAGCCCTGATCAGCATGTAATTTATGTGAAAAATATCTTACCGTGGGCCGGTTGGATCCCCCAAAGCATTTCCCAGTTATCGATCGCCATCTGGTAGATCCATATGTCCATTGGCTGATGATATATTCCTTTACTGCATAGTGAATTCGGCATCGCAAAAGGTATTCCAAGCTACAGGCTGCACATCCAGAATCCAGCTAACTGGAAACTCCATTGAAAGTAAAAAAAATAGTGCACCGTTCTGCCACAGGGCACACTGCATTATCGAGACAGCGCCCCTAAGAGGATCTGGCCGGTAATGCACTTTTCAGAATTCGAAGAGGAGGGTAGATCTGCAGTGCAGCTCGGTGACATCGAGTAGATTATTACAATGGAATAAAAGCCAAAACAACCTTGCCACGGACATGTCCGTGGTTGGTCCTCAACCGTTGGATTCGAAACACGGATTTATACGTGGCCGGCCCCGAATGTGTTAAGCTGTAGCCCTATTTTCAGAAATCTCGCCTAAAGGTACATGCCTAAGTAAATGGAAGATGGCTCCACTTCTACAAGGCCAATTTGCATGTTCTTGGTATCTAGGAACATCTAGGGACCTGGGGGTATGTATTTCCAGTGTCAGAAATATTGTGTCCGTTACTAGGCTTGAGTAAATTGTAATGAAAAAAAGGAGAATATTTATTGATTGAATACTTTATTTTGACACAATCGAAGGACAAAACATTTAAAAGACAAAACAATAACAGTGTCAACAACACTGGTCAAAAATGGATAAAACACAATAAAGCCAAGGCTTGTTTCCATTGTGGTCCATACATGGAACATAAAAAGGCACAGAAACACAAATGGACATCTACACTAGACCGGACACATCCTAAAGTTTTTATAAAAACACCTAACCTGACAACTCATACAGTTAACTAATGTTAAAAGAAAATCCGCAAACCCTTAAAAGCAACTCATGATAAAAGAAATAAAAGCCAAGTTATGATAAAAGAGATAAAAAACATATTAAGACCAATTTGAGTTGCTGCTGAGCCATGTTTTTAGGGCGGATTTAAATCCGAGAGGGGAGTTCAGGAGTTTTATGAATGTTGGCAGGGCATTCCACATTACCGTAGCAGAGTAAAAAAAAAAAAGCATCTTTCCCCATGCATGTCCTGACTCTCGGCGGGACCAGGTCCGTGGGGCTTCCTCTTGTGGCGTGTTTGTGGACATCTCCTACTTTATTAAAATAATTTACTAGGTACTTGGGGACAGTTTCTTTCAGTACTTTAAAAACCAGTAGCATTTTAAGCTGGTGTACCCTTTCTTCAACCCTAAGCCATCCCAGACTGCTAAAGTGGGCTGGCGTTAGGTGAGTCCTAAAGTGAAGGTTGTGCAGGAGTCTCACTAGTTTGTTTTGGGAGGTCTGGAGCTTTAATATAAATTATGATTTATTTTTGCATCTGTGCCGGTGAATAACACCATGTTACAATTGTGCAACCACCGAGCTCGCTCACTGAGCTCATTCACCACCTTCTAGAGACCAAGTGTAAAAGAAATCTAAGCAAATGAATAAAGGCAAGATGATTTAATTTGATTTGATTTTTATTTGTCTCGAACATAGAAACGTAAAACAAGTTTAAAAAAACAAAAAGGTAAATAGTCAAAGACTATTTCCATACAATAAGTGTTCGAGAACGAACAGGGGGAATTAAAACAACTTATCAAGCCCTGCCCCTTCCTTACAATGTTTGACATTATAATTTAATAAAAATAAAAATAATATAACAAATAATAAAAAATAAAATAAAAGTACAGTTTTTTATATATCCAAATGAGAAATAATAATAGGCAGTCACATTACTGCTCAAGCTCCTCTCTCTTATGTGTCCATAAGTGCTTGTTTATAGCTACCTTTAAATTTATTGATATTTTTGCTTATACTCTCATCCAGACCATTCCAGAGTGATACCCCACAAACTGCAATGCACATACTTTTAAGAGTTGTACGTACCGTAGGTTGCTTTAAAGCTAATGTCCCTCTAAAATTATAAACACTCTCTAGCCATGAATTTTTTTTAATGTTGCTTTGTAATTTGTTTTTTATTGCCAGAAACATAATTTGTGCAAATTTGAATTTGATTAAGTTAAACAGAAGTACAGTAATAAATGATGATCGATTTTAATTATAAATTCATATTTGACCTTATTATGGCCAAATCATACATCTATGGATAGGGCTCCTCTTTCCAATGGCAGGGTTAAATCTGGATTTAGTAATTTCTTGCGGTTTTACGATAAAAGAGATATAATTAGCATCTTTTCGATAAATTCTTATTTTCGGTAAATCGTACAAAACATCTGTAAAATTTAAATATACACTTTGACTGCTGTTTTGATAGGGTTATGGTCTTTACTCTTGGCTACAAAAAAAATCTTAACACATGTGGGCCCTCATGAGGACGATTCGCGATGCCACTTTGCCGACCTCTAGCGGCTCGGGTGTGCATTTCTTTTAATACAATATATAGATAGAATTAAAGCCATATTTGTTGCCCGTCGATTGCCCTTTCAGGTGACAAAATCCGTTCAGCGATCGCCAAAGTACACATTACCACCCCCGACTCCCGGGGCTCTCGCTCCGTCAATCATTTGTCGATCTTGAAACATTTTGGACAGGGTTGTAGCCAGTGAGTGTGGCTTTCCAATGATACCCCACATGGGGATCTAATACGGTCTCTATTGATCGATTTATGATAAAGAAAAGCAGCTTAAAGCTTAACAGGTTAAAAGATATGAACAAGGCGCCCCAGTGGCGAACCACATAACGCGCTGAGTCGCGGCACGGCTGACCCGGGTTTGATTCCCGAACCCGTTGTTATTTGTCGAATGTCTTCCCCCCACTCTGTCTCCCGTTTCACCTCTCTCTCTCTCTCTACTGGACTGCCCAGTAGAATAAAGCTATAAACGCAAAAAAAAAATCTAAAAAAAAAGATATGAACAAGTCTTAAATTTCATTTGCACAGGTATTACATTTTCATCTCCTTCGGGAGATGAAATAATATTAAACGTGTGAAATGTTTTTGTATTCAAGTCGTTTTTTGCGGGGCTACCAGGAGCTTGGTGCGTCTGGTGAGCTCTTGTATGAAACGTGCAATAATTTAAATTTAAAGTGCTGCAAGTGCAGCCGCCAGTTCAGTATCACTACTTTTTTTAAATACTTTTTTCCCCTAGGATGGTATAAGTGGTATTAAAAAGGACTTACAGTAAGTAGTCTTAAATTGAACTTGTTGAAACCTGCAGATACCCTGTATTACCACATACAGTATTGTAATGGCATAGCATGTGATGTTTTAATTGCACGCATGGATCCATGAGTAACAGTACTGTGTCTTCTTCCTCTCCACACAGTCTTTAAGCCAGAGGAGCTACGGCAGGCCCTCATGCCCACCTTGGAGTCTCTCTACAGACAGGACCCAGAGTCTCTGCCCTTCAGGATGCCTGTTGATCCACAGCTGCTCTGCATACCTGTATGTAGTACTGTTGTGATACCTTTGCTAAAACAGCCAGTGTTTTTGTACAGCCTCTCTGCTGTGGCTTCCTACGGGCAGCGGTATACTTGCTTTTAAATATGCGTTCAAGTGCGCAGGAGGGTGGAGCCATGTACCCTCCTTTGGAGCGTACTTTGTGCACATCCTCAGAGATGAATGCTGCACGTCAGCAAGATGAAGTGCAGTGTGTCAACAGTGAGGGCAGTGTGGATGTGACCAGCCAGGCCGATCTTGCCTAAAGTATGTATCAACCACAGGAAAAAGGTACACAATGTAAGTTGTGTTATAGCCATAAGAAATGTATTTACGTATTGTATAAGTAATATATTTACATTTTGTAATCAGCAAAAGTAAAAAAAAAAAATTAAAAAAAAAAAACACAGTGCTTGGTGTTACCTTAAACCAGGGGTGGCCAACCCGTGGCTCGTGAGCCGCATGCGGCTCTTTGCCCGTCAATGTGCGGCTCTTCCATCCATACATTTTTTTTTTTTTTTTTTCTTTTTCTTTTTTTATGTCACTCATTCCATAAGGACGTAGAATAAACATTAAATCTTTTTTTAAATGGTCCATTTGCATGTTCTTGGTATCTGAATCTAGGGACATATATGGATCAGTGTCAGAAATAGTGTGTATGTTACTAGGCTTGAGTAAATTGTAATGAACCAAAGGAGAATATCAATTATATTTAAAAATTTTTTTTATCTTTGACTGTGAATAACGCCATGCTAAAATTGACCAGACCTGAAAAATCTAAGCAAATGAATAAAGGGAAGATGATTAAACGGAAGGTTTTGTAGATACAATACTGAATTCTACCATCTTTTTTATAATGTAAATTTCTCCACCATTTTTCATCGTATTGCAACACTGTTTTTTGCAAGACGTTCACAGAAAGGTAGAGAAACTAACTGCGTTCTGTTTTATGGCAATAACGTTCAGGTTTGTGGGAGATAATCCCAAAAAATAAGAGAAATAAAAAAGTAAATCCAGAAGTCGGATGATTGACAGGGGCTGGTGTGAGCTGGGTAGGGTCGTTTTTCGAAATTCGAAAGCCCTGAGTCTCTTCCTTCAAAAGACTACACTCACTTTTGGCTGTGCCACTTCCTCCTGTCAATATGTGCCGGTTTCCGACTCAATGCCCTGAGATTTCTATAATCTTATATTTCACTAATAACAGTTAAAATAATTGGTAAACAAACGTAATGCTGAAAATATACACTTTTACTGTATATCTCGGGCTTAAGAGGTTAACCCTGTGAGGCCCAAATTAAAAAGACATTAGCAACTTCAGAGGCCAGAGGGTGGGACATATAAACACATTTACTATCAAATAGCATTGTGAGGCTGAACAACAGGACCAATTGACTATATATGTGCTTAACATTTTTTAAATAAACTTTCTTTTTTTAAATGGCTAAAAGTGATTTTGTAATTTTGCAACCGTGGGTCTAATAGGGTACTTTTAACCCTGTGAGGCCCAAATAAAAAAGACATTAGCAACTTCAGAGGCCAGAGGGTGAGACCTATAAACACATGAAGGGTGCCGTGACTGAAAAAAAAAGGTTGAGAAACGCTGGGTGGCTCTTTGTGGTACCACAGTAATTTTTGTGGCTCTTAGTCTCTGACTGGTTGGCCACCCCTGCCTTAAACTAACCTTAACTATAACTTTCTACCATCATAGTATTGCTGTGTTTGTATCAGGGTGGGTGTCTTGGTCTAGTGGTGAGTGCACTCACCCCCACCTCAAGCACTCGACTCCCAATGATGTTTTTTCTTTTATAACTATTGCTTTTAGGAAATGTAAATATATTACTTATATATATATAACATAACATACATTATGTACCTTTTTTTTTTCCCTGTGGTTGATTTAAGCACTTTATTTACGTTTTCTGATGAGACCGTGTTAGACAGGTCAGCGGCAGACTGAACAAACTCTTAAATACAAAAACAAAGGAGGAAACTAGAATTTGACTGCAATTATCAGATAATTACCGGTAGTCATTTGTATGAAGAAACATATTCTTCTATATAATTCTATTGTGTCGGCCAGGGAGGATTCAGCCCTGATCGACATTTCAGTCCTCGAGGTACATGCAAAATATGCAGGCGAGTATGTGAACAATGCCGTTCACTGAGCAGTCGCCTGTCTACGCGTATGCATGGTTAAAAGCAAGTACGGTATATCATGGCCCTAATAGTTTCAGGTACTTGCAGCTTTGGTGAAAATCCTGCAATAACTTGTTTTTTTGGCTTGCGACATTATTCCGTGCAGCATAATCATATACATCTGTAATATTATGAACGCAAAAAAACGACAACTAACGCAAACTTCCTCCAACTACTTGAGCTTGACTCCTATTTCTTCTCAACCCTGCAGGACTACTTTGACATTGTCAAGACCCCCATGGATCTGTCCACCATCAAGCGAAAGCTGGACACAGGTCAGCACATAATGTATTTTCTTAATATTATTGACCGTGATTGGAGGACAAGCCCAAACGACCACATTTCTTTTCAGTCTGAAAAGCTTCCTCGTGACGCCGTCCAATCCTGTGTATTGTTTTGTTTGCAGGCCAGTACCAAGAGCCCTGGCAGTACGTGGACGACATCTGGCTGATGTTCAACAACGCCTGGCTCTACAACCGCAAGACGTCCCGTGTCTACAAGTACTGCTCCAAGTTGGCCGAGGTGTTCGAGCTGGAGATCGACCCCGTGATGCAGGGCCTTGGCTACTGCTGCGGGAGAAAGGTGAGGCTCCATGGCTGCTGTGTAGAGAGGGGGTCCCTGTGTGTGTGTGGGGGGGGGGGGGGGGGGGGGGGGCTGGGGCTGGGCGGCGCAGCGGTCTAGGCGCTCGTCACCAATGCGTGAGACACCGGTATCGAATCCGGCTGTCAGCGTTGCCTCCGGCTTAGGCTGGCCGTCATACTGACTCAATTGGCAGAGTCAGCGGGAGGGGAGTCGATGGGTGGTAATCTGGTCGTTGTAAACAGCGACTCCTACAGGTCGGTCAGGGCGCCTGCAAGTGTGAGCCTCCCACACGTTACACCTCGCCAATGAGAGTCCGCGCTGGCAGGTGAAAAGAAGTGGCTGGCTGACTCTGCATGTATCGGAGGAGACATGCGATAGATTCTTCAACCCTCCCTACGACCGACCAGTGGGGGGCACATGCGAGCAACGATCAAGACAGGGGAGGGGGGAATTGGCACGACTAAATTGGGATGGGAGAAAAACAGAAAAAGGAGAAAGTGGATTAAAAAAAACAGTAAAGATCGAGAACTAGGTTTTTTTCGGATAATTGGACAAAAATATTTACCTTTTCTCCATTATAGAGATCTAATATGTATCCATGTCCTAAAAATGCAAAAAATTAAGTCATTTTGATTTCTGATATGCTACACCTGGCTCTTGTTATCAGATCTTAGTATTGGACACACTTGATACCTGCATGGCATTGGCCTGATACCAGTGTGAATATTGGTTGCATCAAGCAGTCATTCTGAACTTTACATCACTGATGCTTGAAATGTTGAACTTAGTGAAACAACATGGCAAACGTACAAAGCGTTGCTATCTAACATCTCCGGTCTCTTTCTTCATCTTTCTTTTCCGTTTTCCCAGCTGTTAACAGACTGTTATGCTACCTGGCTAGCTAGCGAGCTGTACCCAGCATGCCGTTCAGCGGTGTAACAGATAATAGGGTCCCCTCTCAATACACTACACAATTTTACAGTGCCCGGTAAAAACCTGGGGAAATAAACGCTTCGATAATTTTTTAACGACTATTTGAACATCCGATAATCGATGCCCATCCCCATTTGAGAAGGTGGGCGATTGGTAGAGTTAGCTTACATTGGGGAATGCTGATATATATATATACCGGTATATATATTTATTTTTTTGTGCACGTTTCAAGTGCATTTCACATGTGTTTATAACTCTTACCCCCTCATTCCCATCTGAATATGGAAAACGTTGGAGTGAAGTCCTCAGCTAAATTTGGACGCAAGCATACCGTCACCATATCACGTTTCAACTCTCATTAGACTCCACTATTTTTGGTTTTGTACATAAATAAAGAACTGATTGGCGGTCATTATGAGCGGCCACCTCAAGTGTTGATGTTTGACAATGAGACAAAGCAGCATCTTGGGGCTTAATTTCCCTGGAGGAGTTTTCACACCGCTAAGCCAAGAAGAACTGGGCCGTGTTCACATCCAAATGAGAACATTCCCTTCGCTTGCCGTCTTCCCTTTAGTGAGCCCTTCTTGACGTACAACGAGCCCTTCTTGACGTACAACGAGTAAACCCTTCTGGTCGTCTGCCAGGGAAAGAGGACAAAGGGAACGAAATAGAACGATCCTTAGATCTCATAAAAATATTTGACATATTAAACCATTTATTTTTTGTTTGTTTGTTCTTATAACCCGATCGCCTTATAAATGGTGCAGCATATGAACGGACAAGGAATTCACTTTTAAATAAAGAAACTAAAGTATGCAAACCCAACATTTTCAATAGGCTACTAGTTTTATATGCATGCTTGTTAGATTCTATGCGTTTCAGTGACACTGGTTGGATTGTGGGATACACTTCATTACCTGAAGCTTGCATTTTATAGCCTTTGTGGAAGGGAGGAAAAACAAGGGATCAAGGGAACGTAAGCATTTTACCTGGAAGTGAATGTTTTTATTGGTCGGCACTGGCAGGGGAAAAAGGAGAAATAGTTCTGCATCTTAACTGCAAGTGCCGGTACTTTATTCGCTAAGTGGATTATTATTTCACACAGTGCTTCGACTCAGTTTTGTGTAGTTTTTAAGTAGGTGGACAGGAATCATGTCTGCAGATTTGCTTTGTACTGTGAAAAGCTTGTATTCGGTCAAACGAAAGAATGATCACATGATCAGAGCGGCTCCAGCTCAGCACTGCAGGCTGACAAACCTCTAGTCCACAGCTGATTGATTATAATACAGAACGGTTTATCATTGGCACTAGTGCAGTAATGGTCTGCCTTTCAGTGTGAAAAACGAATTACATTGGATTAGATTCCGTTTTATTGTCATTACACAGAAGTGAACATTAAGTACATTACAACAATAAGTTGACATCTAACCAGCGTAAGTTTGCATAAGGTAACTGAAACGGAGGGCTAGGGCCTCCACGGGTTGCGTTTAATAGAGCTGGCGGACACTATGGCGTTGTAACTCCTATTAGAGAGTCACAGAGGCGTGCTGCAGGTATTGTCTTTTATTGGGAACAGAAAGGTGTGTGTGGTTGGGATATTTCCATGTGTGTGGTTGTCTACAGAGGAATACAATACAGTATACATTAATAACACAGTAGGGATACAATACAGTATACATTAGTAAACACAGTAGTGGCGTACATAAACATAATGTCCATTAGTAGTATAGTGCAGCTAGTACTAGGGCATTCACTTAACCAGAGTTAGTATATATCACCTACATAACCTATGCAGGAATTACTCCTTCAGTGCATGTAAACAGTATAGGTAGGTGGACTGTAAACCAGGTGTAAAGATGCATTCTATTCACTAGAAGTAGTGAGTGAGTTATATAGCCTAAGCTAGCTCACGTGCCAAGCTAACCACGCAGCATCACTTGCAGGCAACGTAGGTTGGCTAACGTGTAGCTAAGCTAACGGCGCGGTGTTTCAATAACAGAGGGAATGACGTCGACGGGAATAGAACAGCGGAGACACACTATAAAGGTAGAGTAAGCTGAATGAATGGATTAGGCAAAACTAAGCACAGGTAATGTACTCACGTTCATTGACGCACACGTTATCCCAAAGGGACGGACATTACTGCTACAGCAGCCGACCATCAGGCAGCAACACAGAATAGCTCGTGCACGTTAAAGGGGAGGGACTCTTAAAGGGCAGGTACAGAACGAAGTAGTCGTCAGGCAGTAACACGGAGACCGGCTTGCTCACTTAAAGGGAGAGAACTCTTAATGGTCAGTAACGTTATCAGAAGACTAGAGTGCAACACTTGATCGGGGCACATCACACTGAACGATTACACAGGCATGAATCAATTACCCTTTCCTGTCAACAATAACATATGAAGGGCTATTACAGAACAAAGTAGTCTTATTAGCAGGCTTTCCTACACAGCCGCACCCAAAAGTCTACTTAGACCTTTTGAACTAAACAGGAAAGTCTCAGTGGTCCTCTGTATCCGGGAGACTCGGGAGCTGCACCGGCCGGGACACAGGGCGCAGGTATATTCTGTCCTTCACCTGGACAGCTGCGGTGCGGGTGCGCCCGTCAGTTCCAGGGTACGTCTGAGTGACCTTCCCTGGCTGCCAGAGTGCCCGAGGAAGCCGCGGGTCAACGATGAGGGCCACCTGGCCGAGCGACTTTCTTGCCGTCCTTCCTCCACTTCTGCCTCTCCGGAGCCCTATCTTGGTGTGAAATGGCCCAAAACAGTCTACTCGGGTGGAATAGAATGGGGGCTTGTAGAGACGCAGGCGACAGGGCGGAAGGGCGGCCATTTTAGGCATGTCAGGCTTTGCTCGCCGCGGATGTCGTTCTCGGCAGGTGTGCTGATGCTTGCGGATTGCTCCTCTTCCACGTAGGACCCAGAGTCGGGATCGGAGATCGACGAATACCCTCTCGGGCCCGGGGTGGAGAAGAGTTTGATCATATGGTTGGATGATCAGCTTTGTCAGGGGGTGATGTGGATCCGAGACGATTGGGTGAATGTCATCCATCTCCAAGTTCTCTGCCCTGTGCGGCCTACCGCCTACTCTGGGGAGACAGGTAGCCTTGTCGTACTCTGGAGATAGAGTGGCGAAACGACTGTCTGGGGCAAGAGGTCGGTCAGACTTGAGGGCCTTGATCTCCTCTGGGAATGAGTCCAGCTGGGTTCGTTTAAGGAGGACCTTCTCAGCGTTGAGGAAGTCGGCCGCTTCATAAGGCTGATCAGTGGTCTGGGCATCAGCCGCACCGTGAAGGGACCTGACTGTTGCTTGGACGAGATCTTTCCATGAAGAGAGGTCTTCAAAGGCAGGGAGCGGAGGACTGGGAGAGGTCCTAGGTTGAGTTAGTCGAGTACTGGGTTGAGTACTAGGCTGGGTGCTAGGTTGAGTACTAGGCTGAGTACTAGGTTGAGTACTAGGCTGAGTACTAGGTTGAGTACTAGGCTGGGTGCTAGGTTGAGTACTAGGCTGGGTGCTAGGTTGAGTACTAGGTTGAGTACTAGGCTGAGTACTAGGTTGAGTACTAGGTTGAGTACTAGGCTGGGTACTAGGTTGAGTACTAGGTTGAGTACTGGGCTGGGTGCTAGGCTGAGTACTAGGTTGAGTACTAGGTTGAGTACTGAGTTGAGTACTAGGTTGGGTACTGAGTTGAGTACTAGGTTGGGTACTGAGTTGAGTACTGAGTTGAGTACTGGGTTGAGTACTAGGTTGGGTACTGAGCTGAGTACTAGGCTGAGTACTAGGTTGAGTACTAGGCTGGGTGCTAGGTTGAGTACTAGGTTGGGTACTGAGTTGAGTACTAGGTTGGGTACTGAGTTGAGTACTGGGTTGGGTACTGAGTTGAGTACTGAGTTGAGTACTGGGTTGAGTACTAGGTTTGGTACTGAGTTGAGTACTAGGTTGGGTACTGAGTTGAGTACTAGGTTGGGTACTGAGTTGAGTACTAGGTTGGGTACTGAGTTGAGTACTGAGTTGAGTACTGGGTTGAGTACTAGGTTGGGTACTGAGTTGAGTACTAGGTTGGATACTGAGTTGAGTACTAGGTTGGGTACTGAGTTGAGTACTGAGTTGAGTACTGAGTTGAGTACTGAGTTGAGTACTGGGTTGAGTACTAGGTTGGGTACTGAGTTGAGTACTAGGTTGGGTACTGAGTTGAGTACTAGGTTGGGTACTGAGTTGAGTACTAGGGATGGTCGCACCATAGGTAGGACTCTGGGTACTGTGAGTAGCTACAGGGGGCCCTGTGTGAGATTGTAGGTTGCTCAATTGAACCAGGCATGTTGGGAGCTGGGTTGGCGACACAGGGGGAGCAGCAGGGCGAGGCGTCGCCTGTGCTGGATGGTGTATCACTGGAGTGATGGCGGCTGGGATAGCCGGCAGGGGATGCATGTACTGTGGTACGGTAGGAAGGGCTAGAGGCACAGGTGCCACTACGTGGTGCTGTTGTCCAGGTGGTGGATAGGTCGGCTCAGATGCTGCTGCACGTACAAGAGCCCTCATCTTTGACTCTTGAAGTGAGGTGACCAGTTTGGCTACTTGAAGTTCCTTCTCCTTCTTCATAAGCCGCCTCTGCCTGTCCAGGCGTTTAACCATTGCCTCCCGTGCATCTTGTGCTTCCTGCTCTAGGCGTTCCTGTGCATCTTGTGCTTCCTGCTCTATGCGTTGTAAACGTTTACACTCCAGGTTGGCGTCGTAGTCTTCTTGTACCTGGCGCTGTAGCTCAAGCTCCAGGGAGTGGATGTACTCCTGGAGGATAGCTTCCTGGGCTGGTGAGAGAGCTGACCTTATGGTGGGTCTAGGAATTGACAGACGTGAGGACCTACTACCTTCATATGGGGCCCTTGTGGTACTCGCCGGGTTTGAACGATGGGAGCCGACATCTGACCTCATGGTGGGTCTAGGAATTGACTGATCTGAGTACTGACTGATCCGAGTACTGACTGATCCGAGTACTGACTGATCCGAGTACTGACTGATCCGAGTACTGGCTGATCCGAGTACTGACTGATCCGAGTACTGACTGATCCGAGTACTGACTGATCCGAGTACTGAGTCCAGGTTCATGACCCACTTCGAGGTCACGTAGGTGGCTTCGTAGGTGGCGCTCTCTCTGCGGGTGAGCGGTGGTCTCTGTGGTGTCCTGGTCTGCCATAGCGTCTTGGAGGAGCTCTATCCGGCTTCGAAGGACCATGAAACGGAGGGCTAGGGCCTCCACGGGTTGCGTTTAATAGAGCTGGCGGACACTATGGCGTTGTAACTCCTATTAGAGAGTCACAGAGGCGTGCTGCAGGTATTGTCTTTTATTGGGAACAGAAAGGTGTGTGTGGTTGGGATATTTCCATGTGTGTGGTTGTCTACAGAGGAATACAATACAGTATACATTAATAACACAGTAGGGATACAATACAGTATACATTAGTAAACACAGTAGTGGCGTACATAAACATAATGTCCATTAGTAGTATAGTGCAGCTAGTACTAGGGCATTCACTTAACCAGAGTTAGTATATATCACTTACATAACCTATGCAGGAATTACTCCTTCAGTGCATGTAAACAGTATAGGTAGGTGGACTGTAAACCAGGTGTAAAGATACATTCTATTCACTAGAAGTAGTGAGTGAGTTATATAGCCTAAGCTAGCTCACGTGCGGCTAAGCTAACCACGCAGCATCACTTGCAGGCAACGTAGGTTGGCTAACGTGTAGCTAAGCTAACGGCGCGGTGTTTCAATAACAGAGGGAATGACGTCGACGGGAATAGAACAGCGGAGACACACTATAAAGGTAGAGTAAGCTGAATGAATGGATTAGGCAAAACTAAGCACAGGTAATGTACTCACGTTCATTGACGCACACGTTATCCCAAAGGGACGGACATTACTGCTACAGCAGCCGACCATCAGGCAGCAACACAGAGAATAGCTTGTGCACGTTAAAGGGGAGGGACTCTTAAAGGGCAGGTACAGAACGAAGTAGTCGTCAGGCAGTAACACGGAGACCGGCTTGCTCACTTAAAGGGAGAGAACTCTTAATGGTCAGTAACGTTATCAGAAGACTAGAGTGCAACACTTGATCGGGGCACATCACACTGAACGATTACACAGGCATGAATCAATTACCCTTTCCTGTCAACAACAACATATGAAGGGCTATTACAGAACAAAGTAGTCTTATTAGCAGGCTTTCCTACAGTAACCGTAAAGTGCATTCATATACAATGTAACATGTGAATATGTAGATATGACGAGTAGTAAATATGCTAGGCTAATGTATGTACAGTATTATATACAGTGGTACAAGTATGAATACACTATGGTAGTAAATCATACTAGCCAGTTGTATAACTATACAGATATAGTGGAATACTATATCGACATAGGTAAAAGTATAAACACTGTGTACAGTGTACATTATGCCTGTGCATATATATATATATATATATATATATATATATATATATATATATATATATATATAAATGTATATAATACAGTGTATACAGAGTTATTGTCCATTGCTATCCTACAGTGTTGTATGGGTAGGTAGGTAGTTAAGAGTACAATGATGTAGTTAGTTATAGGGCTGACCTTCGAAGCTTTTTTTGGCAATCGAAGCTTCGGGGCCGAGCTTCGATTTTAATTCGAAGCTTCGAGAAAAAGAAAAAATGTTGTGGGACTTGTACAGCACTTTGGTAAACTTTGTTGTTTTTAAATGTGCTCTATAAATAAAGTGGATTAATTAATTAAGTAGCCCCTTTCGTGACTGTGACGCAGCCAACAAGGTTTCACTCGGCTGCGCTGCCTGGGTGCAGTGGGGCTGCTCTCACAGCCAACGACATGACATTACATAATTATGTTGCAACCTTCGTCTATCAAGCAAACCATTATATTATATTTAATTTATCATTTATAATTCTATCAGACAATGCACAAAAGCAGATGTGTCCTGTTCTATTCGAACTAGTTTTGGTCATTGTGTTTTTCCCTCTTGTGGATGTTTTGAGTAGTGCACTCATTTTATTTAGCTCGTTCTAACTTTGATGCTATTGGCTGATTCAGTCATGTGACGCTGCCAGGCCAGCTATTTTCATTATCCAGACGGTGTTTTACTATGAGGTCTGCTCTCAGCTGCAGCTCCTATTTTCCAGCTCTGTTTGTGCCTTGGAAATTATTGCTTGTAAGTTTGTATTGTGCAAGCATCATATCGTATTTCATTTATAGATGTGAGTCATCTGTGAATGCTCAGTTAACATGTTTGCTTCGAGCGGCTAGGTGGTGCAGTGGGCAAGGCACTCACCACCAATGCTGTAGACGCGGGGTTCGCGTGTTCGAATCCAGCTCTCCACATTGTTTTCAGTTTAGCTGGTCGTCCGTACTAATACAATTGGCAGTATTAGAGGGTGGGAAAGCTGATGGGTGGGTCCTGGGCGCCTATTGCTTATTAACAGCGGAGCAGTGCTGCCGTTGCTTCCGCGTTTTCCCTGATTGGCTGCGACACGCCCCGCGGCAGGCGCGGCAACCGCAGAGCGGAGCGGCAGAGCTTGCGGCATTATGTAACCGCCCTAATCCGCCATGATTTTCATTCGAAGCTCAGCTCACCTGGCAGCGCAGCGGTCCTGCGGTCCGTTGTTGACAAGTTCGAATCCCATCAAATTTTTTTTTTAACGTGTATTCTTTCGCCGGTTAAGGTTAGGCATGGTTAAGGTTAGGCATTGTTTCGGAGTTGGTTAAGGTTAGAGTTTGTCTTAGAGAATGGCAATATTCTTTCTATGGTTAAGGTTAAGGTTAGGCATGGTTAAGGTTAAGGTTAGGCATTGTTTCGGAGTTGGTTAAGGTTAGAACGGTTAAGTTTAGGCGCTGTTAAGGAGCTGGTTAAGGTTAGAGTTTGTCTTAGAGAATGGCAATATTCTTTCTATGGTTAAGGTTAAGGTTAGGCATGGTTAAGGTTAAGGTTAGGCATTGTTTCGGAGTTGGTTAAGGTTAGAACGGTTAAGTTTAGGCGCTGTTAAGGAGCTGGTTAAGGTTAGAGTTTGTCTTAGAGAATGGCAATATTCTTTCTATGGTTAAGGTTAAGGTTAGGCATGGTTAAGGTTAAGGTTAGGCATTGTTTCGGAGTTGGTTAAGGTTAGAACGGTTAAGTTTAGGCGCTGTTAAGGAGCTGGTTAAGGTTAGCGTTTGTCTTAGAGAATGGCAATAGACAGCCTATTTCCGCATTGCCGCTCTCTCGCGCTGCCGCGGTCACATGGTCAAATTGTCACATTCTTGCACTCCTCCGCTGTTAAAAAGCAACACGCGTCCTGGGCGTTGTAAACAGAAAAATACCCCTACAGTTCGGTCGGGGCGCCTGCTCAGCAAAGGAAGGATCTGGAGGGAGGTAGTGTGACCTTCCACGCGTTACACTCTCCCAGTGAGAATCTGCGCTGCCAGGCTGGCTGCCGGCTGGCTGCGCATGTGTCGGAGGATAGTGGGATGGGAGAAAAATCGGAAAAAAGGAGGGGAAAAAAAGATAAAAAAAATAAAAAATAAAAAACATGTTTGCTTCGTTTTGGATATATTTGTGTTAGCTCCTGGTTAGCCTACCTGTATTGCTAATGCTATGCTAATCTCAGTCAGCTCAAAGGACTTTCGGTTTCATATTTTGGTTGAGTGAACTTTGTACATATTGTACTTGTATTGCATACTGTAATGCAATGTCATTGATAACAATTGTGTGATACATATTCTTTTTTGTGTATTTCAGTTTTACAAATTTGTAATGGAGAACAGACAACAGTAAAGACAATCAACTTTGCTCCAGCTTCTGCATCTCCTTTACTCTTGTTCACTACCCGTTGATTTGTGTACAGACACACACTGAGGGCGGAATAGTAAAAAAGCATCTTCACGGCGGGCACTACAGCAACAAGGAGAACAAAGGTACTCTGCAAGCTCTCCTCTTCCTTCTGAGGACCCCACACCTACGCTCCCCTACGGTTGGCCATCTCTACATGATGTCACTTAACAGGGAAACTGGAATGGAAAAATCGACAGCTACTGATGGTGAGCCAGGACAGGACCTCATTCGAGAAACTCTGCCAAAACTCTCCATCACATCCCGTAGGTCTAAATCCTCTTCAAACAGCATGGCTGCCACCGCTGCACGTGCCAAGGTAGAAGCTGCACGTGTCCGTGCTTCCTTTGCTCGGCAAGAATCAGAGCTAAAGCTGAAGGAACCACATATAGCAGCTATGTTATCAGAACTTCAACATGAAAAGGAACTAGCAGCAGCCCTAGCTGAGGCTCAAGTTCTTGATGAAGCTATAGAAACAAGTTCAACACAAAGCAGCAAAAGGGATCTTAATGACGTAGTGGATGTTGCCAGACAGCGTACTCGTGACTACGTGGAACATCACTCTCAGTCGCACCTCAGTGTTGAGAAGCCGCCAGTCCTTGAACCGTACACACCATCTCTATTGCCCCTCATCAATGCTGATGTTCAACCAGACAGAGAGCACAGCTTTAACCCTCATATTTCATTTCTGATGGTAGAGCCCCTTACGGCGGGAACAACGACGTACATGTAGTGCAGCAAACTCAATGGGCAATGCCAGTACTCCATCAACAACCCACAAGGGACAGCGGTGATCCCATGGCACAGCAGCCTGAAAAGCCTACGCCAAGAGTTCATCATAGCCACCTGGTTTCTTGTCCAACAGAAACACATTTCAGAGGCCTGCTGAGGACAGAACAGGTATGGGTGACATTGCAAGATATCTGGTACGGCGTGAGCTTGTGAACTCTGGCCTCACTAAGTTCACCGACCACCCTGAAAATTACTGGGCGTGGAAGTCCTCTTTTCGTAACTGTAGGTCTGAACTTAACTGCCAGTGAGGAACTCGACCTCCTAACAAAGTGGTTAGGGAGGCAGTCTTCAGATCATGTCATGAGGATCCGTGCTGTACATGCCACCAACCCTACAGTAGGTTTACACATGGCTTGGGAACGCTTAGAAGAGTGTTACGGCTCTCCCGAAGTGATAGAGAGAGCTCTCTTTGAGAAAGTGGAGAACTTCCCCAAAATCAATCTCAAGGATCCTGTAAAACTCAGGGAACTGGGAGATCTGCTAAGAGAGCTACAGGCTGCCAAATCTGAAGGTTATCTGCCTGGGCTCTCATATCTGGACACTGCCAGGGGTGTCAACCCGATTGTAGAGAAGCTGCCATTTGGGCTCCAAGAAAAGTGGCTGGGTCAGGGCTCTCTGTACAAGGAGCAGCACCACGTCTCCTTCCCTCCTTTTGCTTTCTTTACAGACTTCATCTGTAATGAAGCACGCAGACGAAATGACCCTAGCTTTGTTCTCAACAGCTCCTACAGGTCAATCAAGCAGCCCCTACAAGTCCTTAACAGGTCCATTCAAGCCCGAACATCCAGAAAAGAGACCAGGGTATGCAGGTCACAAAGGTCACATTTCCACTCACAAAACAGAAGTGTCATCACATCACTCAGCATCTCAGTCAGAGAGTTCAAGTGCCAAGCTGGATGATATTACCAGACAATGTCCCATTCACAAGAAACCGCATCCTCTGAAAAGGTGCAGGAGCTTTCGAAGTGAATCACTTGAGGATCGCAAGACCTTTCTGAAAGAAAACAATATCTGCTTCAGGTGTTGCTCATCTACTACCCACTTCGCAAAGAACTGTAAAGTGGCAGTGAAATGCAGTGAATGTGGAAGTGATGGTCATAATACAGCTCTGCACCCCGGACCTCCTCCATGGAACACGAGGGACCCCTCCTTAAAGCATGGCGGGGAGGGCAAAAGAGAAGACCCCCAAGCAGTCAAGGCAAGAACTCTAGGTCCTGCTCAAAGATCTGCTTGGTGAAGGTCTACCCAAAGGCGAATCCAGAAAAGGCTACAAAGATCTATGTAGTTCTAGATGACCAAAGTAATAAGTCACTGGCCAAGTCAGATTTCTTTGATCTCTTCCAGATTACCGGGTCAGAATCACCATACACACTACGCACATGTGCAGGAGTCTCCGAGACATCTGGGAGAAGAGCTACTGGATTCATGGCTGAGTCATTGGATGGAACAGCAAGTGTGCACTCATCGAGTGCAATCACATTCCAGATGATCGGTCAGAGATTCCAACTTCAGATGTTGCACAGTACCACATTCATCTGAAGTCCATCGCCCACAAAATACCTCAATTGGACCATTGGGACGTGATATCCTACGGGTGCACAAGGTCAGAGAGCAACGAAATGGTCCTCATAATGCCCCTTACGCCCAGCGACTGGACCTTGGATGTGTCATTATAGGAGATGTCTGCTTGGGTTCAGCCCACAGACCAGCAGATGTGACCAGCTTCCGCACCAGTGTGCTTGAGAATGGATGGCCATCTCTTCTTACTCCGTGCCCGAATCATATACATGTCAAAGAGCAGTTTGGAATCCAAAACCAGTGCCACTTCTCCACTCTCAAATCTCCACCCGTCGCACAAATCTTGGATGACTGCAACCTTGGGAAGACAATCTTCGAGAGGACCAAAGATGATGAAAAGGTGGGTCTCTCCATTGAAGATAGGCTGTTCTTGGAGTTCATGAACAAGGAAATGTACATGGATGACGCCAACAGCTGGGTGGCGCCGCTTCCATTCCGTGTCCCTCGACAACGGCTCTCAAATAACCGGGAACAGGCCCATCACGTCTCACCTCTTTTCACCGCACCCTTGAACGCAAGCCAGAGATGAAGGCTCACTTCGTGACCTTCATGCAAAAGATCTTTGACCACAACCAAGCTGAGTTGGCTCCTCCACTGGCCAAGGGAGAAGAATGCTGGTACTTACCCATCTTCGGCGTGTACCACCCTCAGAAGCCAGGACAGATAAGAGTCGTCTTCGACTCCAGTGCTCAGCATCACGGCATCTCTCTGACTGATGTACTACTCACTGGCCCGGACCTAAACAACAGCCTGCTTGGAGTCTTGCTGCGCTTCCGCCGAGAAACCGTGGCCATCGTTGCTGATATTGAGCAAATGTTTCACAGTTTTGTCGTCAGCAAAGACGACCGAAACTTTCTAAGATTCCTGTGGTTTGACAAAAACGACCCCAGCAAAGACATTGTCGAGTACCGAATGAAGGTACATGTATTCAGCAACAGTCCGTCTCCAGCAGTAGCCATATACGGCCTCCGGCGTGCAGCGCAACATGGAGAAGAGGAGTTTGGCAAGGACGCCAGTCATTTCATAGAACGCAACTTCTATGTTGATGATGGCCTTTTGTCAATGCCTTCAGCAACTGAGGCCATAGACCTGCTGAAAAAGACACAAGAGATGCTCGCTGTTTCCAACTTAAGGCTCCATAAGATAGCGTCAAACTGTCCTGATGTTCTGGAAGCCTTTCTCTCAGAAGACCACGCCAAAGGTCTTCAAAACCTGGATTTCGATGACTGTTCCACCTTCATACAACGCAGCTTAGGGCTCAGCTGGGATCTCAAACATGATGTCTTTACATTCAGAGTGACACTTACAGAGAAACCCTTCACACATAGAGGTGTTCTAGCTACAGTGAACAGTCTGTTCGATCCTCTTGGACTTATCACCATAGAAGGGAAGTTACTTCTGCGAGATATCATGAGCTGTGAAGCACTTGACTGGGACAGTCCTCTCCCAGGAGAAAGGGAGGCTGAGTGGAGGATGTGGAAAGACTCTTTACAACACCTGAAAGAGTTTGAGATATCTAGACCCTACACTCCCACCACTCTCTCCACTGCACAACGAAAATAACTCCATCTTCTCAGATGCCTCCGTGAAGGCTATCGCAGCAGTGGCGTATCTCAAGGTCACTGACAGCGGAGGAAAGTGCCACGTGGGATTTGTCTTGGGAAAAGCCAAGTTAGCACCCCCAGCAGCGCATACTATTCCAAGACTGGAGTTAGGAGCTGCTGTGTTGGCTGTGGAAGTGGCGTGTCTAGCACAGAGTGAGTTGGACATCACCATAGATGCGCTACACTTCTACACAGATAGCAGAGTTGTTCTTGGATACATACACAACCAGACCAGACGGTTCCACGTGTTTGTATGCAACAGGGTACAACGTATCAGAAGGTTCAGCAATCCAGAGCAGTGGCACTACGTCAATACCACTCAGAACCCAGCAGATCATGCTACGTGATCTGTACCTGCAGCCCAGCTTCCTAGCACTACCTGGCTTATGGGACCTCTCTTCCTATCCATACCTGAAGGACAGTCTACCATAGAAGAAGAGCTCTACAACCTCATTGAACCCAACTTGGATCCAGAAGTACGTTCTCATGTCACCACAATCTCTCTGGCTCTATCTACCCTGGGGTCCCATCGGTTTGAGCGCTTTTCCTCTTGGAAGTCCTTGGTGCAAGCCATAGCATTTCTGAAGCATATCATCCAGTCCCAGAAAACTGTAAA
This sequence comes from Notolepis coatsorum, assembly GCF_963971535.1. NCBI lineage: Eukaryota > Metazoa > Chordata > Actinopteri > Aulopiformes > Paralepididae > Notolepis > Notolepis coatsorum. The sequence goes on along the minus strand of NC_140174.1, from coordinate 25,679,352 downwards.
TAAAGACAAGACCTGTCGTGGTTGGCATGTATGTACACAACCCCACACAGCGAAAGAACTTTCAGAAGTGGAGACTTTAATCATCGGGTGCGTGCAGAGAGAGACCTACGGTGAAGAGTTCAACTGCCTGGCTGCCAGAAAAGACATTCCAAGAGAGAGTCCTCTGAGAAAGCTTAACCCCTGTGTCGATGAAGATGGCCTTCTGCGAATAGGAGGTAGACTCAAACATGCAGTCCTCGAGACAAGAGAGAAGTTCCCTCTCATTATTCCAGGTCGCAGTCACATCGCAACCCTGCTTGTGAGGCACTTCCATGAAAAGGCCAGACATCAGGGGCGCGTCTTCATGGAAGGCGCTGTTTGCAAGGCAGGATTCTGGATTGTTGGAGCCAAGATGTGCATCACGAGAACCCTCCACTCATGTGTGACTTGTCATAAACTTTGGGGGCGAGCTGTTGAACAGAAAATGGCAGATCTACCACCCGCATGGAACCACCTTTTACCTATGTGGGACTAGACGTGTTCGGTCCTTGGACTGTCACCACAAGACGTACGCGTGGAGGGCAAGCCAACAACAAAAGGTGGGCTGTGCTCTTTACCTGCATGAGCACACGTGCCGTGCACATAGAACTCATTGAGATGATGGACACATCAAGTTTTATCAACACTTTGCGCCGGTTCTTTGCTCTGAGAGGTCCTGCAAAACAGATCCGTTCTGACTGCGGAACCAATTTTACAGGTGCTTGCAAGGAGTTGGACATGCTCCTCACCAACCCTGAAGAACCTAGTGTCAGGAGGTACCTGGGCGAAGAAGGATGTACATGGATCTTTAATCCTCCTCACGCCTCCCACATGGGAGGAGTTTGGGAACGGATGATTGGAGTCGCTAGGCGCATTCTGGACTCCATGTTTCTGCAAACCAGTCCCTCACGCCTCACCCACGAGGTTTTGTCCACCTTAATGGCAGAGGTTATGGCAATTATCAATGCCAGGCCACTCGCTCCTATCACGTCAGACCCAGAGTCTCCATTCCTCTTGACACCTGCATCACTTCTGACACAGAAGATGTGTACTCCTCTTCCTCCTCCGGGAACCTTCAACAACAGAGATCTCCACCGCCAGCAGTGGAGATGGGTACAACACCTGGCTAATGTCTTCTGGAATAGGTGGAGGCATGAGTATCTTCCTACCCTTCAAAGCCGGAGCAAATGGCAGGATGAGCGGCCCAATATCCAGGAGGGCGACTTGGTCCTATTGAAGGACAAGCAAGTGAAGCGAAACAAGTGGCTTATGGCTCTGGTCACTAAGACTTTCCCCAGCCAAGATGGAAAAGTCAGAAAAATTGAACTCAAAGTTACGAGATCTGGATCGACTAAGACCTTCCTGAGGCCTGCCTCTGAGACAGTACTTCTCATGAGTGCTAAGAAACTAGACTGAAATTAGTCTTCGACGGGATCCCTTTAATTATTTAGCTGGTTATTCAAATAATGGTATATTCAATACCAGACGGGGAGTGTCATGTTCTATTTGAACTAGTTTTGGTCATTGTGTTTTTCCCTCTTGTGGATGTTTTGAGTAGTGCACTCATTTTATTTAGCTCGTTCTAACTTTGACGCTATTGGCTGATTCAGTCATGTGACGCTACTTGGCCAGCTATTTTCATTATCCAGACTAGGGATGCACGATAATTATCGGGCCGATATCAGCAATTATGACGTCATCCCGATAAACCCGATAACGTTATTGATAGCTCCGATAATATAATATATTTTTTGGTAAAAAAAAATGCGGTGTGGGTGAATTGGGATGAAGGGCGTTTGTTTTTACTGTAGGCTCCTCCCGTTTGGCCAGTACTGTGGTACGACTGATGGCGTGTGGTTTAGGAAGAGGGCGTTTTACACAAATCCAGCGCTCCCTTTCTTGGCTGTGACGTAGCCACGTAAGTTTCTGAAGCAGCGCGGATGTAAACAAAGATGGCGTCAGTAGTGTGGGGAAAAAAGTTCGCTTGCTATTTGTAACAAATGCAATGCAGAAGTTCCACGAGGAGGGAAAAGGGCAACAACTTATAATACATCCAACCTAACAAGTCACCTGCAACATCACCACCACTACGATGGTGTGTTATTGTGTTAAAAGCCTACGACGATTGTGTTAAAAGCCTACGACTAAAACTGCTGCAAATCTAGCCCCTTTCATGACTGTGATGCAACCCTCGGTTGAATACGCAGTCACTTATTGGTCCGTAGTAGCCAGGTTAATTTGCACCACCAAGCACTGCTTAAAAGCTAGCGGCTTGAGCCCTTGGGTCATTTCTGTCAAACTTATTTAATTTAGCAAACGCCTCGTCAATAGGTACAAGCGCCGCGGGTTCCTTTGTAGCTGCCTTTGGATTCACAGCAGCTTTAGCTGCTCGCGCCTCGTTGTAGGCTTTTAACACACCATCGTAGCGGTGGTGATGTTGCAGGTGACTTGTTAGGTTGGATGTATTATAAGTTATTGACTGATTGTGAATTTTCTGATTCAAATTATATTTATTTGGAAAAATAAATATGGTCACTTTATCAGTCAAAATGTTGTCTTGGCTTTGTTTTGTTCATAGTAGTAACGCTCATGTCATGATAAATCTGGTTAGGTCAAAACTACAGGAATAGACATTTAAAAAAAATATATAATACAATAAATATCGGTTATCGGCCTTGAGGAGCATAAAGTTATCGGTATCGGTCAAAAAATCAATATCGTGCAACCCTAATCCAGACTGTGTTTCTATGAGGTCTGCTCTCAGCTGCAGCTCCTATTTTCCAGCTCTGTTTGTGCCTTGGAAATTATTGCTTGTAAGTTTGTATTGTGCAAGCATCATATCGTATTTCATTTATAGATGTGTGAGTCATCTGTGAATGCTCAGTTAACATGTTTGCTTCGTTTTGGATATATTTGTGTTAGCTCCTGGTTAGCCTACCTGTATTGCTAATGCTATGCTAATCTCAGTCAGCTCAAAGGCCTTTCGGTCCGGTTTCATATTTTGGTTGAGTGAACTTTGTACATATTGTACTTGTATTGCATACTGTAATGCAATGTCATTGATAACAATTTTGTGTGATACATATTATTTTTTGTGTATTTCATTTTTACAAATTTGTAATGGAGAACAGACAACAGTAAAGACAATCAACTTTGCTCCAGCTTCTGCATCTCCTTTACTCTTGTTCACTACCCGTTGATTTGTGTACAGACACACACTGAGGGCGGAATAGATGATTACAATTAAATTAGCCAACTTGGTAACACATTAGTCATAGCAGCATAGGCATAGCCTTATTAATGTTTTGTGTGGCGTCGCCGTCGTGTACAACGATACTTACGTTTTTTAGGTGATTTGACAAAGTTGTTGTAGTGTTGTGATATGCCATTTTCTTCTGGCATATCTGGCACTCTGCTTTTTGGGCATTGTCTTTGCATATTTTAAAGTGTAACCACACGTCTGATGACTTCTTCGTCGACATGTCTGCTGCACATGTCCTTGTTGTTTTTAACACAGATAATCTCCACGTGCTTGTTGTAGAGGGGTGGAGTCGAGGCGCCGCTTACTTTCGTTTCATTGGAATGGAGGCGGGAAGGCGCCGCTTACTTTCGTTTCATTGGAATGGAGGCGCAAGATTTTGGACTTCGATTTTCTTTTATGTTAGAAGCTCGTGCCATCGAACGAAGCTTCGAAGTATTTAAGACAGCCCTAGTTAGTTATGAGTACAGTGTGAGACAGTTGTAGACGGTGTAGGCAGCAAACGAGTATGGATTGAGTGTAGGCATCATAAGAATTCACTATAATTTAGATTAAAATGTATTGTCATTATACAGCACAAGTACAGTACAACGAAAAGATGTTTGGCATCCAACCAGAGTGCAAATGTAACAGTAAAGTGCAATGGTAATATACAATGTACAGGTGATTAAGCTGGGTATAAGATATATAAATGAGTACTACTGAGTAATAGTGCCGATTCGATGTATGTACAGAGTTTTAATATAGTGATTGAGGTTACAGCGAGGTTACGATAACATGATTATGACCACTGTAGTCTGGTTCTGCTCTGCAATCTGAGAAGCCTCTATTCCATTTCCTAAACGATGTTTGAACTTTGAAATTATTAGGCCTCGGGCCCTCGGTGCAGTCTGGTCCAGGTGTGTGCTAGCAGTGGGCCGGCGGCGTGCCGAGCTGCTGTGGTTAACTCTGCTTCACCGTGACAATGAGCCCAGAGAGAGACACGTGACCCTGTGGCCATCGACTGCCACGTTCCTCGGGGATGAACGCGTTGGTTTTCTATAGAACGGAACGCTAATGAGAATACCGGCTTGATTATTTTCTATCAACGGAAAAGTGGCATCATTGCAACAGGACACTCTTTGTTGACGGATATACACTGAGCTCTTATTGTGCATGTGTTGTGTGTGGGGATCATGTTTAGGCCTACTTTTCAACTGAGGTTATTTGAATTTGATACGGTGCCATGCTGATGAACGTATACTTTGCTATTGACGTTGTGGACTGTTAAACGAGCTAAAGGCAGAGAGTCCAGCCCAAATGAGAGTTTTAATAGCAGGGCTGCTCAATTATCGCAAATATCATAAACACGATTACGGTATTTCTATTGATATTGAAATCATGATTGTAACTGAGGGGTACAATTCCCTGACTGTATGGTTAGATATGATACTTACTACCACTACCTCTTGTACTTTAGACTCTGGCCACCCAGTACTAGGTATGAATATGTTGAACACTCCCACCTGATAAACGGATCCAACACAAATGTACCAAATCGAAAGTTTGAGTTTTAATACATAGCAAAAGGTATGTACAACGATCACTTAATTACATTTATGATTTGAAATAGTATGCACTTTTATGGCAAATGAGTATTCGTAGGTAGATCAATATCGAATGTCCAATCTCTGATTGCGCAGGAAGCAAATATACAACCTGGAATATTTAGGGAACAATAGCGATGATACTTGAATGATTATATAGCTGGATACACTAGGGGAAGGTTCCGACTGCTTGTAGGACAGCTGGAGGGGGGGGGTTAGAGAGTCACTGGCTGGATCCCGTCTGGCCGAGGGTATCTTGGGAGAGTCCACAGATGTGCGACACGGTGCCCAACGATCCTCGATCCACAGATGAATGCAGTTGGACCCTCTGTGGCCGGCGTCCTCCGGTCCACGACGGAGAGACGTGAGGCGACCTCACTGTGCAGAGCGCCGTCTCACCTGTCGTCCTCTCCGGGGGGGGGGTATTTCCAACACACCGCAGTGTTGGCCTTTATCCATAGAATAATCAAAGTACTCAAAGCATAATCCAAGCCGGGGAAGGCTAGCCGTCGTCGGTAGAATAATCCAATATACAGGTCCACTCGCTCTTTGGCCTGGAGCTCCTCGGGTGCAGCTTCACGTGGGGTCAACCACCCTGGATAAGCGTCCAGCTGATGCCCGAAACGATGGGGGTGCTGATTACTATAGAACTCTTACCGCACGAGGCACTATATATGAATAGACTATTATTAGCTTAATAGAATACGTCCAACTCGACGATATAGTGCCAAATATGACTATTCAAATATTAATATACACGATGTCTCAATGCCGATACTGGGCCGAATTGGCCTTACTGCCCACACGTGGTTCGCGGGGAGGCTTTTGCGTCTGTCACTCTGTTGGAGGGTAAGGAACTGGACTAAAAGAAAGTTCTACTTTAATAGCGCAGTATATATACGCACTATGAACAAATAGTACCATTAGTGGTGCGGTAGACATATTCCTACGCGGAACTAGGACTTGTCCATACATGTTGAGCGGTACGATTGAACCTGGTCTGAGGGGTATGGCGACCTGGCACCAAGGTCTCGTCCAATGGTAGAATGGAGACTATTATGGGATGTTCAGTAGACTAGAAGGGATATTCAATGCATATTGTACAAGGAATATACAGGGGATATCAGGGGATATACAAATACAATTAAATATATATATATAAATAAATATATATATTCGGTTTAATCTGATCCTTCAGAACAATGATTATTAAACACTATTGCTCATGGATTTGAGAACATCATATGATGATGACTGAATTAGTTTTACCTTTCTTCTCGACCAAAGGCCGCCTTTCTGTCATCTTCTACAAGTTACAAAAGACCTTCAAAAATAACTAGAGAAATGTGCCGTGGCTCCTCCCTCCCTCTCAACATGAGCTGAAACTACTGCTTGGGCTTGAGGGGGGTGGGGGCACTGAGCTCACCACTGTGAAGGAAGGGTGTGCTGCATTTACAACACAAGACAAAATGAGAGCACCATGGCATGCGTCACGATAAACATTTTATCTCGATTATCTTGTTTTCATGATCGTGGGAAGCCATAATTGAAATTGATTAATCGCCCAGCCCTAACTACAAGTCCTGCGATGAGTTCTCTGTGAACATTAACTTCATCAAGATTTCTCACACACCCTCTTCTTCTCCTCCACCAGTTGGAGTTCTCTCCCCAGACCCTGTGCTGTTATGGGAAGCAGCTGTGCACTATTCCTCGAGACGCTGCTTACTTCAGCTACCAGAACAGGTATGGTCGGAGGTAGTATAGGACTAGGGAGGGACGGAGGGAGGGAGGGAGGGAGGAGAGGGAAGGGGTTATTGTAGGGAAAAATGGAGAGAGGAGGGGGGTTATTGTAGGGAAATATGGAGAGAGGAAGGGGGTTATTGTAGGGAAGGATGGAGAGAGGAGAGAGGAAGGGGGTTATTGGATGGGAGAGGGGGTTATTGTAAGGAAGGAGGGGGGAGGAGAGGAAGGGGGTTATTGTAGGGAAGGATGGAGAGAGACTACCAGAACCCACTAGACTCTCGAATTACACTACAAGAACTACAGGACAAAATAAAATCACTTAAAACCAAGAAGGCCTGCAGAGCGGATGGTATCCTGAATGAAATGATAAAATTCACAGACTCCAAATTCCAATTGGCTATACTAAAACTCCTTAAAAAAAATAAAAAAAATAAAGTTATTAACATTGTCCTTAGCTTCGGGATCTTCCCCAATATTTGGAACCAAGGACTCATAATCCTCAAAAGATCCTCTGTATGATCGTCAACCACAGACTCATACATTTCCTCACAAACAACAATGCCCTGAGCAAATCACAGATTGGCTTCCTACCAAATCACAGTACAACAGACCACATTCTCACCCTCAGCACTCTAATCAACAACCAAATAAATAAAAATAAAAGCAAAGTATACTCCCGTTTCGTTGACTTCCAAAAAGCATTTGACTCAATTTGGCACAAGGGTCTGCTGTGCAAGCTGTTAGAAAGTGGCATTGGAGGGAAAACCTACGACCTCATAAAGTCAATGTACCGTACACCAACAACACATGTGCTGTGAGGATTTGGGAAAAACACAGACTTCTTTCCTCAAAGCCGTGGGGTTAGACAGGGGTGCAGTTTGAGTCCAACCCCCTCTTCAACATACATCAATGAACTGGCAAAATGAACATCCCCCTAGCAAATACATAAGTCAAATGCTTACTGTTTGCAGATGACCTGGTGCTGCTGTCTCCAACAAAAGGTCTACAGCAGCACCTTGATCTTCTACACAAATTCTCCCAGACATGGGCACTGACAGTAAATCTAACCAAAACTAAAGTTATGATATTCCAAAAAAGGCCCAGCCTACAACAACACAAACACAAATTCCTCCTAGACACAATTGCCCTAGAACGGCGGTTCTCAACAGGGGTGCCTAGGCACAAAGAAATTCAAAAAATATATATTCTTTTCTTAATAGGATTAGAGAAAATTATCACTAAAGTGCTATCTGTTGCAGCTGCACTGTTTTCCATGAAAATACCATATTTGGATAAGTTTGACCATTTCTCAAACTGAAAACCATTATTTAATAAAACACAGAAAAGGATCACCAAGTTACTCTGGATAAAGAACCCCTTTACAGACAACACCGAGACAAAGCTTCCTGACACATCTCCATCCAAACTCTTGGAAGAACTCATTGAAATCTCATCTGATACCACCTGGAGAGCTTGTTTCAGTGAAGTGCCCCTGGAAACATGTTGGTCTGGGTGTGGTGCTGACTACCAAGTATCTCATGATGCAGCCGTTAAGGTGTTGATACCATTCAGCACCACATAGGAAGCTGGCTTTTTATCCATGACTGCTCTGAAAACAAAATATAGGGCCAAGTTGAGCCTTGAGGATGACATGCGTGTTGCCTTGTCAAAGATCTCCCCACGTATTGACTGTATTATTAGCCAGCAGTAGACCTCGCATTGAGCTAGAAATGTCCACTGAGTGAACAAGTGCTTATTTTCTGTATTTATTAATATATAAAAAAAAAAATTGTAACTTGGTGATCCTTTTCTGTATTTTAACATAATACATGATTTTCTGTTTTTTTTAGAAATGGTCACACTTATCCAAATATGCAATTGTGGAAAACAGTGCAGCTGCAACAGATAGCACTTTAGTGATCCTTTTCTGTATTTTTATTAAACGATATATGCTATTTGATTTACTACTACAAGCAGTGTAATGTCAACAGTACTAAGCCATTTAGACCTGAAACGCCTGCTAATAATGCATTATAATTATAGCCTGCATATACACACAAATGTGTTTTCCCGGTTTCAATGGGTTAAATAAACGTTATTTTGAAAGCAAGCACTTTTGTCATCATTGTAGCAAAAAAGACAGGACTGGAAAAGTCTTTATCGTATGTAGGGGTGCCCTGGAATATTTTATTGGACACAGGGGTGCCTTGGCAGCAGAAAGGTTGAGAACCCCTGCCCTAGAACACACAAAAAACCACCTATCTCGGCCTAAACAGCAGTGCTACAGGGAACCTCAACCAAGCTGTGAACGACCTGAGAGACGAAGCAAGAAGAGCTTTTTATGCTATCAAAAGGAACATCAAGCTAGACATTCCAATCAAATTCTGGCTAGAAATATTAGACTCCGTCATAGAACCCATTTCCCTGTATGGTTGCGAAGTCTGGGGCCCACTTGCAAACCAAGACTTCACTAAATGGGACAAACACCCAATTGAGACTCTGCATGCAGAATTTTGCAAATCCATTCTCCGCACCCAAAGGAAAACACCAAATAATGCATGCAGAGCAGAACTAGGAAGATAATTATCTAAATCCAAAAAAGAGCATTTCAATTCTATAATCGCCTAAAAGAAAGCGACCCAGACACGCTCCATAACAAAGCCCTCACCTACAGAGAGACCCTTGAGAGATGCCCACTCAGCCAGATGGTTCTGGGACTCTGCTCACAAACACAAACAGAGCCACCAGACAGAAACCACACTGGACTAAACCAAATTATAAGAAAACAAAAAGAAAACTATCTGACACATTGAAAATAATCAACCCAAAACCAGAGCAAATTGAAATGCTATTTGGCCCTAAACAGAGAGTACACAGTGGCAGAATACCTGAGCACTGTGACTGACCCAAAACTAAGAAGATCCTTGACTAGGTACTAGGGGTGTAACGGTACGTGTATTCGTCCCGCAAATTTACGGTACGGCCGTCACGGTGCGGTACGCGCAGCCATACGGTGAATACGCCCCACAGCGCACACACGCGAGTCCCACATGCAGGCACTCACGAGGTCCGTGCGAGAACAGCGAGCGTGGCCGGGCACACCGAGTCAGACTTCAGTTCAGAGCAGGCGAAAGTGCACGGAGAAAGGCACATTTACATTGGAACAGCTGCAGGGTCATTACAGTTTTCTTTCGTTTTCTTGTTCGCCCAATAGCGTTAACCAAATTAAACCAATGGAAAGAAACACACATGCGTCGCTAGGGCTGCTGCGGTTACCGCATTATCGCGATATCGCCATCACGTCACGCCCACCGCAGAGTCAAGCTGATTACCGCATCACCGGCTGTTTTTTATTTTATTTTCTATTTTTTATAATAATAATAATTATTATAGTTGTGTATAGCCTATTTTCTTCATGCAATGTGTTCGAAAGTTTCCACTCGCAGTTGCGCAGTTAACATTCTGATTGAACCCCAGAACTTGTTTTGCTGCTACGGAAAGTTTTCGCTTTGAATCTGCTAAAAACATCGATCTTGTAGCGAAACCCAATCGAAGGGCATTCAGATGCCGTAAATGCTGCTGTTTTGATCCCGAAAGAAGACGGAGTGGTCACAGTTAGCGAGGACAGGTCAGTTCTGGTTCTGTTCTGGAGCAGTAGATATGCCATATTGTGTGTGTGTGCTGAGCGCAGTTGCTTTAGCTGGTGTTAATTCGCTGGCCACTGGGTTGAACAAACGATTTCATGACGTTATTATCTGTTATGCAGATAGATAGGACAGTCAATTCATTCCTAGTTGGTTATTGAACCAAGTGTTTGGTTAACGTTAGCTACCGCGAGTCGGACTCGCAACCAGCAGTTTCAAGAACAGGCTGAACAGCCAGCTGTTTTCAACCAATATTCCTGCTGCAAAGTCACTCTTTAATGACAACACTGGAATAAAGATAGACATTTAACGTTAGACTAGAGGCTATAAAGAATAGACTACCACAGAAATAAATGCATTTGAAAAGTTTATTTAGGAAAAATATATTTTAACATTACATAAAAAAAATAAAAATAAAAAATTGCGGTTACCGCGGCGGTTTCAATGGCTTCACCAAAAATCAATACTGCGGCAGCCCTACGCGTCGCCAACAAACACATCAACATTCTCCCCCGCCGGATTCACAGGCACAGCTCATCAAATAAAAAAAATAAACATACTTTTCCGGACAGATCATCTGAGCTCCACTGTTTTTAAATCCAAATAATCCTCATAAGCCATTGTTGTAATATGTCATCTGTTAAATTCTCTCTAGAAGTGAAACTGAAACTTAGCAAGGATAAGTTGTTAAAGGGGCAGTAGGCAAGTGGATGCCTGAACACAGAATGACACCAGTATAAATGACTACCACGGCAAGCCTATAGAAAATTATTCTGTTTAATAATAATAATTATTATAATAATTATCATAAATATAATACCGGTAATATAAATAAATGTAAAATAAATTATTACAAAAAACTACAAAAATTAATATTAATTATTATTATTATAAAAAAAGAAATGTCTGTTGTACCGAACTCGTACCGAACGCTGACCCCAATACGAGGTACGTACCGAACCGTGGCTTCTGTGTACCGTTACACCCCTACTAGGTACAGACTCAGCGAGCACAGCCTAGCCATCGAGAAAGACCAAGACATCAGAGACGTATATTTCCCACAAATTGCAAACACCCAAAGAGACTTGAAAACATGGAAAATAACTCAAAACTCCCATACTTACTGGGTGAAATACAACAATGTGCAAACACAGCAGCCAGATTTGTGAGCTGCTGTGACAAGAAAAGGACATCCAACAGAATACAACCACCATAAAGACTGTCGGTCACAAAAAAAAAATCCTACTGTACTGATTACTTCTGATTTCTCCGTTTGATAGTTTTGTTTGGCTTTGGCAATGTAAACGTATGTTTCCCATGTCAATAAAGCCCAATTGAATTGCGTGGAGAGAGGAAGGGGGTTATTGTAGGGAAGGAGGGAGAGAGGAAGGGGGTTATTGTAGGCAAGGAGGGAGGGGGTTATTGTAGGTAATGGGGGGGAGAGGAAGTTGGTTATTGTAGGGAATGAGGGAGGGGGTTATTGTAGGGAATGTTAGAATGTTAGAATACTGTTAGAATGTCAAGAGGCCTGACGTGTTGTGCGTGTGCTTATTTATTTATTTTGCTCTGGAATAAATGTTCCCCCCAGTTTCATTATCCCTCTGTTTATATCTTCCTGTGCTTTCTAAATGCAGTCGGTCCTTATTCATAGCCACCCATGACATCCAATAACACTTGGCGATGCACTCTCTCAATTGTAGAACGCTTTTTTAAATGTCCATTCCGCTGTCCACGGTGCTGTTTTTGTAGACGTAGATGGTTTGTACTTATTGCCCCATCATCGTCTCAGCACCTGGTAAACCTAAAGCCACCTGAAAGGACCCACTGTAAAATGAGCCGCTTGTACGCGGAGGAACGGCTGAACAATTGTCTTCGTGCCTCTTGTTCATATTTGTTCAGTGTCTTGCATTTGTCCCATGCTTCTACCTCCTGCTCCTCCAGCCCCCTTCCCCTCTCCCAGCCTCCTTTCCCCCCACAGTTGATTCTCCTCTGTCGTGTAGCTGTGATGGTGACTGTTGATGTTGCTCATCCCCACATGTCGCTAATCTGTGCTTTGCCTCGGCTTTCTGCTGTGTGTTGTTTTGGTCGTCTGTCCCGTCTCGTCTCTGTTCCATCTGCCTTGTCTGTCCTCCCTTCCCAAATGCCTCACTGGCTTGCTTTTGTCTTGACCAATCATGCACCTCCAAACCCCTGCCTACCCCCCCCCCTAAATCCCAAATCATTATTGGCTGTTGTGATGACGACTGCCCCGCTGTCCTGCGCTCCTACTTCCTGCCTGCCCTGCTTGCCCCGCCCTGCCTTTGCCCATGTCCTGTCCTGATTGGTGGCCGCCCCCCTCCCGTGCGCTGTCTGTGATTGACTGTGCTGTGGGGAACGGTGTAGATCACCAAAATATGGGCTTATCGCTAACAGGTACCACTTCTGTGAGAAGTGCTTCAACGAGATCCAGGGAGAGACGGTTTCCCTGGGCGACGACCCCACCCAGCCTCAGACGTGAGTCCTACTGATGATTGACTTTGACACAGTGTTCTCATTGTAAAAGAGCAGGGACAAACAGAACTTCAGTAAACATCATATTCCTGCTTATGAGTGTCATGGCTTTTGTCTGGTGTTATTTTGGGCCTTAAATCACACAAAACCACGCCTGGTGACTGCACTTACATTTACAGCACATTGATTTGCTTCATTTGAAAATATTTTCTGATAAAAATGTTAATGCGATGATACTTAAACTTGAAGTAGGGAGCCAAAATATATAATGAATTTCATATCCCTTTGTGTGAAGTTCCTCCAAATATATTTATATAAGTATTTTATCAAATGTTTAATATATTTTTTTATATATTTACCTTTGTTGTATTGATAGAATTTGGCTTTGATTATTAGCTAATATCTCTACTATTTGAATTATATTTGAAGTGGGACAAGTTCCCTGAAAAAGTAAAATGCTTCCACCTTGTGGTCATGTGCGTAAACTGGTCTGTCCAGACTGCCCACTGAATTAATGATATCCAACAGAGTTTTTGTTGTAAAAGCTTTGCTTTTGTTTATATTCACTTTTCTAAATGGGCAATTTTCTCTTGTTCTATAATCTACAAGCTGAATACATTTACCGTAATATATCCTTTACATAGTCCATTTTCACCATTTTCTTTGCTCTTGCTATGTTTATATCCCATCCGTGTTAAGTTTCCACATATCCCCTGTTGAATAATTTCAGATCCATCCACAAAGAGCAGTTTGAGAAGAAGAAGAACGACACGCTGGACCCTGAACTGTAAGTCATCCCCTCTCGTGACCTCACGCCTTTGTTTGTTGCAGTGTTTTTTTTTTGTTGGGTATTAAAAAGGTATTACATTTAATTTGCACATGCATTAAATTTGGGGGGGGGGGGCAGCCCGGCTTTCTGGGAAATTAAATTTAGATTGTGCAACCGCCAGTTCAGTGTCGCTATATGGTTTTATTTAGTTAGTTAGTATGGTTGTGAAATTTGTATAAAATCTTGCTTTAAGTGGTATTAAAAGGGTCTTAAATGTAACTTGTTGAAACCTGCTGATACCCTGTTTATGCATGTAAATGTTCTCTTAACATTATATGACCTTTTGGTATTATCTGAATGATCTGTTGTTCCTATCAGAAGGATTAAGGGAACTGAAGTTGTATCTAATTGCTTTGACTCTTCTCTTCAGGCTGGTGGAATGTATGGACTGTGGACGTAAAATGCACCAGATCTGTGTGTTGCACCACGATACAATCTGGCCAGCAGGGTAAGTGGCTTAACCCTTTCACTACCACACTACCAAAGGGTTAACCCTTTCACTGCGACAATACAGAAGGTTAACCTCTTAACTGGCACCGACCCGGCCCCTGGACGTTTTGAGGACGTTTTGCCCACCGGCGTGACATGCCACGTTGGCGACCTCTAGCGGCTCGGGTGTGCATATTTTTTAATACAATATATATACATTGAATTAAAGCCCTATTTGTTGCCTGTCGATTGCCAAAATCCGTTCAGCAGTTCAAGAGGCGTGAGGTGTGCCGTGCACCAAAGTACACAGCAGACTTACTTTTTCCGAATACCACCTGCGACTCCCGAGGCTCTAGCTCCGTCAATCATTTGGCGATCTCGAAAATTATTGGACAGGGTTGTAACTAGAGCCATATGAAATCCGCCTTCACGGAATCGCGGACGGAAATTGCGGAAATTGACCAATAAAAATGGAATCAACTGTAAAACGTGGAATATTGCAGAATTTGCCCTAATCTAGACTGAAATTCCGTGTTCGGGAGAATATGGAACGTTTGGTGCAACACGAACATGATCGGGGATGCTACAGCGTGTTACACACAACACGGAGAAATATCCAAGCGTCTGGCTGCTTCGGTGCGTCGTTAACGTTAACGTCGGAAGAAATTCCGCACTAAGCCCTAAATTCAGAGCAGAGCAGTATCCTAATGACTTTTATGCTTCAGTCGATAAGGTGTTTTGCAAATTCTGTCAACATACCGTGGGGACTGGACCCGCAAAAACACGTGCGAAGATCACTTCAAAAGCCATGTCAGGAACAAGGGCCGTGCTTCCCAAAACACACCAACTCTCTTAACGATGATCTCTGGTGATCACAATAGATACAGCTAGAGGGCGAGGCTAATCACTGACACTATTGTGATTTAAATAGCTATAGATGGAAATGATAGCTTCTTGCTAAATCTGGTGCACCCATCTATTTGCAAATTGTCAGTAGGCCTACTATTATTATTATTATTATTATTATTATTATTATTATAGCTATGGAGACAATGGTATGGCTCATTTGACAGGCACCATTTATAGTCCAACAGGGACGAAAGTTAATTTCTACATAACTTCGTTTGTGCGCGTTTTCCGACGCTGCGATCATACAAACGCATGTTTTAGGATGAGGGTTCGGTAAAATAGACGTTACAAGGTACACAACCATATGTTTCTTCACAAAGGCATCGGGGGGGGGGGGGGGGGGGGGGGGGGGGCGTTTTCCGATGCTGTGATCAGGGGGGGGGGGGGGGGGGGGCGTTTTCCGATGCTGTGATCATTACACAAGCATGTTTTAGGATGGGGTTCGGTAAAGTAGACGTAAAATAGACGTTACCTTTGTTAGAAGGTACTCCACTCTCTCTTTGAGTCCAAATGTCATGAATTAGAACAGGATCATTACATATAACGTTAGGTGGCCCTCATCCGTTGTCGTCTTCGTCTATACTATAGTAGATATAGACTATAGACGGAGCCGAATAGGTTTCCTCATTGGCCGGTTTGACTATAGTATTTTTATGATTTACCAGAAGTGCTGAGTCCAACATAGTCCAACATAGTCTGGTGGAAACGCACCTTATCGTCCATAATCATCATCCATATAATCCATTTCGTCTTTTTCATAATATCCAATAGTTCGCTCTCGGCGATCGCCATTGTCGAACGTGTCCTGCTCACTGCTGCTCGCAACCTACTAGTAGAGTCCCTAGTTGTTTGGGGCCTGTGGGGCCACCCACACTAAGCTGGCCCATGCATGTTCATAAGGTAGGCGATACTGCCACCTGGCAGGATTAATTGTCATTGCAGGTCCAATCCACAGTGCTTAGTATGAGAACATCGAAGAAAAGGAAACTAAAAACGAGATCTCATTTTTGGCGCTCAACGCTTGGATTTGAAACACGAGAAATCTTGTTTTTGGCGCTGAATGAGTTAAGAGGTTAACCCTTTCACTGCCACACAACAAAGTGTTAACCCTTTCACTACCACACTACAGACGGTTAACCCTTTCACTACCACACTACAGACGGTTAACCTCTTTACAGAAGGAGAGCAGGGACATAGATAGCAGGAGCTTCCTGGAGGCATACCTACTCGCAGTGGTTTAATTTTTTTCTAAAACCAAAGACGCCTAGAACCGTGGCTAACACTAATGGTGTGCATACCATACTGCGCTAACTGCCTAAGAAAACGGGCACAGAGGCACTGAAAGAGGATTTCACCTGTCTAATGAACACACTAGACTAGACAAATATCAAGATGTATCCATCAGTGAACCAATTGCATGCTTTCGCAGAGGACAAGAAGCCATCAGTCGACTCCTCCAGACATTAAGCACCCCCACAGCCCAAATGGAATGATACAAATAAAAGAAAAAATTTATTATAATAATTTTTTTTAGATTTTATTTTTTATTTTTTTTAGTCTACTATCGGCAAATTTTGGCCAATCAAAGTTGACTATACAAATCCTTAAGGTGCTCCCATAGTCCAGCAGACTGTACACAGAGCAGACTCCGCGGATGTCCGCGCGGCTCTTTGAGCTTTCATAGTCGAGCAGAACTCAGCGGACGTCCGCGGTCTATTTCCTACATTTCTCGCACCAGTTTTACTACATTTCCCACAATTCTGTCTGTTCTGCTGTACTGGCAGATCACTCGGGAACATTATCAGCGAGAGAGCGAGAGAGAGAGAGCGAGAGAGAGAGAGAGAGAGAGAGAGAGAGCTTCACGGGCTCATCTCTCTCCTCGCGCCACCAATCGCTCGTTCGGCGTCACATTAAATGCAGTTCGATGTCAACCAAAACGCCCAGCAGCGTTTTGTGTGACACCAAGTCAGCGGCGCGGATGTCCGCGCGTCAGAAAATAGGAGCTTCCCACCTGTGGGTCTGCTGTCCGCATAGATCAAAGCTCAAAGTCTGCGCGGACGTCCGCGCGGACATCCGCGGAGTCCGCTCTGTGTACAGTCTGCTGGACTATGGGAGCGCCTTTAGTCGGGACAGCCCTACAGTGTACTCAGTTTCTCAGTGAAGGTTCATATGGTCTATCTGATTTCACATGTTAGTGAATCTCCCTACTGACTGACTCCCTACTGAATCTCCGCTGTTCTCTGCCCTCAGGTTTGTATGTGACGGCTGCTTAAAGAAGACTAATAAGACGAGGAAAGAGAACAAGTATGCTGCCAAAAGTAAGTTACTACGGCTCCTGTCGAACCAGCTTCCTTCAGTCTGTTGGTTTAGCAGAATATCAGACAATTAATTATTCTCTTACTCCTACCGTCCCCGCCTGTGTTTTTTTCTTTCCTTCCTTCCTCCCCTCTCTCTCTCCTCCCACCATACAGGACTGCCCCAGACAAAGTTAGGTTGTTTCCTGGAGGGAAGGGTGAATGACTACCTGAAGCGCCAGAGCCACCCAGAGTCGGGGGAGGTGTTCATCCGCGTGGTCCACGTCTCTGACAAAGTGGTGGAGGTCAAACCAGGCATGAAGTCCAGGTACAGTAATGGATACAGTATAATCATCATCAAACCTCAAACTCAAGAGAGGCCCTCAACCTTACTGGCTGATAATGGCTTGAGTAGTTTGGAGAGATAAAACGGATCGGGCTGGGGGATCGTTTGCCATCACATTCAGAGATGACGATACCGTTAAATCTACTTTCAGACTGCAGGCAAATGTTACCCAAATCTGTTTTTTCCCTAATATGTGACTCGGATCAGTTTTATTTTTCACAACAGTATGAATATCACAAATGACATGCAATCTGATCTTTTCAATTCTGATTTGGGCCACTTCCATATCGATGGCCGAAGAGCAAAACATCCTATCCTATCTGATTTTTATTTATTTATTAATTCATTTAAACTTTTTTGAGAACTGTTGAAACGTGTTGTTTTCTTGCAGAATGCTATTTTTCTTCTTTTTTATGATCTTTTTCCTCCTTTCTTTTTCCGTTTTTCTCCCATCCCAATGTTAGTCGTTATGCCAATTCCCAATCCCCTTCCTGGTCGTTGCGCACTCTACCCCCTACCGTCGGTCCAGGAGGGCGGAGACTATCGCATGCTTCCTCCGACACATGTGTACCCAGCCCACCGCTTCTTTTTCACCTGGCAGCGCGGACTCTCACTGGGAGAGTGTAACGTGTGAAAGGTCACACTACCTCTCTTAGATCCTTCCCTTGCTGTGCAGGCACCCTGACCGAACTGTAGGAGTCGCTGTTTACAACGACCAGGACTCGTCTATTCTTATCCCAACCCATGTTTGCGATCTGATTGGCCACTGACGTTTCTGGTCATGTGACATGTGCGCCCAATCGCGTGACGTGACCATTTCCGCCTCGACCAGCAGCAAACTACCTAACGCCTATGATCCACACTCTAACCTTAACCAACTTCGAAAGAGTGCCTAAGCTTAACCGGCGAAATAACTTGCCGTCACACGATAGGCGCAACCAGAAACGTCAGTGGCCAATCAGAGCGCAAACATGGGTTGGGATAAGAATATAGGCGACCAGGACCCACCCTCGCCGGGTTTCCCACCCTCTAACACTGCCAATTGTGTTGGTATGGACGGTCGGCCAACCCGGAAGCACCACAGCTGGATTCGATCCCACTGTCTCTCTGGTGGTAGACAGACGCTTAGTCCGCTGCACTACCCGGCCACCCCAGAATGCTATTTTCGAAAGATACCAATACAATTCACTGTTTTTGGACTATATTACTATATTATATGTTAACAATACGACCAGGTATTAGTGCCTCGCAAAGTGCAGATAGGAGGTTTCCCCCCACTTTTTTTTAAGCAGATAAGAGGTTTTGCTCTCTGGCCATCGATATGTGGTCCTAAATCAGATATGGGATTTTTTGCAATGTGACCTCAGTCTGAATAGTCTCATCAGAATTCATGCGACTTTGGTGTCACTCTACATTGACATTCATCACAGTTCTGCGCTGGCATGAGTCACTCTGAATATAAACATGGAAGACCGCTGTGATGGAGGTAGTCAGTGGAGAGACAGTGAGGTGTTGAGGGGACATTTCAAAACCGGTCTGTTGTTCGAAAGCAACGTTTGCATATCACAATTGTCTCTTTCTCCTCATCTGCTCACAAATTCGCTGGCTTCCACTGCACATCAACTTATAAATGAAAGTGTAAACTCTGATTCAGTGGCACTGGCCTCCACTTTTACTTCCATACAACGGTGTGGTGCATGTGACCTCTTTGTTATCAGTGTTTCCACAATAAACATTTTTTAAAGCTTGCTTTAATTCCAGTAACGTTAGCGAGCTAGCTAAATTATACATAAATCGTTTTTCATATAAATCAATCTTCACTACGACTTTAAAACGGTGGTGTGGCACAGTCTATGGAGACGCAGAAAAAAAGCTACCAAATCCATTCCGAGACAACAGAGCGCAGTGTTGTCCAAGTAGCCAAACGTTACACTATAAAAACTAACTGGATAGTTGACTTAATGATATTCTAAAATCATTAAGTCTGCTTAATGGGCACTCGTGCACACACACGCACACACACAGAAAGGGAGAATGGCTTATATGCTGATATTTAAACTTAAAAAATTATTATACAGAGAGAAGCTTCAGCAAGTACAAAACGCTGCTGACCGACAAAAGAGAATCCCTCACCGAGAAACACAAAGGCCATCATGTATCACAATGGTGATGTCAGCCAGAGATGGGGAGAAGCATGCACCTTTAACACTTTCAGTGCCAACAACGAGAATTCTCATTAGTTCATGCCAACCGCTGAGTGCCAGCCGACGAGAGATCTCGTTTTTAATCGTCATTTTTCTTTTTTATCGATTTCCATTCATTTTTCATCAATCTAGCCTCACGTTACTAGTGGGGATCTGTCTGAACTCGAACAGGGGAAATACCGCCCCCCATCGTCTCTCCGGATGGTACTGCACCCCATTGGATTGAATGAAACTTATGGAGAAAAAGTCCTGCTTCCACATTTTACTTGTCAGACAAGTAACCGGAGACGATCCAAGTCATTGCCCACCACCAGAACAGCGGAGAATATGTGTTTCCAGTACCCAGCGTTGGATCAATAAACGCGATCGATATTTGGAATGGCGATCAGGAATTGGAATAATCTTTTTGGAGAACATCTGAGGTAAGGAATCTATTTGACCAGTCTTGGGATAATCTGAGCTATTTTCGCCTATATATCAGCATGTGCCATATGTGTGTGTGTGCGATCAGGAAATAAGATAATCGATTTTTCAGCCCGCTTCTATAGCGTGCATAAGTACCATATACTATCGATAATCTAGCGTTTATTTGAAAACTATTCATAAATAGGCCGATAAATGACTACGTGTTTTGTGTATTCCAGTGTATTTCAGTAAAGGGCGTTTATCACAGAATCTTTCTTTCTGAAACTTAAAAAACGAGCGTTTTTCAAAATGGTATAAAACGGAAATTAACCGATTATTAAAAAAAAAAAAACGCTTCGACAATGTTGACTGCAAACAAGTCATTGATAAGCGACGGCCATATTAGACACATAGCCATAATTTAAGTTTATGCGTTCGCAAATATGAGAGCTCTGTCATTGAATTTAGCGGTGGCACGCAACAGGGTTCCTAGGCACTGCATGGCTGGCATGGAAAGTGTTAAAGGACATCTCTTGGAAAGAAATTACATTTTACAGTTTTTTTTTCCAGATTTATTTTAAACAAATTATTTTGTATTATTTAACTATTTAATTATTATTTAGTTATTGCACTGCACTGGCAGTTTAACTGTATTGAACTGAATTGGGAAAAAAGAAACCTCATAACTGAACTGGCACTGACTGAACATTGAACTGCACTGGCACTGTTTGCAGATGTACTGTTATTAAAGTTAGTTAACACTTTAATTGCCATGGGTTAAATTCATAATTTACCATCCCTCGCCAGCTCTATTTGTCTATGGAGAAGTTCCCCTTCTTTGCAGGGCTATAACTTTTTAAATTCTATTGCTAAATTGCCATTATTATGGCCCATTCAATGTCCTATATGTATTGTTCAGGGTGTAGCAACGTTAAACTTTTTCATTCACATATTCATACTAAAATATGGTCTAAAGTATAAGTGTGTTTTTATCGTTTTCTGCAGCTTTCTTCAGAACGTGATTTATAGCCCTAAATGCATTATATTGATGATCAAATACAGTTTGGTAGGAATCTGTGCGAGATAAAAAAAATTCAACTGGACGTGGTTCTAGAACAGACCTGGGCATACATGAGGAGACATGCTCAGAAGATGTTGGTTTTCTTTGGATCCACCTATATGTGAACAGACATTCTCAGTCATGACGTTTACCAAGTCCAGGTACAGATCCTCTCTCACTGATGAACATCTGGCAGCTGTGCTTCGCATCTCCACCTCAGACATGCAACCTGACTTTGATGGACTTGTTAAAGCTCAACAGAGACTGGATTTATCACACTGAATGAAAAAAAAAAAGAGCTGAAGAACACTAAAATGTGGAAATATAACAAGTGAAATGGGACACTTGATATATTTTTTTTGCACAGTTCTGAAAACATTAAATGTTTAATATAGGCATGTAAAGTAAAAAAGGCTACTGGGACACTTTTCTTTACACAGTTCAGTGACATGTCTTGTTTATTTTGGCTATAAGATGATGTGATGTCTTTAGAAAGCTAAGAAAATCCTTGTTTCAATAGTATATGAAACTCAAAATAATAACTTTATTTGTATAGCACTTTTTCATACATGCCCTTTGTTATTAATGTTTCACATTTTGTTTATCATTTTGGAAATAAATTCTATTTGAATAAATGATATTTTTGAAAGCTAACCTCACCTTTTAATTGCCAAATAATAACATACACTCTTACCAGGGGTCAAAACAATGCCATTTACTGCTTTTTATATAGAAATAAAATGTATATTATGCATAATTGAGTTTGGAATTTTGGCCCGGCCCTCCAACATATTTTCAGTTGCTCATTCGGCCCCCCGGGAAAAATAATTGCCCACCCCTGTTCTAGAAGTTTCTATGCATCATCTGATGATGACCGGATGGGCGGGGGATCGTTTATAATTCCGTGGGCAGCGTTAGATGATTCATCCAGAGTGGGTCATATGTTCATCATAGCAGTTAGTAAAGAACACGTTAGAATATAACGCTGAATCTTACCGTGGCTTCCTCGCGCCGCTGGCACATGAGCGTGGAACAGAATTTTTTCTATTATGGGATGGAGAAATGCCCGATCCATTTCCAGGTTGTATAATAGTATATACGTCCAAATCATGTTGTTTTTTCGAGTTATTTGCACCGATCGATTGTTCACTGTGTCAATACGGAGTCTCTCTAATGATAGCGAGTGCCCGGACCACATATGGATGAGCACTACCGGTTCAAAGGTTAATTTCCGGTTGGCGATCTGCCGATCGGCCACCAGATGGCGCTCTTGAACCGCTAGAGAGTTGAGAGGAGATCAGCAGTGTGTCTCAGGGCTCCGGAAAGGAAATATGATTTCGATGACAGATTTTTGAAATATTGACATCAAAGACGAGTTACGGCGTCTTCGGCAGAATGAGCATGGCTAGGAATGACGTGTAAACTCGTCCCCGGCGATCATAGTGTTAAAAACATAATTTTGTATTTTTTTTTTTTTTTGTTAAATCTAAAGGAAGAAATATAAAATCAGAGATATCCGGAAAAACAGGCTAATTAACACTTTGATTACCGGCCATTAACATGGTAAAACGTGGTTGAATGCCAGCACCCACTTCAATGATAGCGTTGTGAACGCATAATCTCTGTCTTAAATTATGGCTATGTGTCTAATCTGCCTGTAGTTTATCAATGACTTGTTTGCAGTCAACATTGTCGAAACGGATTGTTTTTTAATCGCTTCATTTCCGTTTTATAGCATTTTGAAAAGCCCTTGTTTTCAAGGAAAATATAAAGATTCCGTGATAAAAGGCATTTACTGGAATATTCTGGAATACAAACTATTTATGAATAGTTTTCAAATATAGGGAAAACGCTTATATCTCTGTGAAAATAGCTCTGATTATCCTAAGACTGGTAAAATAGATTCCTTACCTTAGATCAGATGTTATCCAAAAAGATTATTCCAATTCCTGATCGCCATTCCAAATATCGGTCACGCTTATTGATTACAGTGTTGGGTACTGTAAATACCTAATCCACGCGTTTTCCGGGCCGGCGAGCACAATGGATTCTTCAGTTGGCTCGATGGAAAAGTAAAATGAGGAAACTGGCCACCCCCCCTTCGTCAGTGTAAAGTAATGGGGTGCAGTTACACAGGGAGAGACGATGGGGGGCGGTATCTTCCCAATTGAGCTCAGAGAGACTCTGCAGCACTAACCCAAGGCTCGATTGATGAAAAAAATAAACAACAAACAAACGCTATATAGCGTCGGGGGCACTCAAAGGTCGGCAGAAACTAACGACAACACGTCCGTGGCACTCAGTGTTAAAAACCGAGAAATCCGAAAACAGGAAAATTCATATCCGAAAACAGGAAAAGATAAAAACGGATTTCATAGGGCCCTAGTTAAGGCGAGTTAATAAATTCACTCTGAAAATCTGCTCTGCTCTGATAAACTGACTCTTCAGTCAGAGAGCGTCCAGTGTGCACTCTGAGCCCTCAGAATTTCCGAACAACTTGAGTGTGCTCGCTCTGACACTGGTTGTAAATAGTTATGAGTGTTGTATGTGCCTCCCTGTATTGTAAATAGTTCATGTGTGTTGTCACTACTGTATGTATAATTGTAAATAAGTTAATTTATGTGTTGTAAATATATTTATATTTATAATATTTATTTACCTAATTTATGTGCAATCGTTTCATTTCAGCCCAGTGTAGAGAAATGCACCGATACTAACAACCGCATTACTGCACTACTAGTACACTAGTAGTTTCGGGGGGCCTACCACCCAAAGACATCCTAGGGGAAACACTGGTTATTGTCAAGGTATCTATAAAAGTAGGAAGGGTCATCACGTCACTGTGTAGGTGTGTGAATGTACATTGGTGCCATGTGTGGAAACTTTCACTTTGTCCGACTCCAATTGAGTTGAATGGGATCAGCCATCTCCTCGTTTATGGCCTGACATTTAAACGGGTTACTACCTCGGATGTCAGAATCATCTGCAATTTGTTACATTGTTAACTAGCTAACGTTTGATATATTGGTTGATGTGTATTTCCTCAGATAGCTTGTATATTTAGAATTTTAATACAGTAGAACGGACACCAAAGCAGCATAGAACCCTGGAATTCTGATGTGATGACCCTTTGTTTTTATAGTTTCCTTGGTTATCCCTTTCACTGCCGCACTACCAAAATGTTTAACCCTTTCACTGCAACAATTCACAGAAGGTTAACCCTTTCACTGCCACACAACAGCAGGTTACCCCTTTCACTGCCACACGGCAACCGTCGGTTGTGTGATAGTAAAGGGTTAACCTTCTGTCGTGTGGCAGTGAAAGTGTTAACCTTCTGTGAATTGTCGCAGTGAAAGGGTTAACCATTTTGGTAGTGCGGCAGTGAAAGGGATAACCAAGGAAACTATAAAAACAAAGGGTCATCACATCAGAATACCAGGGTTCTATGCTCTGCTTTGGTGTCAGTTCTACTGTATTAAAATTCTAAATATACAAGCTATCTGTGTATACGAGTCAGTTCAGGGCCGTGACCAGTTCACATTGGAATCTGATATTATCTACCGTAATTCCTCTAATAGTAACCCCGGCTTGTATTTGTTTCAACTGTAGCGGGTACCAGGCTTGTATTAGGAGGAGGCCTGTATAAGAGGGAGGCCTATATTTCAAATTTTCAAACGGATCATAATGAATAAATCAACATTTTGTGTCAGTTTGAACCCAGTAAAATGTACTGGGTTCATTTATTGAAACCAAGTACTGTATGAAATAGTAAACAGTGCAATTACAGGTGGTCACTGGTCATTTCAACGTTTTCAAAGTGAAATCAAGTAACTAGCTCAGTATGCAGCTCAGTATATTAGTATCCCGGCTTGTATTAGGAGGCCGGCTTATAATTGCTTAGCTCAAGAGCGCACCCGGCCATTAATAGAGACCCGGCTTGTATTTGAGACCCGGTTACTATTAGAGGAATTACGGTATTTGTTATGAAAATAATGTGAACAGCCAAACAAAGACTTGAATTTCTGCGTTCTCTCGTGTGCTTCTTCTTCAGGTTCGTGGACAACGGGGAGATGTCGGAGTCGTTCCCATACAGGACAAAAGCCCTGTTTGCGTTCGAGGACATTGAGGGAGCCGACGTGTGTTTCTTTGGCATGCACGTCCAGGAGTACGGCTCCGAATGCCCCCAGCCCAACCAGAGGTGAGGACCACGATTCAAATGTTAACATTACCTGTTGTGAAGGGCCAGATTAAACCGAATATATATATTTATTTATATATATATATTTAATTGTATTTGTATATTCTCTAATATTCCCTGATATCCCTTGTATATTCCTTGTACAATATGCATTGAATATCCATTCTAGCCTACTGAACATCCCATAATAGTCTCCATTCTACTATTGGTCGAGACCTTGGTGCCAGGCTGCCATACCCCTCAGACCCAGTTCAAACGTACCGCTCGACATGTACGAACAAGTCCTAGTTCCGCGTAGGAATTTGGCTACCGCACCACTAATGGGACTATTTGTTCATAGTGCGTATATATACTGCGCTACTAAAGTAGGACTTTCTTTTCAGTCCAGTTTCTTACCCTCCAATAGAGTCACAGACGTAAAGCCTCCCCGCGATGCCACGTGTGGGAGTAAGGCCAAGTTCGGCCTACCATCGGTATTGAGACATCGTGTATATTAATATTTGAATAGTCATATTTGGCACTATATCGTCGAGTTGGACGTAGTCTATTAAGCTAATAATAGTCTGTTAATATATAGTGCTTCGTGCGGTGAGAATACTACCGTAGTCAGTACCCCATCGTTTCGGGCAGAGAACTGGCTGCTTACCCAGGGTGGTTGACCCTATGTGAAGCTGCACCCGAGGAGCCCCAGAGCCGACGAGTGGACCTGTATACCGGATTATTCTACCGACGACAGCCCGCCTTCCCAGGCACGGATTATGCTTTGGATACTTTGATTATTCTATGGATAAAGACCCCCGACACTACCGTGTGTTGGAACCCCCCCCCCTGGAGAGGACGCAAGGTGAGGAGACGCTCTGCAAGACGAGGTCTCTCCACATCTCTCCCCCGTGGACCGGAGAGAGCCGGCCCACAAAGAGTCCACCTGCTTTCATCTGTGGTCCAAGGATCGCCGGCGCATTGAACGGCACTACAGTGGGTTCACCTGGGATACCCTTGGCCGGACGAGGCAGCCGGATTCTACCCCCCCCCCCCCCCTCCTACTCCTGTCGGCTTACAAGCGACCGGATTAACCCCCTCTAGTGTATCCAGCCTATAATCATTAAAGTATCATTGCTGTTATTCCTTAACTATTCCAGGTCGTATATTTACCACCTGCGCCTTCAGAGATTGGACATTATCTATTGATATACCGACGAATACTCCTTGCCATAAAAGTGCATACTATTTCAATTCATAAATGTAATTAAGTGATTAAGTGTTTATTCTACACACCATCGCTGTGTAGGAAATAAAGACCTGCTTCTAATTCGTACATTTGTGTTGGATCCGTTTCATCTACGTGAGAGTGTTCATGATAATATATTTATGCCGTGTACTGGGTGGCCGAATATTAAGTACAAAGGTAGTGGTAGTAAGTATCATATCTAGTAATACAGTCAGGGAATTGTACCCCTCAGTTACAATTGGTCCTTCGAGCCGGAGGGTAATTAGTGTAATATTAATATAGTGTTATTAATATTGAAATGGCCTATGATGAACACTCCACGAAACGATCCTCCTAACCAACGCCCGCAGCGCGAACGACGGCTCCCTCAGTACTTAGAGGCTTACGCTGTCAGTCAACAACCTAGTCTTCTACTAACAGTAAACGCGGTAAAACTAGAAAGTAAAAGTATGTCTAACCCCAACGCCCAGACTACCCCGACCATAGAGGCCCCTACGGGCTCTAATGTAACTGACCAAGTTCACGGTGGGGACCAGTGGGAACCAGACATGACTTCACACCCCGCCAGTACTGAAGAAGTAGTCCCCGATGAGTCCCGGGAGGAATACAACGCTACCGAGAGAGAACTCGGCACGGAAGAAGACGGGGAGAGCACCGTGGAGATAGAGCTCCAAGGCTCCGCAAGGAGTACCCCGAGGGAAGGCTCCCCTATACAACCGCCTTCTCCCAGCGAGGCAGAGAGGACCCTACAGCAGGCATTCCTCGTCAGCCTGAAAGCCTCTACTGAACGCGATCGATTGCAGCTACAGCAACGGAGCGAAGAAGAGCACATACGCCTGGAAATAAGACGCATTCAGATGGAAGAGAATGTGGCCCGAGACCGAGCAGACAGCCAGCGAGCAGCTGCTGGTGCTCTACGGGACGCAGAGCGCGACAGACAGCAAGCGCAACTAATAGACCAGCTGATCAGACGGACAACACCCTCTCCCTCCGCCAGAGGCTCCAGGAACTCGTCTAGACACACCTCCAGGGCGGCATCCCCTAGCCGAGTAAACAACCCTGAACTTGACCAACAGACGAGGTCTATACCCCCCACAGACCACCTCCCCCCACCGGTCCAAGCGAGACCTAGCAACCGGGAAGGAGCAGCATATCCTGTGGAGAGGCTAAACCAGAGACTACAAGCACTGGATGACCTAACTGAAGACGAAGAGGAAGAGGAGGAGAACCGCGCCCGAAGACAGCACAGTACTCTACCGGACCAGGAGGTCCGGTACAGCCCAGGCTATACTCCCGCAGAGCTGCGCTACAGACCCCCGACTCTATACACGGGTGAGCACGACGCACGACCCGCACCGAGCAACAGCACCTGGACAAGCGGGCCATGGTACACTGCCGGTACCAGCCCATACCAAGGAGCGGGAGGAGACTCGCCTAGGAGGCCTCTCCCCCAACGCTCGCCGATGTATCCACAGTCAGCATCATACATTGGCACGCCTATGGTACCCGACTTCACCCAAGAGAACCGGGCCCAGTATACAGAACTCCGCATGTGTCTGGAGACCATGTTGGTGGATGTATTGGATGAACGCCACAAATACGCCATCCTACTGCAGCACTTAAAGGTGCCCCGCGCACATAATATAGCGCTCGCCTACGCGACTTCCACCACCCCATACACAGCAGCGCTGGTAGCATTGGACCAGAGGTATGGGCGCATATGGGATTACGTGATCCAGGAGATCCGACACATCGACCGCTTACCCCCAGCAATAGACAATCGAGCACTGGACGACCTGTCCATCAGAGTGCAGTCCCTGGTAGGGATGTTGGGAGCGCAAAGAGAGAAGGGGAAGTATGAACTTTACGCCAACTCAAATGTGGAAAGGATCCTGGAGAAGCTGCCGCCCGCTCGTCAGGAGCGCTTTAGGCGGCAGAGGGACCACAGAGACCCGAATGGCCCCGAACCGAACCTCCTCGATCTAGCAGACTTCCTGGCGAGAGAAGTCAGCAGCCTACGGCTAGATACATTCGGACGGAGCACCCCTGGCTCCAGAGAAGGAACCAGACGACTAAATGATGGAAGAAGATCGGTGACTGTGATGCACTAATCGGAGTCAGTACCGAGCAGCAGGAGCCACAGTACCCCCTCCAGAACGGAGAAGTGGAAGATAGTGTGCCCCTACTGTGAGAAAGAACACTGGCTAGCGCAATGTGACTCCTTCCCCAAGCTGAACGCGGAGGAAGCAGGTCAATGGATAAAGTCCAACAAGCGCTGTTTTCGCTGTGCGCGCTCACACATGGCAGCCGAATGCCGCTTAAAGAAAAGGTGCACCAAGTGCGATGGAGCCCATCTGGACATACTTCACGACAGTAACAGACGGCGCCCTTCACCTGCACCATCCAGCCGCAAAGCGAGCGTCATGTACATCGATCCCGCCAGCAGCAGTGGAGCCCGAGTACTCCTAAAAGTAGTGCGTGTGACACTAAGCTACCAGAATAAAGTCCTGGACACTTACGCCGTCCTCGATGACGGGTCAGAGAAGACCCTGCTGCTCGCCTCCGCTGCGGCCCAGCTAGGGCTGCGGGGAAGCGAAACCCAAATGACAATTCGGACAATAAGACGAGATTTGAAGACGATAAAGGGCGAGAATGTCTCATTCTCTATCGCAGCAAGCGGCCAGCCTGAGCGACGGTACCAGATTGCAGACGCTTTCACCAGCCAAGAAATAGGACTGTCGCGGTACACATACCCCGTCGCCAAGCTGATGGAGAAATATGCACATCTGCGCAAGTTACCGATCCCGCTCATAGACAATGCTATGCCGACCCTGTTGATAGGCTCCGACCATGCAGACCTCATTGTCCCGATAGACCGGGTTCATACCGGACCCCGAGGCTGTCCTGCAGCAGTCGAGACCCGTTTGGGATGGACTCTCCAAGGCCCGCTCGCCAAATCTCTCAACCGAAGTACAGCCACTAGATGTCTCCACTCCCGAGTCACAGAGGGAGAAACCGCACTCCTGCAACACGTAGAGCGGCTATGGAGCTTGGAACAAATGCCCTTTAAGAATGGAAAGAAAGACATTCGCTCTAAAGATGACATTTACGCCATTCACCTCCTCGAGACAGGGACCAAGAGAGTCCCGGTCAACGGCGTGTTGAGATACGCCACGCCACTCCTGCGGCGAGAAGGAATGCCTACTTTCCACGCCAAGACAGACGCCATAGAACGGTACCTGCTGAACACGGAGCGGCGCTTAGCCAAGAACCCCGCCCAAGAGAGTGTATACCGCGCTGAGATTGAGAAGCTCATCACAGCGGGACACGTCACAAAGATGGACATTAAAGAGGCTGACCAGACCACTGAATCGTGGTACGTGCCCCACCACAAGGTCCATCACAACGGTTAAGACCGCATAGTATTTAACTGCAGCTACCAGATCGGATCCCAAAATCTGAATAAAGAGTTACTGCCCGGTCCCACACTCGGCCCCTCCCTACTCTGCGTTCTACTCCGCTTCCGCCAGGAAAAGGTGGCCATCAGCGGGGACATTAAAGGAATGTTCCTGCAGGTGAGATTAGTAGAGGCGGACAAGCCCCTGTTACGGTTCCTATGGAGAGAGAAGCCAGGAGATGAGCACCCAGCCATCTACCAATGGGAAGTCCTCCCCTTCGGAACGACGTGCAGCCCCTGCTGTGCGACATTTGCACTACAGAAACATGTAGCAGAGGACCCAGCAGCGGACGAAGAGGTCCGACGCAGCGTAAAGAACAGCTTCTACGTAGACAACTGTCTACAAAGCCTTTCAACCCAGGAAGAAGCCGAGGCTCTCCTGATTAAACTCCGCGCCTCATTGATCAAAGGCGGCTTTGATCTCAGGTAGTGGGCCAGCAGCGATCCGCAAGTACTGCGCAGCCTCTCCTCCGAGGACAAGGCAGCCAGCAGCGAGACCTGGATGGCTACAATCCCGGGAGAAGCCCAGGAGATGACCCTGGGATTGGTGTGGCGATTCAAAACAGATTCGCTTCACTACAGACACAAGCCCCTGACTACGGAGCAGGGAAGGCCGGCGGCGGCACCGACCACCAGACGGAGTGTGTACACAACACTCGCCCGACAATATGACCCGCTAGGATGTATTCTACCGTACACCACCAGGGCAAAAATGATTGTACGAGCATTGTGGGACAAGGACCAGGGCTGGGACGACCCCATTCCCGCACACCTTGCATCCACCTGGAGAGAGTGGGAGATGGAGCTCCACTCACTCCCAGGCGTTAATATGCGCCGAAGCTACTTCCCACCCACGGTGAGGCCAGAGACATGTAAAATGGACTTACACGTCTTCAGTGACGCCTCAGAGGTCGCATACGGATCAGTAGCCTACTTGCGGGCCCAAGACCAAGGGGGAGAGATCTACACAGCATTTGTCCTCTACCCGCTCGAGAATAGCCCCACGCAAGCAACAATCTATCCCACGTCTAGAGCTCTGCGCAGCCCTAGCCGGAGCGCACCTAGCCACGCTCATCCAACGTGAGCTCACCATACCGGTGTCTAGAACAATCCTGTGGTCAGATTCCACGACGGTACTCGCCTGGATCAAATCGGACTCATGCAAGTACAAAGTCTTCGTGGGAGTCAGAGTCACCGAGATTCAAGACTTAACCGAAGAGTTAACCGGAGAAACAGAGTGGCGCTACGTTGATACAAAACAGAACCCAGCTGACGTCATCACCCGGGGGATGCCCCTGGATGACCTCACCCGTCGCAATGTCTACAGTGATGGCCCCGCATTCCTAAGACTCCCGGAAGGACAGTGGCCCATGCCTATCCCGAGGGAAGCAAGTCCAGAGGAGGTGGAAATGAAGAAGTCTGTGTTCTGTGGATTGAGCACCGTAGCCTCCACCGACCCTAACATAAACGATTGCACGTCCATAGAGAGTGCACAACAAAGAACATTCCTGCGGTACCACCCGGAGTGCAAGTCCCCCGCTGATATGTCAGCGGCTAACTACGAGGAAGCAGAATTGCTTCTACTGCAGCGAGCCCAGAGAGACTCGTTCCCCGATGAATTGGCCTGTCTACAGGGAGGAAAGCCCGTCCCATCCGACAGCAGATTAATTCACCTGGCCCCCGAGAGCGACGCTCACACCCTCATCAGAGTGGGTGGTCGCCTACGCAGAGCCCCCAATCTACCGGATGACATTAAATACCCGATCGTATTGAACAGCCGACATAAGGTCACAGAGCTGATTATAAAGAAATACGATGAGGATGTACATCACGCAGGAGCAGAAACAGTCCTCACGGAGATTGAGGGAGTACTTAACTCGAAGCCCCTCGGATATGTCTCCAGTGATGTGGCGGATATCGACCCAGTTACCCCCAACACACTCCTGATGGGGCGGCTAGATCCTGCATTACCACAGACAATGTACCGGCCTGAAGAAGCGAACGGCCGACGAATGTGGAGGTACAGCCAAGTATTAGCCGACAAGTTTTGGAACAGTTTCCTACTGCACTACCTACCGTCTCTACAGACCCGCCAGAAGTGGGTAAAGGAGAGAGACAATTTGACAGAAGGAACAGTCGTCATGATTATTGATCAATCACTGCCCAGAGCTATGTGGCCGGCCGGCTGCGTAAGCAAAGTGATCACCGGTGCCGACGGCAAGGTCCGAGCAGCTGAAGTGCTCGTCCAGGGTCGCACTTACACCCGTCCCGTGGCAAGGCTCATAGAACTGCCTCGACTCCCAGACACAATCGATGATGACCATGACCCTACAACCCTATGACTTTGTGAAGTTGACTGACCCCTACAGCAAACCCTTATGTGTAAATAGACAACGCGATTAATCTGTCTCCGTTTAACTGATTAGGTCTGGGACCTATTCAGGGGGTGGCTGTTGTGAAGGGCCAGATTAAACCGAATATATATATTTATTTATATATATATATTTAATTGTATTTGTATATTCTCTAATATTCCCTGATATCCCTTGTATATTCCTTGTACAATATGCATTGAATATCCATTCTAGCCTACTGAACATCCCATAATAGTCTCCATTCTACTATTGGTCGAGACCTTGGTGCCAGGCTGCCATACCCCTCAGACCCAGTTCAAACGTACCGCTCGACATGTACGAACAAGTCCTAGTTCCGCGTAGGAATTTGGCTACCGCACCACTAATGGGACTATTTGTTCATAGTGCGTATATATACTGCGCTACTAAAGTAGGACTTTCTTTTCAGTCCAGTTTCTTACCCTCCAATAGAGTCACAGACATAAAGCCTCCCCGCGATGCCACGTGTGGGAGTAAGGCCAAGTTCGGCCTACCATCGGTATTGAGACATCGTGTATATTAATATTTGAATAGTCATATTTGGCACTATATCGTCGAGTTGGACGTAGTCTATTAAGCTAATAATAGTCTGTTAATATATAGTGCTTCGTGCGGTGAGAATACTACCGTAGTCAGTACCCCATCGTTTCGGGCAGAGAACTGGCTGCTTACCCAGGGTGGTTGACCCTATGTGAAGCTGCACCCGAGGAGCCCCAGAGCCGACGAGCGAGTGGACCTGTATACCGGATTATTCTACCGACGACAGCCCGCCTTCCCAGGCACGGATTATGCTTTGGATACTTTGATTATTCTATGGATAAAGACCCCCGACACTACCGTGTGTTGGAACCCCCCCCCCTGGAGAGGACGCAAGGTGAGGAGACGCTCTGCAAGACGAGGTCTCTCCACATCTCTCCCCCGTGGACCGGAGAGAGCCGGCCCACAAAGAGTCCACCTGCTTTCATCTGTGGTCCAAGGATCGCCGGCGCATTGAACGGCACTACAGTGGGTTCACCTGGGATACCCTTGGCCGGACGAGGCAGCCGGATTCTACCCCCCCCCCCCCTCCTACTCCTGTCGGCTTACAAGCGACCGGATTAACCCCCTCTAGTGTATCCAGCCTATAATCATTAAAGTATCATTGCTGTTATTCCTTAACTATTCCAGGTTGTATATTTACCACCTGCGCCTTCAGAGATTGGACATTATCTATTGATATACCGACGAATACTCCTTGCCATAAAAGTGCATACTATTTCAATTCATAAATGTAATTAAGTGATTAAGTGTTTATTCTACACACCATCGCTGTGTAGGAAATAAAGACCTGCTTCTAATTCGTACATTTGTGTTGGATCCGTTTCATCTACGTGAGAGTGTTCATGATAATATATTTATGCCGTGTACTGGGTGGCCGAATATTAAGTACAAAGGTAGTGGTAGTAAGTATCATATCTAGTAATACAGTCAGGGAATTGTACCCCTCAGTTACATTACCTCTTCTTCAGAGTCAGACGAGAAGATTGATACCAAAATCTCATTCATCTTTTCTTTCCCCCCAGACGAGTGTACATCTCGTACCTGGACAGCGTGCACTTCTTCCAGCCTCGGACCCTGAGAACCGGAGTTTACCACGAGATCCTGATAGGCTACCTGGAGTATGTCAAGAAGATAGGGTGAGTAGTCATACATCTGGAGCACCAGCCTTAGTTTGACTGAACACTTCTTGCATGAGTAAATACCTGAATACATGGGTTTTAGTGATGCACGATATATCGGCCAATATGGCAGTTTTTTTACACATCGGTATCGGTCCGATATCAAGATAAGGCCAATATTTTAAAAAAAATAAAAATTCTTTCGACATGTTTTGGCCTTAAATAGTTTCAAAAGATCAGTAATTTCTGAAAATAAGTTACAAAAGTAAAAAAAATAATGCGTTTTGGAAAATAGCTCTTTATTTGATTATCATAAAAAAGTGTTTTCTATACAGAGATATCGACATCGGTAAATATCGGTATCGGCCAGAACAGCAATATTAATATCGGTATCGGCCACAATTTTCACATCGGTGCATCACTAATGGGTTTATTATGAGTAATTAGTAAATACCTGAACACATGGGTTTATTATGAGTAATTCGTAAATACCTTAACACATTCGGGGCCATTGGGATGCGTCTAATAAATCTCTAGAGGACCGGCAAATGTAAAGACGAGGGGCTGTTTGTAGAGCTAAATCTATACTTTATAGTATTGCTATCTGTCTATTCTCATTGTCAATTGAGACCATAAACCGTCCCTTCAAAATGTCTTAAAGAAAAGAAAATTCATCCATACGTTCTCATTTTATAGTGCCGTGAATATAAGCGTTATACGGGATTTCGGCTAGGATATTTCCTGGAAGGCGAGATAAAGGGCTAATAGCTACTACCGTTATATCCAATGGCATTTCCGTTATACATATGCTACAGAAATAACTCAAACTGCATATGATCGGCACGATCCTCAAGCATGTATGCATGAAAGGGGGGGGGGGGGGCGGGCGACGTCGTTTCTGATTATTGATTACCAATAACCGCATTAGCCTCATTCATTGATCGGATGGATGGCTATCAAAACAAGGCCCGATCGGGATGTACTTTACGCAAAAAAGATCTTACCGTGGACCGGTGGGATCCCCCCGAGCATTTCCCCGTTATCGATCGCCATCTGGTAGATCGATATGTCCATTGGCTGATGATAAATCCCCTTATTGCATAGTGAAATCCGCAATCCAAAACGTAATCCAAGCTACATGCTGCACATCCAGAATCCAGCTAACTGAAAACTCCATTGAAAGTAAAAAAAAATAATGCTCCGTTCAGCCACAGGGCACTGCATTATCGCGATAGCGCCCCTAAGAGGATCTGGCCGGTATTACACTCTCCAATTCAAAGAGTAGGGTACATCTGCAGTGCCGCTCGGCGACCTTGAATAGGTTATTAAAATGGAATAAAAGCAATAACAACTTGCCACGGATATATCCATGCTTCTGTCCACAACAGGTGGAATCGAAACACGGAGATCTCCGTGGTCGGGCGCCATTGTGTTAATACATGGGTTTATATTATGAGTAAATACCTGAACTGAACACATGGGTTTATTATGAGTAAATACCTGAAGACATGGCTTTATTATGAGTAAATACCTGAACACATGGCTTTATTATGAGTAAATACCTGCACATGGCTTTATTATGAGTAAATACCTGAACACATGGCTTTATTATGAGTAAATACCTGAACACATGGGTTTATTATGAGTAACTAAATACCTGAACACATGGCTTTATTATGAGTAAATACCTGAACACATGGCTTTATTATGAGTAAATACCTGACATGGGTTTATTATGAGTAAATACCTGAACACATGGCTTTATTATGAGTAACTAAATACCTGAACACATGGCTTTATTATGAGTAACTGAATACATGGGTTTATTATGAGTAAATACTAGGGGTGGGACGGTACGCATCCGAACCATGTACCGTACGGTACGACCC
The DNA here is from genome assembly GCF_963971535.1 of Notolepis coatsorum. Lineage (NCBI taxonomy): Eukaryota > Metazoa > Chordata > Actinopteri > Aulopiformes > Paralepididae > Notolepis > Notolepis coatsorum. The sequence continues at coordinate 25,643,313 of NC_140174.1, read as the reverse complement.
CCACGGTTCGGGGCGTCTGTGTATCGTACGGTTCAGATGACGCGCAAATTAAAAGAAAATCATTTGGCGGAGCCGGCACGCAGCCGGGAGAGGTGATCACCGGCTGCAGGCAGCACTGCAGCCAGGTGCTAGTCAGTTTGTGTAAAAATGGCAAGCACAATATAAATCAATCTTCATTACGACTTTAAAAACATAGCCATTAACATTACATAGGCCTACACACATCTTGCCATAGCGTTAGCAGTTTGTACAACACAACGCACGTTTTAACTATGGTAGCACTAGCCCCAGCTAATACAGTCAATGAAATGTTACCGTAGCTCAGGGCTGTACACTGCGACGATCATCGCAAATTGCCCCTTAATTTGGCCGTTGCGAGTTGGAAATATTATTTGGGAGCAACGTTGCGAGTTGCGATTTCAACCCTTCATTCGCATTTCACTCCTAAATTAATCCATACAAATTGGATAAATTTTTTTAAAAACATTAGCCTACAACCAAGGCTGTACAGTGCGACACAATGTCGTGGTGCTATGAAAGAATCTGTCGGCAATGAATGAACTTACTGCGATCACCGATAGCCTGAGTGAAAAAAAAGATTTGCGTGTGGAGTGAATCTGGGTCACGCTATATACTTGGTACTTGTAGTCTATCGTGCGATTAAAGACCATGTCCCTATCTGCGTAGTCTATACATCCAACACCAAATCCCATAATTCCTAGCAAAACTAAACTGAATGTGGCCTCTTCCTTTCAATATGGGCTATTGCATCGCCAAAGAAGCACCTCCTTTCAATACATTTAAGATGCAAATTTTGCTCTGCAAGAACAACGGAGTGGATATCAGTCCATCTTATGACAACCACGTCCGATGTGGAGAGATGATAAGATGATGATGATTGACGTGATGATGTGATGATTGATTGACGGGGACACGGACACTTCTAACGTTCAGGTTCAGCCATGCATTAGGTGAGTAGTAGTAGCCCACTATTAGGATGTGAAATACTGTCTACTTAAATTTATAAAATATCAACCTATCTAATAATGAGACAATATGCAAATAAGATAATACTAATAATTGTCACGGTTCCCCTATATGAAATGAAAGTGGCTTGCAACTTTACTGCTGGTAAAATCAGTTTATTTCTCGTTTAGCATAGTATTACATTCCACTTCTATAAACAATCAAAGTCCTACCGTAAGAGCCTCATACGGGTCAATTAAACCTTTTTGATTAGTCTTTCCTTCGAGCTAAGTTGGACTGAACATTTCACTGTCAAAAGCGCAAATGTAAATAAGGTTGCGTCGCAACACGGTTTTCAAAATAAAGGTCACATATACAAATACCTCTCAATTCTTATTAAAAAAAAGTCCCGGATATACATAAACATTAATTGGCATAGATCTCTATAAACGGCCCAACACATTGATCACTTTAGGCACACACTGAAACCAGTAACATCACAAATATGAAGCAGGTAATTACCCATACAAATAATAAACCTTTCATGGGGTTATTTACAATAATAATTCATTTGATTTCTAAAGCACTTTTCATTGTGAAACAAATGTATGCAGAGTTTCTTGTCCTCCTGATTTATGCAATGGTGTGTGTGTGTTGTGGTGATCTCATTCAAGGAGCACTACACAAGCGTGCGCACACACATTGTTTTTGTTCTATTAGTGATTTACACACTCAGTTGGTTCATTATAAAAGATACAAACCTGAAAACAAACGCACTTAAATGTTAAATAAAAGGACCACAGTAATGAGGCAGGAGGAACATATTTTTTTAATAATGGTAAAATTGTTATTTAAAAATGTGCCCCTAAAAAATATTTTTTGCCCCTAAATTTCTCATTTAGGGGCAAGTGTGCCCCTAGTGAAAAAGCTTAGCGTACAGCCCTGCCGTAGCTACTAGCTATCAGAGGAGGAAATGAGAGTCTGAGAGGCGGGGTGTTTAAAGACAATGATAGGCGTTTATTCAACATCCAAGAAGGCTAACATACAACTGTGTTTTACTAACTCCAACCGGGACTATTGCCGCTTTCGTGCTGCTTGTTGATGTTATAAACTCCTCCTAAGCTGAAGGTCCCACACGCTAAAATGTCCGTGGGGACCCGCCAACCCATAGATAGTTCCAACTCACCGAATTACGTAATCCACCACAGTTGCACTCAATATTTAAATAATGTTAGTCTAAATAAATGACAGATAATGTACGTATTTTAAAAATAGAATGAACAGAGCAGTGTTGTTTTTAAACAGTACAGTGTGTGTGTGTTAGTTTGATGTATGCTGCCAGTTAATACTTTGACAAATGTAGCCTATATTTTTCAGTCAGTTCGGTCTTTGTGTGCCAAACATTATTTAAGGCTGTAAACACTGTAAACTTTTTTTTTTTTTTTTTTTTTTTTATATAAATGAAGCATGTTTAGATTTGAGTGTTACATTTTTTTAATACAAATTAACGTATATCGAACCGAACCGAAAACCGTGACCCCCAAAACCGTGATACGAACCGAACCGTCCATTTTGTGAACCGTCCCACCCCTAGTAAATACCTGAACACATGGCTTTATTATGAGTAAATACCTGAACACATGGCTTTATTATGAGTAAATACCTGAACACATGGCTTTATTATGAGTAAATACCTGAACACATGGGTTTATTATGAGTAAATACCTGAACACATGGGTTTATTTTGAGTAACTAAATACCTGAACACATGGCTTTATTATGAGTAAATACCTGAAGACATGGGTTTATTATGAGTAAATACCTGAACACATGGCTTTATTATGAGTAAATACCTGAAGACATGGCTTTATTATGAGTAAATACCTGAACACATGGCTTTATAGGGAGGTGTAGTCTGATGTCACTGGTTGTTCCACCCGTATAGGGATTTATCATTGGGAAAATGGATTATCGGCTATTGTAACAATTCTGCCGCATAGAAATTGAAAAGCTTTCCATTTTTGCACAAAATGAGTTCCCTTCTATCACTAACATTATAGTATTTTAATGGTCCATTTGCATGTTCTTGGTATCTGATTCTAGGGACATCTATGGTCAGAAATACTGTGTCTGTTAGTTTCAAGTTTCTTTATTAGTTGTCATACAGAAATACAGGATACTTTTGTATGAAATGCTTCTTTCTGTTTTGCTCCTGAGAGTGTGCTAGGTAAAACAGTTATAATTATAAAAAGTATAATAAGTATAAAATAGAAAGTCAAGTACTTAAACAAGTGTAAACAAGACATACATTTTCAATATACATAATTATGTATATAACACCATGCAAAAATTTACCAGACCTGAAAAATCTAAGCAAATGAATAAAGGGAAGATAATTAAACATTTTGTAGATACAGTACTGAATTCTGCCATCCGAACACATGCTATTTGAAATATGGTTATAGAATATAAAATATCAGGCCTAAAATGGTTATGGGATTACAATGTGATTAATTAGATTAATGAATTACAAATCCTGTAATTAATTAGATTAATCTTTTTAATCGCCTGACAGCACTAATTCAAACCTTTATTTATACTCGTGAAAGCACTGAGGTTTCCCTCATTTACAGTGATGACGAGTTAACAAAGAACACAAATATTATAACAGTTATGAATTACAATGAATTACAATTACAATTATTACAATGATGGATTACATGATTCAGTACATAGGTCAAGTGCAATGCCTTTAAACTCCATGACTGACGGGAATGCTTCCGAGCTTTAGAGTCTGTTGCAGAGTAGTCCATGTGTATGGAGCATCGTAGGATTTATACATGTGGGTTAACAAGAGGCAACTTATCTGGTGGGTGATGGTGCGTTGAATGGCCCCCAGGTGAGTAGACCTCTGCACCCACAGTGGTGGAGAAGGCTGGTACTGTAGATGGAGGATGAGGTTAGATGATGGAACTGAAGCCAATCAGTTCAGGGGTATAGCAACAGCTGTCAGACACTTCCGCCCTGGAGTGGTCCCCCATCTTTACTGTGGCCTCCCATTATAAAGCCCAGGTGTGTCTCCATTACTTCATCACGCACATATGGGAGACTGGAAGAAAGCTGGGGTTGGTTCACTGGGTTGTCAGCCAATCCCCATGTTCTCTCCAGACAAGGTCGGTTGTTTGCAGCTGCACCTAATCACATATCAATTAGTCAATAGTGTCCAATGTTCTAGGCACAGCTGGTGGAAAAACATCAGAAGCAGTATAGTTCAGGCTGTTCATAGTTGCACTTCCAACATGCAGTAACCTATAGTCAGGCATTCCAGAGGTTATTCCAACAGTCATTTATATTCCATGTTACCATGTCCACCAACAAGATGGCGCCGCACTGTCCGGCTGCCTCTCTGTGGGCTCCGTCGAGATTGTACTTGATATTTTATGTACCAAGGCTGTCAGTTTATCGCGTTAATTAGATAAATTAATTACACAGGAAATTATCACGTTATGAAAAGTAACTCAAAATTAATAAAAAATAAATATATATATTTAATTTAAATATTTTTTTATCTCATTCATTCCATAAGAACGCATTTACAGACTTTTTTTTAATATGGTCCATTTGCATGTTCTTGGTATCTGATTCTAGGGACATCGATGGATCTCAGGGAATGTATTCCCAGTGTCAGAAATACTGTGTCTGTTACTAGGCTTGAGTAAATTGTAATGAACCAAATGAGAATATCAATTACATTTTTTTTTAATCTTTGACTGTGAATAACACCATGCTAAAATTGACCAGACCTGAAAAATATAAGCAAATGAATAAATGGAAGATGATTAAACAGACGGTTTTGTAGAGATACAGTACTGAATTCTGCCATCCGGACACATGCAATTTGAAATATGATTATAGAATATAGAATATCAGGCCTAAAATGGTTATGCGATTTAAATGCGATTAATTAGATTAATTAATTACAAATCCTGTAATTAATTAGATTACTTTTTTTAATCACCTGACAGCACTAGTAAATACTTGAATACATGGGTTTATTATGAGTAAATACCTGAACACATGGCTTTATTATGAGTAACTAAATACCTGAACACATGGGTTTATTATGAGTAAATACCTGAACACATGGCTTTATTATGAGTAACTAAATACCTGAACACATGGGTTTATTATGAGTAACTAAATACCTGAACACATGGGTTTATTATGAGTAAATACCTGAACACATGGCTTTATTATGAGTAACTAAATACCTGAACACATGGGTTTATTATGAGTAAATACCTGAACACATGGGTTTATTATGAGTAAATACTTGAATGCATGGATTTATTATGTGTAAATATACCTGAACACATGGGTTTATTCTCTTTTTCAACATTATCGACACCCCAAAATCTGACCAATGAGTGACAGTTTGCTCGCGCATGCGTTTGTTTTGGTACGCTGTTAACACAGCCGTGTGAACACAAACGAACTAAGGGACAAGTGCAACATTGTATCATTATAGTCCCTGTGTCTCCCTGAATCGGAACAAAGCAAACTAACTACAGGTGTGGAAACGCCCTTAGTCATGTCTCAAATGCTCTTTTTCATCATATTTAGTCACCTTTATCAATTTCGTCAATCAATCGTTTTAGTCTAGTTTTGATTTAGTCTTTTTTGTTTAGTCTCGCCACTCGGTTACAGCCTCATAAGTTGGCGTGATCTTTTTCTAAACAAAAAAAGCTAACATTAGTGCTAGCTGGTTAGACTTATGTAAGCTATTTAATGTGTTCTATTGTGGTGGATCAATATAATGTAGCGATCCGTCATGCAGTAATTGGGCAAGAAAGAGAAGAGTTTCCTTTTCTGTATGGTGCTTTATTTCCAGCTCAATATGGGGTTTTACAGGTTGATACTTCCCTTCTCATACACAACACAGCTACCTGCTAATACGCTAGCTTCACAACAACAACGTAACATCCAGTCTGTCCTCTCATATCTCCCGGGGGAAAACGACACCCCCAGCATAACAGTGGTGCCCCTAAGACCATACAACTAGAGCGAGACACAAAACCCCAGAACATTACAATAATTCACCCACGGAATGATGTGTTGGGGATAAGGGTTCCGCACGGACAATTATGTTTGTTACTTTCCTGTCGGCAAACGAGATCCTGTTAGCTAGTAAGTAGCAAGTAAATATTGTTGACGTTGAAGTTGATGTTGAATAAACGTTTAACACGATTTAAATTTGTAATGGACATTTTGTGTCATAGTTTTTAGTCAACGACATTGCATGAATAATTTTTTTCTTTTTTGTAATTTTGCTTATTTTTTTTTACCATTTTCACGATGTTTGTAGACCCATCGTATATTCTATATTATAGCTATGGAGACAATAGTATGGCTCATTTGACAGGCACTATTTATACTCCCAACAGGGGAAAAACATTCTACATGCCTTCATTCCTGCGCTATCCCATGCAAAAAATCGTCCCGTTTCAAAATAATCCAGTCTCGTTATCTGGAACGCAGGATATGACGCGTGTTGTGCATGCATGCACATTTTGTGCGGGTTGCTCGCCTGAAACCTATATTATTTCCAGGTCAAAGGTAAACACAACCATATATAGAATGTTTCTATTCACAAAGCCACCAAGGCTCATTACAAAGGCATGTTTTATGATGGGGTTTGGTAAAATAGACGTTACCTTTGTCAGCAGGTCCACCAAAACCCTGTCCACTCTTGCTCCGAAGTGTCTGAGTCAGAACAGGAACAATTTAAATAAATAAATAACGTTAGTTGGCTATAGGCGATTGCCATTGCCAAACGTTAGTTGGCTCTAGTCTGGAGATAACGTTACATCCAAACAGCCTGTTTGAAAATACTAGAATCCAACGTAGTCTGGTGAAAAGTCCGCACCTTATATTATGGATGGATCGTCACCGTTTGTCCTCTTCATAATTATTGTTTAACACTTTCACTGCCCAAGCTTAATTCCTTTTTACCCCCTTGAATGCCCAGCACCACTTCAATGTTAGCGTTAATATCGCCTAATCTATGTTTTAAATTATGTGTCTAATCTGCCCCGTCACTTATCAAAGACTCATTTTCCAGTCAACATTGTCGTAGCAGATTGTTTTTTTATCGCTTCATTTCCGTTTTCTAGCATTTTGAAAAGCACTCGATTTCACGGAAAAAATAAGACATTCCATGATAATTGCCCTTTACTGGAATATTCTAGAACGTTGTCATTTTTCGGCCTATTTATTAATTGTTTTCAAATAAACGCTAGATTATCGATAGTATGTGTGCGCATGCACGCTTGTGCCGCAAGCTGAAAATCGATTCTCCTAGTTACTGACCGCTCGCACAGCCAAACAGCCATATCACATGATCACATAAAAGCTTATATCTCCGTGAAAACGGATCTGATTACCCTAAGCCTGGTAACATAGATTCCTTACCTGAGATCAGATGGTATCCAAATGGATTATTCCAATTCCTGATCGCCATTCGAAAAAATCGATCCTTTTATTGATTCACCGTGTATACTGTAAAAACACATAATCTCCGCTGCGCTGAGGCTCACTAGTGGAGCTGATCGACCCCGGCTGCGTGAGTGAGAAGAAAAATGTGGAGTCAGGGATTTTTTTTCTCATTTTCATTGAGTTCAATCCAAAAGGGTGAATTACCATCTGGGAGACAATAGGGGGCGCTTTTTTCACATCTGAGCGCCTGGAGTGGCTGAATTTCCAACGGTAGACTCGGTTGATGAAATATGAATTCAGATCGCTAATAAGCTGGGCCTTCAACCCGCGGGGGGTGTTAACCTTTATTTACCCAGGGTAGGTTCGCTGAGCACAGATGCTCTTTTTCAGCTACGCCCTGCTTCACATTCACACAGTTCCATTCATACCTGGGACCTGCCCAGTACAACCACAGTCTGACACCATTGGCCACTGAGCAACTCCACTGGAGCAGTTGGGGGTTAAGTGCCTTGCTCAAGGGCACATCAGCTGTAGATTTTTCCTGCCGGTCCCGGGGATCGAACCGGCGATCTCCAATAGTTTGCTCTAGTCTAGGGCAGGCGATTGCCATTGCCGAACGTTAGTTGGCTCTAGTCTGGGGTGCTCTCAACTCGGCGACAGATAATGTTACCTCCTCGGCCGGTTTGACTATAGTATTTTTATGATTTACCAGAAGTGCTGAGTCCAATGTACTCTGGTGAAAATGCACATTATCATCCATAAGTGTGATCGTTTTGTCCTCTTCATAATAATCTCAAAGTCTCAATCGCCATTGGTACCTCTACTCACTGCTGCTCCCTCTCGAGTGCTCTGTGCATGCGCATAAATGTTCCCTCGCATAAGGACAGACTAAAAATAGTGCCTAATTACTCTACGAATGGAATGTAACACCTGACGACCGGCGCTATTGATATGCAAAGTAGCCAGGTGGGTACTGCGAGTTGGCGCATCAGTCGAGTGCAGCACATTCCTGTGTGCACGCGTGTGCACATCCGTGCGTGTGCATGCACGCGCTTCTGCTCACACAACTTTGGTTGCACGGAGTGCAACCTCGTCCCATGAGCAACGCATCACTGAATATATGCATAGTAGATACTATAGTAGTATAGACATAGTAGCATAGTACATAGTAGACAGTAGTACTATAGACATAGTAATAAAGACGGTACGTATTTTTTTATGTTTTTTTTTTTAATCCTCTCTTTCTCCGATTTTTCTCTGTTTTTCTCCCCATCCCAATTTAGTCGTTGTGCCAATTCCCCCCCCTCCCCTACCTGGTTGTTGTGCGCATGTTCTCCTACTGGTCGGTACAAGGGAACCCTGAAGTATCCGCACGCTTCCGCCGACACGTGCGGCGACAGCCAGTGGCTCTCTTCTCACCTGGCAGCGAGGGCTCTCATTGGTGAAGCGTAACACGTGGGAGGTCACGCTGCCTTCATCAAGTCCTGCCTCCACTGAGCAAGCGCCCAGACCTGACCTGTAGGCGTCGCTGTCCACAATGCCAGTTTCCCACCCACGGCTTCCCTCCCCCTAACCCAGCCAAACGAGTTAGTATAGCGATCAGCCCAAGCCAAAGCAATGCTGACTCCGGGAATCGAGACCGCAGCCTCTTGCATTGGTGACGAGCGCAATCTCTGCTACGCCACCTGACCGCATTTTTTTATGTTTGAACCCTTTCACTGCCACACTACCAAAACGGTTAACCATTTCACTGCGACAATTCACAGAAGGTTTACCCTTTCACTGCCACACAGCCGGTTAACCGGTTAAATATTAATCTTGTGTTGTGTCATTCTCTGCAGCTACACGACTGGTCACATATGGGCTTGTCCGCCCAGCGAAGGCGACGACTACATCTTCCACTGTCATCCAATGGACCAGAAGATCCCGAAGCCCAAGCGCCTGCAGGAGTGGTACAAGAAGATGCTGGACAAGTCCCTGGCTGAGAGGATAGTGTACGACTTTAAGGTAACGAGCATCATGAAGAAGAATTGTAGTAATAATAATAATAATAATAATATATATATATTTTTTTTATCAAATCCTTTTTTATTTTCATTTTTCAAACACGAAACAACACAACTCACAACACAGTAATAACAATAATACATAAAAGACATCCAAGAACATAAACTAACACAACAATGATTAGACAATAAATTAGACGGATCATATATTTGCATACACAACTACTGTAGTAAAAATAAGTTGTCACAAAGTAAAAGGATAATAAAATAAAATATATACTATAAAAAAGTGCTTACCGAACCCCCTCCAGGCCCGGCAACCGCAAGCCACAATCCCGGAGGACCCACAGCCCGGCCCCCCCCCGCGAGCCAAAGCACCACGCCTCTTTAGTGCCTTGACCCGCAGAGACATTGAATGAAAAATAATGAATAAAACAAAAATACAAAAAACACCATAACCACCAACATACATGAATATTCGCTCGTTCCCCCCCCCCCCCCCCCCCCCTCTCGCCCCAGGACCCCAATGTGAGACATCCATATAATACCTTATTCAGTACTCAATTTCCAGAGTCATATGTGTTCTTTTAGTTTTTCCACCACAGCCACCCAGACCGCGATATTGGCTTCATTAACACCTATGACACGTGCAGTGGAAATCTCCAAATAAATAACATCAAGATAGGTGAGAATCCATACTTTCGGACATAACTTATCTGTTTGTATCCAGCGTGAGGCAATTAGCTTTTTGGCAGCCGTCAGACCAGCCAAAATGAGTCTCTTTACATGTACAGAGGCCGCCAATTGAGAAACATCATTTAACAATAAAACGGAAGGCAAGGCCGGTATGGTTGGAGAGAAAATCTCTGATAACTGAGTGGTAACATTTTCCCAGAAGATCTCAACAGGAGGGCACTCCCAGTACATATGCATATATGTTCCAATGGCACCGTCTGAACACAAGGTACATCGAGAGTCCGGCCTGAGACCCATTAGGTTCAATCGCCTGGGGGTCAAATAAGTCCTATGAACAACATTTAGATGAATCTGTTGGTGATCTGGGTTGCGTGATGATAGCCTAATATTTTCCCAGACTGCATCCCAATCAAAATCTATATCCAACTCAGGGATATCTTTTCTCCAAATCGTATCTAAGAGTAGGTCTTTGAGGACGTAAGTAAGTGCTGATAAAAGTCAGAGACGAAGCCTCTCGATGTCTCTGTCATAAAAGAATTTGTGAAACCGGTGTCGCTCTAGTGGAGCGTCCCATGGGACTCCATGAGCCTTCAGAGCTGCCCTCATTTGTAAATAAAAGAAAAGGGAGTTTCTGGAGAGATCAAATCTGTTGGATAGGTCCTGAAAAGACCGGATACCAGAGTCATTGAAAATATCCCCCAATGTATGTATGCCTTTCCCCTCCCATCTAGGGTATCTAATGGTTCGTTGTCCAATAAGGAGCAAATTGTTATTGAATAGTGGGGAATGCATGTGTCATTTATGGCGGTTAGTGCGTGCTTTCTGGGTGTCACGCCAAATCTGGATCACATGTGTGATCAGAGGGCCAAATCGTAATTTGCATTGCTTAATTGAAATGTTGGTATACACGACATCTTGAAGTCTATGTGGGGACACCATCTCCTCCTCCAATGGACACCAGGACACAGCCGCTTGAGCGTCAAACCAAGTGATAAGAGGTCTCAAAGAGTAAGCTTGAAAATAATACTTGGAAGTCTGGAAATGCTAAACCCCTGTCTAGTTTACTCCTCTGTGCAGTGGATCTCTTTAAGCGTGGGCGTTTGTTATTCCAGACGAATTTATATGCAGCAGAGTGCAGTTTTTGCCAGTAACCAACAGGGGGAGACAACGGTAGCATGGAGCTGAAATTAATTCTGGGTAAAACATTCATCTTAACACTTTAACTGCCGAAGGTTAAATTCATGATATACCATCCCTTGCCAGCTCTATTTGTCTATGGAGAAGTTCCCCTTCTTTGCAGGGCTATAACTTTTTAAATTCTATTGCTAGATTGCCATTATTAGGGCCCATTCAATGTCCTATATGTATTGTTCAGGGTGTATGAACGTTAAACTTTTTCATTCACATATTCATACTAAAATATGGTCTAAAGTATAAGTATGTTTTTATCTTTTTCTGCAGCTTTCTCCAGAACGTGATTTATAGCTCCAAATGCATTATATTGATGATGAAATACAGTTTGATAGCGATCTGTGCCAGATACAAAATTTCAACTGGAGGTACTTCTAGAAGTTACTACACGTCATCTGATGTTGACCGGATGGGCGAGGGGGCGTTTATAATTCCGTGGGCAACGTTATACCATTCATCTAATGTGGGTCATATGTTCATCATAGCAGTTAGTAAAGAAGACGTTAGAGAATAACGCTGAATCTTACCGTGGCTTCCGATGAGCGTGGAACTGAAATATTCCTATTATGGGATGTAGAAATATCCGATCCATTTCCAGGTTGTATAATAGTATATACGTCCAAATAACGTTGTTTATTGAGTTAGGGCGAGCAATCTATTATCCAGTGTTTCAAGATGGAGTCGCGGGAGCTATAGAGAGTGGCCGGACCACATTTGGATGAGTACTACCGGTTCAAAGGGTGACTTCCTGTTGGGCGATCTGCCGATCGGCCACCAGATGGCGCTCTTGAACCGCTAGAGGGTTGAGAGGAGACCAGCTCTGTGTCTCAGGGCTGCGGAGGAAAAATATGATTTCGATCACAGATATTGATATTAAAGACGAGTTACGGCGTCCTCTGCAACTTGAGCATGGCTAGGAAAGACGCCTAAACACGTTTTCGGCAGTTAAAGTGTTATTTATTGAGGTGCGGGCCTGTAATGAGTTCTTTAATTTGGACCACCTGTCAAAATCCTTCGTAATCCTGTCACCCAAGCTGGAGTAGTTATACTTTACTGTCTGGTTAACAGTTGGGAATATTTCAATCCCAAGGCATTTAAAGTGCTCTACCATGAGTATGTTTGCTGGAAGGATGGTTGCCTTCGCAGTCTCGTTGAGTGGAAGGAAGGCTGATTTTGGCCAGTTGATCTTAAATCCAGATAGACTGCCAAAGTCATCTATTACTTGGAGAAGATAGGGCAGAGAGACGGCTAGGTTCTGCATAAATAGGAGTACATCATCCGCGTATAAGCTGATATGGTGATGTGTGCCCTTAATTGACACAGGGGATATAACCCGGGATTGTCTTATGTACTGAGCTAGAGGTTCGAGTGATAGAGCAAAGAGTCCTGGGCTAAGAGGACAACCCTGTCTAGAAGAGCGGTGAGCAAAGCTTCCCTGTCAAGATCATGGCAGAGGGGCCTGTGTAGAGAACTTTGATCATGTGAATGAAACCCTCACCCAATCCCATCCTTCCTAGTACTACCCATAAATACGACCACTCCAATCTATCAAAGGCCTTCATCGCGTCTAGGGACATGAAAGCCGTAGGGGTTGCAACATCCTTACTGGCATCAATCACGTGCAGTAACCGTCTGATATTATCCGTGACCAGTCGGCCTCTTATAAAGCCAGTCTGATCGGGGTTAACCAGAAATGTCATATGCTTTTGAAGTCTGATGGCTAGCACCTTAGCATATAGCTTGAGATCGGCTCCGAGGAGACTTAAGGGTCTATAGCTGCCACCAGGGTTAGAAATAAAAAAAAAAAATTCAAGGGCTTTTTTTGCCCCCCTTAATTGATTTTCGGGGGCTTTTTTTGTATTTCGGGGGCACTGAATTTTTATGATAAACGGTAGGGGTGGGACGGTTCACAAAATGGACGGTTCGGTTCGTATCACGGTTTTGGGGTCACGGTTTTCAGTTCGGTTCGATATACGTACATTTTTATAAAAAAAAATGTAACACTCGAATCTAAACATGCTTCTCATTTATTAAAAAAAAATAAAAAAGTTTACAGTGTTACAGTGTTTACAGCCTTAAATAATGTTTGGCACACAAAGACCGAACTGACTGAAAAATATAGGCTACATTTGTAGTATTAACTTAGTGCAAACAAACAATATGCTCAGCCAGCACTAGACTTTCCTTTCTTTAATATAAACACAAAAAAACAATGTCAACCATGTTTAAATTCCCTGATTGTCAGTTCTTAAGATTCGTGTTCTGCTTGAAATTATTATGTATCTGTCTACATTTATTTAGACTAACATTATTTAAATATTGAGTGCAACTGTGGTGGATTACGTAATTCAGTGAGTTGGAACTATCTATGGGTTGGCGCCGGGTCCCCACGGACATTTTAGTGTCACGCACCTTCAGCTCAGGCAATGTTATTATCAGCTCCGGTAGCTCCGGTAACGTTAGGAGGTGATGGCATGCAGTGGGAAAGCGGCAATAGTCCCGGTTGGAGTTAGTAAAACACAGTTGTATGTTAGCCTTCTTGGATGTTGAATAAACGCCTATCATTGTCTTTAAACACCCCGCCTCTCAGACTCCCATTTCCTCCTCTGCTAGCTAGTAGCTACGGTAACATTTCGTTGACTGTATTACCTCGCGGGCTGATTCTATAGTTAAAACGTGCGTTGTGTTGTACAAACTGCTAACGCTATGGCAAGATGTGTGTATGCCTATGTAATGTTAATGGCTATGTTTTTAAAGTCGTAATGAAGATTGATTTAGATTGTGCTTTCCATTTGTACACAAACTGACTAGCACCTGGCTCAGCTGCAGTGCTGCTGCTGCAGCCAGTGCTCACCTCCGCCAAATGATTTTTTTTTATTTGCGCGTCATCTGAACCGTATGATACACAGACGCGCCATTACCGGATAAATATATATATATAATTAGTAAACTGTCGGGGGCATTTCGTGCCCCCCTTAACTGATTTTCGAGGGCATTTTGTCCATTTTCAAGGGCATTATGCCCCAAGCCCCCGTTAATTTCGAACCCTGGCTGCCACATTCGGTGGGGTCCTTATCTTTCTTGAGTAGAACAGATATAAGTGCCATATTGACATCCCTGGAAAAATTGCCCTCCTCGACTGAGTGTAAAATCATTGAAAGTAATAAGGGACCGAGTACATCCCAGAACGCAGTATAGAGTTCCGGTGGAATACCGTCCCAACCAGGAGTCTTGCCCCGCTGCATGTCAGCAATTGCTTCCCTGAGCTCATCTAGTGTGATAGGTTCAGCTTAGGGCTGGGCGATAAAACGATAATGATAACTATCGCGATAAATTATTTCCTCGAAAATAAACATGAAACGTGGTTGCAAAGTTTCGATATATCGATTTTCCAAGCTTGGATATCAGCACACGCACTAACAACCAATCAGTGAAGGAGACCCGCGGTGCACCTCTGGGTAGAGAGGTAGGACTCTAGTAGTAAACAAGGCTGGCTAGGATAACTAGATTGCACGGCACTATTTTATATATTTACGTGCCGAGTATGTGTGTGGCGTGAATTCTGAGGCCACGTTTATAGTAGTGTGGGGTATACAGTGGACGTCGTTTCAATATATTGGGGCGGAAGAGAGTATTTTAGGGTAATATTTATTACATTGTCATGGAATACACCGCTTAGACACAACAGGCTGGCTAGGATAACTAGCTAGCGCGGCACTATTTTATATATTTACGTGCCGAGTATGTGTGTCGTGAATTCTGAGGCCATGTTTATAGTAGTGTGGGGTATACAGTGGACGTTGTTTCAATATATTGGGGCGGAAGAGAGTATTTTAGGGTAATATTTAGTACATTGTCTGTCATGAGATACTCCGCTTGTCGGCTAACTGCTAACGTGCGCGGACTGATGACGACATCAACATTCGCAGCAGCAAAACAAGTCTATTATATATATCTATGCTATTAATAGCCCGTCCATCGGCGCCGGGCATAAGAAGTTAATTAAACTTGACAGACATTATATCGACGATAATTATCGATATAGAGTTATATGAAAATAATTTTATAATTTTATCGCAATAACGTTTTTGGCCATATCGCCCAGCCCTAGTTCAGCTAACCGTTTAGCGTCCTCCTCTGAGATTTGTGGTAGGTTAATTTGACTAAGATAGTCCTCCAGCTTGGTGTGATCAAAGACCACTTCCGACTCGTACAGGTTGGAATAAAACGAGCGAAATGTATCGTTGATTTTGTTGGGGTTGGTGGTTATCTCCCCCTGTTGGTTCTTAATGGCAGGGATATCTGCAAATTGATCGCTGGCCCGTATCTTCATAGCCAGTAGGTGACTAGGTCTAGATCCATGAAAGTAGTAGTGTTGTCTTGTTCTGTGCATTTGAAATTCAGATTGTTGTCTCAAAATGGAGTTAATCTTCTTTTTCACCACTTTAATTTGGAGTTCCAGTCTGCTAGAGTATCTGTGCTGCATAGAAGACATCATTGTTTTATGCAGCTCTTCCAATTCTACTAACTTGGAGAGACGCCCCTTGCGGAGATTGGAAGCAAATAGTATGGTATTACTCCTAATAAACCCCTTAACCGCATTCCACAAAGTTCTGGGCTCCTGTACCGATCCAGCATTAAACTGCAAGAATTCAATGAGCTTCTCCTTAAATTGTAGGTTAAATTCCTTGTTCTTCAGCAGCGTTGTGTTAAAGCGCCATCTAGGGGCACGAGACGTCATTTTGCTGAGTGAACCCTTCAGGAGGATGTATTTGTGGTCTGACAGTGCAATGGGCTTCAAGTCAACGTCAAAGCTATCGAATAGCCTAGGGGAGGAGAAAACATAATCAATTCTGGAGAAAGTTTTATGTCTTGCAGAGAAAAAAATAGTAGTCTCGCGAGGTTGGGTTGAGTAACCGCCACAAGACATATCAATAACCCCAGTGTCTTTAGACCAGCCACGTAGGCCCGCGGTAGCTTGCTTCTGATTGTGGGTTTCAGCATCTCCGCATTTATCAATCAATGGATCCCACATGGCATTGAAATCAGCACCCACTATGAATGAGTACTCAGGTAGTTTCAGCATATCTGTAGTGAGTGCAGTATAAAATTGCGCGTCATACACATTAGGGGCATATGCAGCTATAAGAGCAATTTTCCTGTTAGTGTATTCCATCTTCGCTATAGTGATTCGTCCTTCCGCATCAGACCACACGTCTAATAGTTTAATATTCAACTTCCGCTTAGCCACTATGGCTAGTGGCTACTCCCCGGGACTTAGTGCTAAAAGAAGAGGAGCTTATATTATGATAAAATTTGTTTGCAAGTTTAGCACTGTCAGCCTTCAAAAGATGCGTTTCACTCAGCAAAGCCACATTGTAACTGAGGGGTACAATTCCCTGACTGTATTAATCAAGTACTGATATCATTAATCACTACCGTCTATGTACTTCTGGCCAATACTGTACATAAGTATTATTAGATCAGAACACTCCAACAAGAACACGGTTTTCCACACAAAATACTCGGTTAGAATATTTATTACATAAAAGGGATTAGATTACATTACTTAGTTGCGCTTATAAGGCAAATAGAATGTGCAGGTAAATCAATAGTGCATATTAAGGATTATCTCTATGGTTATTCTGGGAAAGGGTGTACTACCGGTTGTAAGCCAGCAGAGGGAGGCAAAGCTCTAGGCAAGTCAATGGTTCAAGGGGGCGATATCACCCCTGGAGCAGCGGGGAAAGCAACCTGGTCCCAGGATGCGCGCCGTGTAGGTGAGAGCTGTGGAGTCTCTGGTACGACAGAAACGGGCTTGAGTGATGGTCTCCACGGGCACGTGGATCCCACAGCAGTGGGGTAGGCGGTTCTCTGCTTCCAGCAGCGTGGTGATGAATGAAGAATAATAATCCTTGCCGGGGAAGTGGCACTGCGGGCGGGGTGTAAATCCCCCGTGGTGCTGCTGCTCCGGTGTAAATCCTCCGGTGCGGTGATGCGCGGTTGAGCTTGACGTTAATATACTATTAGCACGCGGCAATAAGTGCTCTATTATAGACACACAATTACCCACTTCACGTGGTCTTTGACTCGTAATGAAGGTTTACTGATAAATAGAGAGCGATACGACAAACAGACGTATTTAGGATAACACGAGGCTCTATCTTGGGGCAATGCGAGCCCCGCTGTACCGCACGTTGCGTAGTGGGTAAGGCTTTACTTGGTAACTGAACCAGACTGAACTGAAGGCGAACTGAAAGGGAACTGCAAGGGTGGTTCTGTATTCTTGCGCCATATTTATATCCACGGTGGACAAATAGTGCCTATCTCATTTCTGTCGCCTCTCGGTCTCGTAGCCGTGGGCGAAAAGCGGGCATGTTTGGGCAAGTCCTGGCGGTAGCTTTCAAGTCAGCTCGAGGGGGTAAGGCTTTACTCGGTACCTGGCGCCAGGGGATCGCTTCCAATAGGGGAACGAATATTATGGTCTGTCCTGCTAGACTAAAGGGATATTCAGTGCATATTGTACAAGGAATATACAGGGGATATCAAACGATATACAAATATTATACATGGGATCTCAGGCAATAAATATATATATTCGGTTTAATCTGACCCTTTGTAACAGCCGCCCCCTAATTAGTCCCACCTAATTAGCTAAGCAGGGACAGATTAACCGCACTGTCCACTACTCAATGTCTGTGAGGGGTCGGGCAGGTCACAAAGTCAGGGGTCATGGTCGTCATTAGGCAAGTCGGGGAGCCTTGGCGACTCGATCAGCCTCGCCACGGGTCGGTTGTAGATCCGCCCTTGGCCGAGCACTTCTGCCACTCTGACCTTTCCGTCGGCACCAGTGGTCACTTTGCTTACGCGGCCGGCCGGCCACGCAGCTCGGGGTGGTGACTGGTCTGTGGTCATGACGACTGGACGGGATGAAGGGGGGCTTAGGAGGAAGCGGGCCTGAGACTGCTTTGATCTGGGCTTGGCTGTGCTTTCTCCTCCTCCGTCTGTTTCTCTTGTTCGCTCTGTACCCCGTGTGAGGAGGGGCCGGTCCCGGCCGCCCCGTCAAGGAGTCGCTTGGGGTGCTGGGTTCGAGGTCAGCTACGTCTGAAGCGCAGCCGAGGGGGGTGGAGTTCCGAACTCCCTCTGGTGCCCACGGTTCTCTCACGGGCCTCTCGCTTAATGTCAATAGCCTCTGCTGTATGGGGGAGAGGCCGGTGTCTTCTTCTGTCTCTCTGGAGTGGAGGCAACTAGTGGCTGCTGTTCGGTTGAGAGATTTAGCGAGGGGGCCTTGCAATGTCCATCCTAGGCGGGTCTCGACTGCTGCAGGACAGCCTCGGGTTCCGGTATGGACCCGGTCTATCGGGACTATGAGTTCTGCATGGTCGGAGCCTATCAACAGGGTCGGGGTGGCGCCGTCTATGAGCGGGATAGGTAGTTGACGCAGGTGCGCACACTTATCCATCAGCTGTGGGATGGGGTAGGTGTACTGTGATAGTCCTATTTCTTGGCTGGTGAAAGCATTTGTGATCTTGTACCGTCGCTCTGGCTGCCCGCTTGCTGCGATAGTGAAGGAGACATTCTCGCCCTTTATCGTCTTTAAATCTCTTCTTATTGTCCGAATCGTCATTTGGTTCTCGCTCCCCCGCAGTCCCAGCTGGGCCGCAGCGGACGCGAGCAGAAGGGTCTTCTCTGACCCGTCATCAAGGACGGCGTAAGTGTCCATGACTTTGTCCCCGTGGCTCAGGAGCACTCTGACCACTTTGAGGAGCACTCGGGGGGTCTCGGTGTGCTGGTCAATGTGGAGCACTCCTGTCTCGGGTGGTGACGTAGACTCTATATGGCACGAGTCGCACCTTGACTCCCAGTGCCTGCCGTAGCAGTTGGGACAGAAGGGAGCGGTCTGGTGGAACTTTGGTTCTGGTGCCACCGCCTCGGCATGGTACAGTACCGCGACGGGCCCACTCTGTGGTCCTGGCTGACGCTTGTTGATGTCGTGCAGGACCTCCAGGTGGGTGCCACCGCACCTGCTGCACTTTTTCTTCAGGCGGCACTCAGCTGCTAGGTGGCTGCGCGCGCAGCGGAAGCAGCGGCGGTGGTCCTTGACCCACTGGCTCACATCATCCGTGGTCAGCTTCTTGAAGTCTTCGCACTGATGGAGCCGATGTTCTCCCTCACAGTACTGGCACTCGATCTTCCACTGGTCCTCTTTCGTCGAGGGGGTGTTGTGGTTGGAGTGCTGCGGTACTGACTCTGATTGGTGCATGACAGTCACCGATCTTCTTCCATCATTTATTCTCCTGGGTCCCTCTCTGGAGCTTAGCGTGCTCCGCCCAAATGTATCTAGTCGTAAGCTGCTGACTTCTCTCGCCAGGAAGTCGGCTAGATCAAGGAGGGATGGCTCGGGGCCGTCGGGGTCGCGGTAGTCCCTCTGCCGCCGAAAGCGCTCCTGTCTTGCGGGTGGCAGCTTCTCCAAAATCCTCTCAACGTTAGAGTTGGCGTATAGCTCATGCCTGCCCTTCTCCCGTTGCGCTCCCAGCATCCCCACCAGGGACTGCACTTTGATTGACAGGTCGTCTAGTGAGCGATTGTCTGTGGCTGGGGGTAAGCGGTCAATATGCCTTATCTCTTCGATTACGTAATCCCATATACGTCCATATCTCTGGTCCAGCGCTGCCAGGGCCACTGTATGGTGTCGAAGAGGAGGCATAGGCCAGCGCTATATTGTGCGCTCGCGGTACTTTCAGGTGCTTCAGTAATATTGCATACTTGTGGCGTTCATCAGCGACATCCACCATCATTGTCTCTAGGCACATCCGGAGCTCCGTGTACTGTGCTCGAGTCTCATGGGCGAAGTCGGGAATCGACGGCGTGGCGATGTATGATGTCATGGATGACTGGCACATCGGTGAGCGTTGGGGGAGAGGCCTCCTAGGCGAGTCTCCTCTTGCGTGTCGTCTTGGGCTGGTACTTGGTGGGTACCGAAGGTCGGGTACCCAGGTGCTGTTCCTCGGGGCTGGCGGTGCGTCAAACTCACCCGTGAGTTGAGTCGGGGGTTTGTAGCGCAGGGCCTCGGGGCTGACTTCTGGGCTGTACTGGACCTCCTGGTCCTGAGTACGTCGCTGCGGGTCGGGGCTGTACTGGGCCTCCTGGGCCAGAGCACGTTGCTGCTGGTCGGCTTGACACTCCTCCTCTTCCTCCTCCTCTTCCTCTGCTAGGACCTGGAGTCTTCTGTTCAGTCTCTCGGCGTGGTTCGGTTCTGTACCCCGGTTGCTAGGTCTCGTATGGACCGGCTGGGGAGGGGGTTCAGAGACGTGGACAGGCTCCTCCTGTAGGCGGGGTTCGGAGACGTGGACAGGATCCTCCTGTAGGCGGGGTCCCGGGTCGCTTCGTCGGGTAGGGGAATGTGTCCTAGACCCATGTCTTGACGACCTCTGGGAGCTCCGTGCGGAGTGAGGGGGTGTCGCCATGGCAACCAGTTTGTCCATCAGCTCCGCCTGCAGCCGGTCGCGCTCTGCCTCGCGCCGGGCATGGGCTGCGTCGCGCGCTGCTTCGCGCTGGGCATTGGCGGCGTCGCGCTGCGCATTGGCGCTGGCCTGGGCAGCGTCGCGCTGTGCGTTGGCGACGTCGCGCTGGGCATTGGCGCTGACATGGGCGGCGTGGAGCTGTGCATTTGCGGCGTCGGCGCGGCTTCTCTCGACGTCGCGCTGGGCATTGGCGCTGGCATGGGCGGCGTCGGCGCGGCTTCTCTCGATGTTCTCTTCTGTCTGGAGGCGTCTGGTCTCCAGTCTTATTCGGTCGTCTTCGCTCCTTTGTTGCGCCTGGAAGCGCTCTCGCTCGCCTGCATAATGTTCGCGCTCGCACGTCTGTTGCGCTTGAAGTCGATCGCGTTCGGTGGAGGCTGCCAGGGTGGCGATGAGTGCTTGCGCCAGCATCTTGTCCGCCTCGCTGGGGGAAGACGCCGTTCGGGGCGATCGGCTCCCGGCAGTACTGGTTGGAGATCCATTCTCCTGTTGCGTACCGAGGAGATCCGTCTCCTGGGTGCGCGTCTCTTTAGGGTTGTCTTCCTCCCGGGGCTGATGGGGGACTATTTCTTCGGTATTGTCTGGGGGTAAAGTCATGTCAGTTCCCTCCTGGTCCCCACCGTGAGCTTGGTCAGTTACATTAGCACCCACTAGGGCCTCTGTGGTCGGGGTAACCTGGTTGTTAAGGTCAGACATAATTTTACTTTCTACTTTTACCGCGTTTACCGTTCCTTTAAAGCTAGGTATTGGACTGACAGAGTATGCCTCTAGGTAGGGAGGTGGCTGTCGTCTGCGCTGCGGGCAATCTAGCTTAGGAGAACCGTTTGTGGAGTGTTCGTCATCGGCCATGCCAATATTAATATTATATTAATATTACGCTAATTATTATCTCGGCTATCGAAGGACCAATTGTAACTGAGGGGTACAATTCCCTGACTGTATTAATCAAGTACTGATATCATTAATCACTACCGTCTATGTACTTCTGGCCAATACTGTACATAAGTATTATTAGATCAGAACACTCCAACAAGAACACGGTTTTCCACACAAAATACTCGGTTAGAATATTTATTACATAAAAGGGATTAGATTACATTACTTAGTTGCGCTTATAAGGCAAATAGAATGTGCAGGTAAATCAATAGTGCATATTAAGGATTATCTCTATGGTTATTCTGGGAAAGGGTGTACTACCGGTTGTAAGCCAGCAGAGGGAGGCAAAGCTCTAGGCAAGTCAATGGTTCAAGGGGGCGATATCACCCCTGGAGCAGCGGGGAAAGCAACCTGGTCCCAGGATGCGCGCCGTGTAGGTGAGAGCTGTGGAGTCTCTGGTACGACAGAAACGGGCTTGAGTGATGGTCTCCACGGGCACGTGGATCCCACAGCAGTGGGGTAGGCGGTTCTCTGCTTCCAGCAGCGTGGTGATGAATGAAGAATAATAATCCTTGCCGGGGAAGTGGCACTGCGGGCGGGGTGTAAATCCCCCGTGGTGCTGCTGCTCCGGTGTAAATCCTCCGGTGCGGTGATGCACGGTTGAGCTTGACGTTAATATACTATTAGCACGCGGCAATAAGTGCTCTATTATAGACACACAATTACCCACTTCACGTGGTCTTTGACTCGTAATGAAGGTTTACTGATAAATAGAGAGCGATACGACAAACAGACGTATTTAGGATAACACGAGGCTCTATCTTGGGGCAATGCGAGCCCCGCTGTACCGCACGTTGCGTAGTGGGTAAGGCTTTACTTGGTAACTGAACCAGACTGAACTGAAAGGGAACTGCAAGGGTGGTTCTGTATTCTTGCGCCATATTTATATCCACGGTGGACAAATAGTGCCTATCTCATTTCTGTCGCCTCTCGGTCTCGTAGCCGTGGGCGAAAAGCGGGCATGTTTGGGCAAGTCCTGGCGGTAGCTTTCAAGTCAGCTCGAGGGGGTAAGGCTTTACTCGGTACCTGGCGCCAGGGGATCGCTTCCAATAGGGGAACGAATATTATGGTCTGTCCTGCTAGACTAAAGGGATATTCAGTGCATATTGTACAAGGAATATACAGGGGATATCAAACGATATACAAATATTATACATGGGATCTCAGGCAATAAATATATATATTCGGTTTAATCTGACCCTTTGTAACACACATCAACCTCCTGTCTTTTCAACCATGTTAGTACACTTGTATATATTGAATATTAAGCCCCCCTGAATTCCAGATCAAGATGTTTAAATTAGCCATAGTCCAACCAGGTTGCAGTATGACTGAACGTGATTCCCTTGAAGTAGAGCACCACAACATATACACATCCCCACGCTAAGGTCCTGTTGGGCGAGAGCAGACATACAGTAGAGCGAGCCGAAAGAAATAAAAAACAAAAATCCCTGTATCCCTCCCCCCACCCCCCCATCAAATATCTTGTCCGATGTCGATCAAACATCATTTGGCACTGTGACCGGGTCACAGCAACCAAAACCACATTACGTAACTTAACCATTCTAACTAGAATTATATATTGTAACAATTTAGGAATAGGGGAACCCCCCATCGCTCAACAAAGATAATCTATCTATATGAAGCTCAGAGCATAGAACATTATGCAGACGATAAAGGCACATGAAACATAGTTCGTCCGAGCTGAACTTGAGTAGAGTGAGGTACTCATAACACATGTCAAAATAATACCATTGTGGCAATAAACCCAGATCATTACCGTGCTGCTATCGTTGAGGCAATGCAGCGTCGGCGACGGTCTTGTGTTCCGCTGTGATAAGAAAGGGAGTTAAATGCACGCATTGTCCGCAGCAGTAGGATAGCCTTGATCTGCCACCCGCATACAGTTCGTTGCAAAGGGGGTCATCCCCCTCGGTTGAACGGTTCATAAGCACATATAGTCTGTTTGAGTCTGTGGTCATGACGACTGGACGGGATGAAGGGGGGCTTAGGAGGAAGCGGGCCTGAGACTGCTTTGATCTGGGCTTGGCTGTGCTTTCTCCTCCTCCGTCTGTTTCTCTTGTTCGCTCTGTACCCCGTGTGAGGAGGGGCCGGTCCCGGCCGCCCCGTCAAGGAGTCGCTTGGGGTGCTGGGTTCGAGGTCAGCTACGTCTGAAGCGCAGCCGAGGGGGGTGGAGTTCCGAACTCCCTCTGGTGCCCACGGTTCTCTCACGGGCCTCTCGCTTAATGTCAATAGCCTCTGCTGTATGGGGGAGAGGCCGGTGTCTTCTTCTGTCTCTCTGGAGTGGAGGCAACTAGTGGCTGCTGTTCGGTTGAGAGATTTAGCGAGGGGGCCTTGCAATGTCCATCCTAGGCGGGTCTCGACTGCTGCAGGACAGCCTCGGGTTCCGGTATGGACCCGGTCTATCGGGACTATGAGTTCTGCATGGTCGGAGCCTATCAACAGGGTCGGGGTGGCGCCGTCTATGAGCGGGATAGGTAGTTGACGCAGGTGCGCACACTTATCCATCAGCTGTGGGATGGGGTAGGTGTACTGTGATAGTCCTATTTCTTGGCTGGTGAAAGCATTTGTGATCTTGTACCGTCGCTCTGGCTGCCCGCTTGCTGCGATAGTGAAGGAGACATTCTCGCCCTTTATCGTCTTTAAATCTCTTCTTATTGTCCGAATCGTCATTTGGTTCTCGCTCCCCCGCAGTCCCAGCTGGGCCGCAGCGGACGCGAGCAGAAGGGTCTTCTCTGACCCGTCATCAAGGACGGCGTAAGTGTCCATGACTTTGTCCCCGTGGCTCAGGAGCACTCTGACCACTTTGAGGAGCACTCGGGGGGTCTCGGTGTGCTGGTCAATGTGGAGCACTCCTGTCTCGGGTGGTGACGTAGACTCTATATGGCACGAGTCGCACCTTGACTCCCAGTGCCTGCCGTAGCAGTTGGGACAGAAGGGAGCGGTCTGGTGGAACTTTGGTTCTGGTGCCACCGCCTCGGCATGGTACAGTACCGCGACGGGCCCACTCTGTGGTCCTGGCTGACGCTTGTTGATGTCGTGCAGGACCTCCAGGTGGGTGCCACCGCACCTGCTGCACTTTTTCTTCAGGCGGCACTCAGCTGCTAGGTGGCTGCGCGCGCAGCGGAAGCAGCGGCGGTGGTCCTTGACCCACTGGCTCACATCATCCGTGGTCAGCTTCTTGAAGTCTTCGCACTGATGGAGCCGATGTTCTCCCTCACAGTACTGGCACTCGATCTTCCACTGGTCCTCTTTCGTCGAGGGGGTGTTGTGGTTGGAGTGCTGCGGTACTGACTCTGATTGGTGCATGACAGTCACCGATCTTCTTCCATCATTTATTCTCCTGGGTCCCTCTCTGGAGCTTAGCGTGCTCCGCCCAAATGTATCTAGTCGTAAGCTGCTGACTTCTCTCGCCAGGAAGTCGGCTAGATCAAGGAGGGATGGCTCGGGGCCGTCGGGGTCGCGGTAGTCCCTCTGCCGCCGAAAGCGCTCCTGTCTTGCGGGTGGCAGCTTCTCCAAAATCCTCTCAACGTTAGAGTTGGCGTATAGCTCATGCCTGCCCTTCTCCCGTTGCGCTCCCAGCATCCCCACCAGGGACTGCACTTTGATTGACAGGTCGTCTAGTGAGCGATTGTCTGTGGCTGGGGGTAAGCGGTCAATATGCCTTATCTCTTCGATTACGTAATCCCATATACGTCCATATCTCTGGTCCAGCGCTGCCAGGGCCACTGTATGGTGTCGAAGAGGAGGCATAGGCCAGCGCTATATTGTGCGCTCGCGGTACTTTCAGGTGCTTCAGTAATATTGCATACTTGTGGCGTTCATCAGCGACATCCACCATCATTGTCTCTAGGCACATCCGGAGCTCCGTGTACTGTGCTCGAGTCTCATGGGCGAAGTCGGGAATCGACGGCGTGGCGATGTATGATGTCATGGATGACTGGCACATCGGTGAGCGTTGGGGGAGAGGCCTCCTAGGCGAGTCTCCTCTTGCGTGTCGTCTTGGGCTGGTACTTGGTGGGTACCGAAGGTCGGGTACCCAGGTGCTGTTCCTCGGGGCTGGCGGTGCGTCAAACTCACCCGTGAGTTGAGTCGGGGGTTTGTAGCGCAGGGCCTCGGGGCTGACTTCTGGGCTGTACTGGACCTCCTGGTCCTGAGTACGTCGCTGCGGGTCGGGGCTGTACTGGGCCTCCTGGGCCAGAGCACGTTGCTGCTGGTCGGCTTGACACTCCTCCTCTTCCTCCTCCTCTTCCTCTGCTAGGACCTGGAGTCTTCTGTTCAGTCTCTCGGCGTGGTTCGGTTCTGTACCCCGGTTGCTAGGTCTCGTATGGACCGGCTGGGGAGGGGGTTCAGAGACGTGGACAGGCTCCTCCTGTAGGCGGGGTTCGGAGACGTGGACAGGATCCTCCTGTAGGCGGGGTCCCGGGTCGCTTCGTCGGGTAGGGGAATGTGTCCTAGACCCATGTCTTGACGACCTCTGGGAGCTCCGTGCGGAGTGAGGGGGTGTCGCCATGGCAACCAGTTTGTCCATCAGCTCCGCCTGCAGCCGGTCGCGCTCTGCCTCGCGCCGGGCATGGGCTGCGTCGCGCGCTGCTTCGCGCTGGGCATTGGCGGCGTCGCGCTGCGCATTGGCGCTGGCCTGGGCAGCGTCGCGCTGTGCGTTGGCGACGTCGCGCTGGGCATTGGCGCTGACATGGGCGGCGTGGAGCTGTGCATTTGCGGCGTCGGCGCGGCTTCTCTCGACGTCGCGCTGGGCATTGGCGCTGGCATGGGCGGCGTCGGCGCGGCTTCTCTCGATGTTCTCTTCTGTCTGGAGGCGTCTGGTCTCCAGTCTTATTCGGTCGTCTTCGCTCCTTTGTTGCGCCTGGAAGCGCTCTCGCTCGCCTGCATAATGTTCGCGCTCGCACGTCTGTTGCGCTTGAAGTCGATCGCGTTCGGTGGAGGCTGCCAGGGTGGCGATGAGTGCTTGCGCCAGCATCTTGTCCGCCTCGCTGGGGGAAGACGCCGTTCGGGGCGATCGGCTCCCGGCAGTACTGGTTGGAGATCCATTCTCCTGTTGCGTACCGAGGAGATCCGTCTCCTGGGTGCGCGTCTCTTTAGGGTTGTCTTCCTCCCGGGGCTGATGGGGGACTATTTCTTCGGTATTGTCTGGGGGTAAAGTCATGTCAGTTCCCTCCTGGTCCCCACCGTGAGCTTGGTCAGTTACATTAGCACCCACTAGGGCCTCTGTGGTCGGGGTAACCTGGTTGTTAAGGTCAGACATAATTTTACTTTCTACTTTTACCGCGTTTACCGTTCCTTTAAAGCTAGGTATTGGACTGACAGAGTATGCCTCTAGGTAGGGAGGTGGCTGTCGTCTGCGCTGCGGGCAATCTAGCTTAGGAGAACCGTTTGTGGAGTGTTCGTCATCGGCCATGCCAATATTAATATTATATTAATATTACGCTAATTATTATCTCGGCTATCGAAGGACCAATTGTAACTGAGGGGTACAATTCCCTGACTGTATTAATCAAGTACTGATATCATTAATCACTACCGTCTATGTACTTCTGGCCAATACTGTACATAAGTATTATTAGATCAGAACACTCCAACAAGAACACGGTTTTCCACACAAAATACTCGGTTAGAATATTTATTACATAAAAGGGATTAGATTACATTACTTAGTTGCGCTTATAAGGCAAATAGAATGTGCAGGTAAATCAATAGTGCATATTAAGGATTATCTCTATGGTTATTCTGGGAAAGGGTGTACTACCGGTTGTAAGCCAGCAGAGGGAGGCAAAGCTCTAGGCAAGTCAATGGTTCAAGGGGGCGATATCACCCCTGGAGCAGCGGGGAAAGCAACCTGGTCCCAGGATGCGCGCCGTGTAGGTGAGAGCTGTGGAGTCTCTGGTACGACAGAAACGGGCTTGAGTGATGGTCTCCACGGGCACGTGGATCCCACAGCAGTGGGGTAGGCGGTTCTCTGCTTCCAGCAGCGTGGTGATGAATGAAGAATAATAATCCTTGCCGGGGAAGTGGCACTGCGGGCGGGGTGTAAATCCCCCGTGGTGCTGCTGCTCCGGTGTAAATCCTCCGGTGCGGTGATGCACGGTTGAGCTTGACGTTAATATACTATTAGCACGCGGCAATAAGTGCTCTATTATAGACACACAATTACCCACTTCACGTGGTCTTTGACTCGTAATGAAGGTTTACTGATAAATAGAGAGCGATACGACAAACAGACGTATTTAGGATAACACGAGGCTCTATCTTGGGGCAATGCGAGCCCCGCTGTACCGCACGTTGCGTAGTGGGTAAGGCTTTACTTGGTAACTGAACCAGACTGAACTGAAAGGGAACTGCAAGGGTGGTTCTGTATTCTTGCGCCATATTTATATCCACGGTGGACAAATAGTGCCTATCTCATTTCTGTCGCCTCTCGGTCTCGTAGCCGTGGGCGAAAAGCGGGCATGTTTGGGCAAGTCCTGGCGGTAGCTTTCAAGTCAGCTCGAGGGGGTAAGGCTTTACTCGGTACCTGGCGCCAGGGGATCGCTTCCAATAGGGGAACGAATATTATGGTCTGTCCTGCTAGACTAAAGGGATATTCAGTGCATATTGTACAAGGAATATACAGGGGATATCAAACGATATACAAATATTATACATGGGATCTCAGGCAATAAATATATATATTCGGTTTAATCTGACCCTTTGTAACACACATCAACCTCCTGTCTTTTCAACCATGTTAGTACACTTGTATATATTGAATATTAAGCCCCCCTGAATTCCAGATCAAGATGTTTAAATTAGCCATAGTCCAACCAGGTTGCAGTATGACTGAACGTGATTCCCTTGAAGTAGAGCACCACAACATATACACATCCCCACGCTAAGGTCCTGTTGGGCGAGAGCAGACATACAGTAGAGCGAGCCGAAAGAAATAAAAAACAAAAATCCCTGTATCCCTCCCCCCACCCCCCCATCAAATATCTTGTCCGATGTCGATCAAACATCATTTGGCACTGTGACCGGGTCACAGCAACCAAAACCACATTACGTAACTTAACCATTCTA
The DNA here is from genome assembly GCF_963971535.1 of Notolepis coatsorum. Taxonomy (NCBI): domain Eukaryota; kingdom Metazoa; phylum Chordata; class Actinopteri; order Aulopiformes; family Paralepididae; genus Notolepis; species Notolepis coatsorum. The sequence continues at coordinate 25,614,410 of NC_140174.1, read as the reverse complement.
ACTAGAATTATATATTGTAACAATTTAGGAATAGGGGAACCCCCCATCGCTCAACAAAGATAATCTATCTATATGAAGCTCAGAGCATAGAACATTATGCAGACGATAAAGGCACATGAAACATAGTTCGTCCGAGCTGAACTTGAGTAGAGTGAGGTACTCATAACACATGTCAAAATAATACCATTGTGGCAATAAACCCAGATCATTACCGTGCTGCTATCGTTGAGGCAATGCAGCGTCGGCGACGGTCTTGTGTTCCGCTGTGATAAGAAAGGGAGTTAAATGCACGCATTGTCCGCAGCAGTAGGATAGCCTTGATCTGCCACCCGCATACAGTTCGTTGCAAAGGGGGTCATCCCCCTCGGTTGAACGGTTCATAAGCACATATAGTCTGTTTGAGTGAAAAATGTGATATTCATCCCGCTCGGTTAGAGCCGAATAAAGATAACAAACATACGTAACAAATCTCGCGCCGTTCAATGCATAGTTCGAGTGTTAGATGATAAAAAAGGCAAGAGATAAAGAATAAAGAAAAAACTGATAAGAGTAAAGGGCGTCTGAATTACCATTCAAATAGTCAGTAATCATGTTCGTGATTGAGACAATACCGTATAGAGAAGTCAAGTATTACCGTACTGCGGCCTGAGAAAGCTACGGTTGACCGTGTTTACCACAGTGCTAGCTTGGATAGCCAGCCGGTGTGCTAACAGCTCACTTGCGACAGAGCCGTTAGCTTGGTTAGCTAGCATGCTAGCAGCCCACGTGTGGAGCCAGCTACACTCCTTCAGGGCCGCTAGCCTGGATAGCTAGCATGTTAGCAGGCCACGCGTGAAGCCAGCCTCAGGTACCCGCACCGGCCCCTACTCCCCTTCGCTCGGTGTATGCTCCACCGTGGCCGGTCTGTTCCTCGCAGTCGGAATGACTGTGTTGCTTTTCCGAATGAAGTCCTCCGCCTCGGATGGTGACTTGAATAGACGGTTGCACGACACCTCTCCCCGTCCCGTCTTTACCTTCAGCGTTGCTGTGAATAGTAGATATACATCCACCGCCCTCTCTCGTGCTAGATCCATGGCGCCGGCGAATGCTCTGCGACGTTTAGCTGTGTAATCGCTAAAGTCAGTGGCGAATCTCAAGGTACGGCCGTTCACCACCGGAGGTTTCAGTCTGGCCTCTCTCAATATATGCTGTCTCGTCTGGAATCTCAGGCAGCAGAATATGATTGTGCGAGGGTTTGCACGCTCGCCCTTCAACTGGGTAGCGGGTCTGAAGATCCTATGCGCTCTCTCGATCTCGGGGCAAGCCAGTTTCGGAAACCATTTTGGTATCATTTCCTCGAGGTACCTAATTGGTTCGTCTTCCTCCGTTTCATCAGGCAACCCGTATATTCTAACATTGCATCTCCTGCCACGGTCCTCCAGATCCGCCGACTTCATCTCACAAGCACGTAGTTTGTCCTCCAAGTACCGTAATTCCTCTAATAGTAACCGGGTCTCGAATACAAGCCGGCTCTCTATTAATGGCCGGGTGCGCTCTTGAGCTAAGCAATTATAAGCCGGCCTCCTAATACAAGCCGGGTTACTAATATACTGAGCTGCATACTGAGCTAGTTACTTGATTTCACTTTGAAAACGTTGAAATGACCAGTGACCACCTGTAATTGCACTGTTTACTATTTCATACAGTACTTGGTTTCAATAAATGAACCCAGTACATTTTACTGGGTTCAAACTGACACAAAATGTTGATTTATTCATTATGATCCGTTTGAAAATTTGAAATATAGGCCTCCCTCTTATACAGGCCTCCTCCTAATACAAGCCTGGTACCCGCTACAGTTGAAACAAATACAAGCCGGGGTTACTATTAGAGGAATTACGGTATAATATTCCCGCGACGTTGGTCTCAGCCATCTCCACGACTGCGGATAGGCCTCCCTCCGCCATGGCTAATCGTGCGTCCATGCCGGTCACCTTCTCCTGTAGTGCATCTACCCTGCCGGTTAGCTTAGCCATGATAGCGTCTGTTTCCTCGCGGAATATCGACCTAATAAGTTCCTTATCCACGTCGTTCAGGGTTCCCATCTTGGTCTGCGTCTGTTTAGACATAATTCTAACTTCAAGAAAATTAAATGGTATAAAAAATAAAACGTAATCAAGGTTAATGTGGTTTGGTTGCCGAGCTCCGTAAAATCAGCCAGCCATGCACTGCGGATCGGAACCGGAAGTCCAATAAACTTGATTTCTATAGCACCTTTCATACAATAATTGCAGCTCAAAGTGCTTCACAGCAGTCAAAAAAAGATGGGCATAAAATTAGCAAAATAGACAAAAATAAGACAAAGTCAAGGTAAGACATGGAACACCAAATCACAGTTCTTCATATTAGGATCTAACATCCCAACAGGCCTCCCTGTTTATGGCTCGATTATCACACATAATATAGACTATTTTAAAATAATAAAATGGCAGCAAAATAGTTCAATAGTGCAGTGCAATAAAACAGTTATTAAAATAGAATAGACAGAGTAAAATTATGCAATAGTGCAGTTCTGAAGGACTGTTTAAACAGTCTTTCCTGTTGGATACCCACACAGCTTAAATGTACATATATTTTAGATTTAACTTCATCAAACATATTTTCCTTGCTGCAGTATTATAAAGGGATATTTATAATAAATATATAATACATATTTTGGGACGGATCTTGAGTAACATTTTAATGGATTACCACTATGACACTTGTATTGGAAAAAGAAATGTGCACTGGTTATGTTACAATGACCGGTTAACAGTATGACAGACACATGTTACAATTTACATTTTACATTTACATTTAGTCATTTAGCTGACGCTTTTATCCAATGCGACTTACAAGTTCTGTACGACAAGCCATCAGGAAGGGCACAACTTATCAGCTGAGTAACAATGTTCATCAAAGTGTTGAGTGCTACAGTGTAGGTTAGTTTATTAGGACAAGTGCATGACAGTATGGTTAGTTAGGGTTAGATTTATTTTTATTTTTTATTTTAAATTTTTTGATAATGGTTGAAGAAGTGCGTCTTTAGTCGACGGCGAAAGATTGGACGTGTTTCGGCTGTCCTAACTGGGGTGGGTAGTTCATTCCACCATTGTGGGGCAATGACTGAGAATAGGCGACTTCTCTTTGATGACCCTCCCGGAGCTTGGATAGGAGTAGGTCTGAGGCGGCCAGAAGATGCAGAGCGTAGGGGTCTTGAGGGTGTGTAGTTAGAGACCATTGACCGGAGGTAGGCGGGAGCAGTTCCCTTTGCCGCACGGTATGCTAGGTCGAGGGCCTTGAAGGGCCTACAATGACAGTTTAACCTCTTAACTGGTTCGGGGCCAACCTCGTATATGTACGTGTTTGGCAGCCTAGCTTTAAAGGCCAACCACGTGTATATATATACGTGTTAAACTCGTTTTTGCTTTTATTCCATTTTAATATCCCGGATGTTGTCACAGAGCTGTATTTTGGCTGGAAAAGGCATATTGGGACTTCGAAAGTGCAGTACCGGCCAGATCCTGGTATTGGCGCTGTCTCGAGAATGCAGTTTCCCCTGTTGCAGGACCGGGTGTCACTTTTTTTCCGCTCCGGGTATACTAGTTTCAAGTTTCTTTAATAGTTGTCATACAGAAGTACAGAATACTTTTATACAAAATGCTTCTTACTGTTACGCTCCAGAGACTGTGCAAGACAAGATAAGTATGAAATAAAATAACTAGTGCTGTCAGGCGATTAAAAAAATTAATCTAATTAATTACAGGATTTGTAATTAATTAATCGCATTTTAATCGCATAACCATTTTATGCCTGATATTCTATATTCTATAATCATATTTCAAATTGCATGTGTCCAGATGGCAGAATTCAGTACTGTATCTACAAAACCTTCTGTTTAATCATCTTCCATCTATTAATTTGCTTAGATTTTTCAGGTCTGGTCAATTTGAGCATGGTGTTATTCACAGTCAAAGATAATTTTTTTTTTTTGATATTCTCATTTGGTTCATTACAATTGACTCAATAAGATTTTCATTCAATCAATCACAGCGCAGATTGATTAATTGAATGAAAATGTTATTAACAGATTGCAGAATGGGTACAATACAGTACGGCTCAATACACACAATTGTTAAGGGCATGCAGACCAGAGAAAGACTTTCGTCTTGTTTACATCAGGGTCCCCCATTTTCAATTCATAATGAATTGTAAGTAAGGGTGCAACTTGCACCGTGCAATCCATTCTTTGTGGATCTAGCCCACAGTATTTCTGACACTGGGAATACATTCCCTGAGATTCATAGATGTCCCTAGAATCAGATACCAAGAACATGCAAATGGACCATATTAAAAAAAAAGTCTGTAAATGTGTATTCTACATTCTCATGGAATGAATGAGATACAAAAAAAATTATATATTTTTTTGTAATTAATTTTCATAACGCGATAATTTGCTGTGTAATTAATCTAATTAACGCGATAAACTGACAGCCCTAAAAATAACATAGTATAGCATGTAAATTAGAAGTAAAAAAAATGAGGTCACAGTGTTCAGTATAGACATATGTACAATGTTCGATGCAGAATAGACGTAACTGAGTTACCATATAATATACAATACTATATAGTGCAAGGCAGAAATGGGATGAGGTGCAATTTAGGTACAATTTACAGTAGGTGTACGAGTTGTAGTGCAAATCCTTTATCAATAAATATAAAGTGTGTTTGTGTGATCTAAAGTGTGGAGAGTGGGTGCTGCAGTGTGTTGTTTGTTTAAGTGAGTGTGTGCGTGTGTGTGCTGTGTGCATTTGATGGTTGTTACATAGTGTTTATTGTTTGTTTTATCTCCTTCGATAACTCTGTTAATCCATCGTTGACGTTCTTCTCGTTCACTTGGACCATCTGTGTAATTTCTATCACCGTATTCTCCACTGCCGTGATTCGCCCGGCCTGTGTAGCGGCTGCTTCCATAACCTCTTCGAATTTAGCATCGACGTGTGCTTTGAGTTCCTCGATGTGTAATTTGAAAGCGACCATCTGTTCCTTCATCAGGATAGTCAGAGAGTTGAAGTCGGGTTGTGAAATTGCACTGCTTGTGTCAGTTGATGTTGTGGGTGCAATGATGGACCCGATGGGTTTGTTGGAGATTATCTTCTCAAGTTCCCCTGCTTTATCTCTTACGGTATTTTTACACGTCGTTACCGTTGTGTTGTCAACTGCTGTCTCCCTCTCGGGGCCAGTCGTCGTTGGTCCCGCCGTTGCCTCGCCTGTTGTATTTTTTGACCGTGTCAAAATAGGCGCCGTTGGAGTATCTGTGCCGAATCTCTTTCCAACATTTTTCTTATCCTTAATATCCATGTTGAGTCTTTATGTCTTTTGATATAGTTAGTAGAAGGTCTTATCAATACATACGATGTGGTTTAATATCTTTTGGTATTGTTCAAATAAGGTTTTTAAACGAAATTAACGTTGACGGGAGCGGAGCTGTAACCAAACGCGTATCGCTTCACATTGCGTTCAAACCGGAACCCAAAATACTATACTTTATACTTATAGCGATTTTGGTAAAAAGTGAGAAAAATAAAAAGGCTGCAGAAAACCATTTCCTCATTGACTCCAATGCATTCCGCGGAAATTTCTCTTCCTGTTTGCGCTCGTGACTTTTCACCTAGATCCCTGATTCGCTCATTCCCACGTGGGGTATCATTGGAAAGCCAGACTCATTGGTTACAACCCTGTCCAATAATTTTCGAGATTGAAATGATTGACAAAGGTAGAGCCTCGGGAGTCGCGCGTGGTATTCGAAAAAAATAAAAGTCTGCCGTGTACTTTGACGCACGCCTCGCATATCGGCATGTAACTCGAGAACCGCTGAACGGATTTTGTCGCCAAAGTGGCGTGTCACGCCGGTGGGCAAATCGTCCTCAAGAGGGCCGTTGCACGTTAACAGTATGACAGACGCATGTTACAATGACCGTTCAACAGTATGACACACATGTTACAATGACAGTATGACAGACACGTTACAATGACAGTTTAACAGTAGGACAGACACATTTTACAATGGACAGTAGACCCTTAAACTATCCATAAGGGTGACAGTGGCTCAGGAGATGGAGTGGTCGTCTGATAATCTGAAGGCTCCCTGTTCGATCCCAGCAGTGTGCTTCTGATGAGCAGGTTGGCACCTTGCATGGTTGCCTCCAACATCAGTGTGTGAGTGAAGGACCAGGACCTCTTTATTCGGCATGCAACGACACAACAACATGCAATGGGCGGCACACACAGAGGAATACACACACACACACGCATGCAATTGTCTTTCTCAGCTCTGCTCTTAACCCATCCCGTCGTCCTTCCCCCCCAAGGGCTGCCGGAGCAGACAGGGCGTCGGCGAGGTACCGCGCCCGGGGACCTATCCAAGTCCTCCTGCCCATCTTCGTCAGGGACGCCTCAGCGATCTGTTGTGCATGTTTTTCCATTGGGTTTATCTTATCGGGGGGGAAACCCTTGCGAGCACGGGGAGAACATGCAAACTCCACACAGAAAGGCCTGGGAGATCCCCCACCTGGGTACCTGGCATCGCGGAAACCTGGTCCCCAAGCGGGACTTGAACCCTGGACCTTCTTGCTGTGAGGCGACAGTGTTAACCACTACGCCACCGTGCCGCTTAATGTGAGGCATAAGTTGTCAAGCGCTTTGGATAAAAGTGCTATATAAATGCAGTCCATTTTATAAATAGATTTAGTACTGTGTAGTGTGTACAGGACATCAGTGTTGGCAGTGTCGGGTACAAGGTTGTGGCTGTGGAGGGACATATAATATATATTTACAGACACCATTGCTGTTTAGATGTTATGGGTCGAGTGCATCTTTTATAGGGCTAGGCGATATGACCTCTAAATGATATCACGATATTTTTTGGCTATACACGATGTTTTGACATTTCCTCTAAAGCACTTAAAAATGCTTGATTTAATCCATTGAAGCATAGTCATGCCAACATGGCGATTAAAATAGTCCCTGCAAAGGGCGGTTAGGTGGTCGAGCGGAGATTGCGTTCGTCACCAGCCCCGGAGCTGTGAGCTTGGTTCGCCTGTTCGAATCCAGCTCACAGCTCCGGGGTTGTCACCAGCTTGGCTGGCCGTCTGCACTGATACAATTGGCTGTATCAGAGGGTGGGAGAAGCTGGCGGGGTGGGTCCGGGTCGTTGTAAACAGCGACTCCTACAGTTCGGTCGGGGCGCCTGCTAAGCGCGGATTGGACGTGAGGGGGATAGTGTGGTCCTCCCACACGCTACGCCCTCTCAATGAGAATCCGCGCTGCCAGGTGAAAAGAAGCGGTGATTGGCTGGACGTGTGTCGGAGGAAGCACGTGGTAGCCTCCACTCTCCCAAATGATCTGACTGTGGGGGGTAAAGCGCAGCGACCAGGAAGGGACTGGGAATTGGCATACGACTAACATTGGGATGGGAGAAAATCGGAGGAAAATGGAGGGGGGAAAAGACCAATAATAAAAAAAAAAAAATAGTCCCTGCAACATATGTCTGCATTAAACCATGAAGATGCTTTCAAAAATAATTTTATTAAGTTTCTAAAGATCCTACTGTAAACAAACACTGTAAAGGTGTGTGTGCATCATCATCATCATATATATATTTTGCATGAAACATTATGAAGTATTCTCTTAGGGCTTGTTTCCACAGCGGATGTTTTATGAGTTGTCAGCTCCTTTCCGTCATTCATTTCTATGCTACAGACGCGACAGGCGCGCTCCTTTTCCCAGCGCCGCACCTCGCGTTTTAGCGCTCTCGGCCGCAGCGTTTTTGGGCGGAGCGCTCCCAGCTCATCAAGGTAACTTTTTTTCGACCGACCAATCAACATCGAGGAAGTGGCGGAGCCGCGGCAGTCACGAGACTCAGGAAAACGCTCTGTTTTTTTTTTCTTTTTTTTTTTTGATCAAATTTTTTTTTTATTATTACTTACATGAAACAAGACAACACATTAATCACAATCACAATACACAGAACTTCACAGGAAAATAACAAAAACAATAATAATACAGAATATAACAATTTATAAATTATAAAGACAAAAAGAAAAGAAAACAGAGTTCAACCTTTTTAAATTTTAAATTCAAAATTCCAGGGGTACTATCTAATAAATGACCAAATAGCGAAGAACTAGCTAAATAGCTGCCCCCCCAATAAAATCCCTAGTTAAATTCAAGACATCACAAAAGACAAGACAGACAAGACATTTCCTCCTCCCCCTCTCACGAGACCGCCGGACTCCCCCGAACAAGCACCCCAACCCCGCTCAGCCGCACACGGCGGTCCTGACCTTCTCAGCTGCTGCGAACCATAGGTCAATCCCAGCCTGCCCCACCCCAATCACCCGCGCCGTGGATATCTCAAGATAAATCACATCCAACAGTGTTAGGGACCAGTTAATCACTGTGAGCTTCTCAGGCTCCTTCCATCTCATTGCTATTAGCTTCTTCGCTGCTGTGACGCCCGCTAGGACAACCCTTTTCAGTTGTAAGGACGCGGGTAGTGTTGTTATATCGTTCAGGAGTAGCGTAACAGCTGTGAATGGGATAGTTAAGCCACACAGATCTGAAAGTTTGTCCGCTATTGACCTCCAGAAGTGGGCCACTGGTGGGCAATCCCAATACATATGCATATAAGTGCCAGTGGCCTTTTGAGAGCACAAAGTGCACCGAGAGTCGGTTATCAGTCCCATAGCAAATAGCTTCCTAGGTGTAAGATAGGTCCTATGAATATAATTAAAATTAATTTGCTGGTGATTGGGGTTGCGGGAAGACAATGCCACATTTGCCCAAACATCATCCCAGTCAAACTCGGGGTCCAACTCCGGGATATCCACACGCCAGATTGTATCCAATGATAAATTTTTATACGTGGACTGAATTAAGAGCGTATAAAAGTCTGAGATAAACCCTCTGGAGGTCGTCCTGTCCACTATGAGCCTGAGGAAGGGGTGTGGTTGCAAAGCTTGAGCCCACGGCACGCCATGCGCCCTCAGCGCTGACCTTAGTTGAAGGTAAAGAAAGAAGGACTCGCCGGGAAGTCCTGAAACGCACGGAGGCCGTTCTTATCATAAATATCCTCCAGAGTATGAACCCCCCTCCTTTGCCATTGAGGAATATTAACCGGCTTGTGCCCAACAAGTAATTGCTGGTTATTAAAAATTGGAGAGTCCAGGTGCCATGGGCATTTAACCCCACACGACTTCTGTACATTACGCCACGTCTGGATCACGTGAGTTATGATCGGTCCATACCTCAGTCGGCATTTCGAAATAGGGACAGTGGAGTACACCACATCCTGCAATCTTAGCGGTGAGACCGCCGCCGCTTCTAAGGAGCTCCAAGATACAGCATCTACAGGGTCTAGCCAGCACATCAGAGGTCTCGGTGAAAAGGACCAGAAATAAAGCTTAAAATCAGGGATTGCGAGGCCCCCATCCTGTTTCCTACGTTGAGTAGTAGCTCTTTTGATTCTCGGGCGTTTGTTATTCCAGATAAACTTAGATACCATCGATTGTACCTTGCGCCAGTGGTCTATTGGAGGGGGCAGGGGGAGCATTGAGCTAACAAAATGTATCCTAGGCAGGACGTTCATTTTGATTATGGAAGCCCAGGCTTGTAAGGAGTTAGGAAGGGACGACCATCTGTCTAGATCCTGGCGTATTTTATCATAAGTACCCGTGAAGTTGTACTTAGTAGTTTGACTCAGCGTGGGGAATATCTCTATGCCTAAGTATTTAAAATGTTCCACTATGGGGATATCAGCTGGTAGTCGCACCGCCTTGGCCAGCTCATTAAGAGGTAGGCAGGCTGATTTGTTCCAGTTAATCTTAAAGCCTGACAATTTACCAAAGTCGTCGATTATTCCCAATAATTTTGTGGCCGACCGGGAAGGGTCATCCATAAAAATCAGGTCATCCGCATAGAGAGCAATTTTGTGTGGTGTATTATTGATCATTATGGGGACGACGTCCTCCGATTGCCTAATAAATTGGGCCAATGGTTCGAGGGAAAGCGCGAATAGTCCCGGGCTCAGAGGACAACCCTGTCTAGAAGATCTGGAGACTGGGAAAAGTGTGGAACAGTTTTTGCCTGTCAGTATCATTGCCGACGGCGAGGCATACAGGACTTTAATCATATGAATAAAATTCTTTCCAAGACCAATAACCTCAAGTACCTTCCACAGGTATGACCATTCTAGTCTGTCAAACGCCTTCATGGCATCCAAAGACAGAACTGTGGACGGAGCTGTATTGTCTTTACTGTTATCGACTACATGCAACAGCCTCCTAAGATTATCTGCAGCCAGGCGCCCCGGGATAAAACCAGTTTGATCGCAGTGTAGGGGTGGACGGTATAGTCTAAAATGTATATCACGGTATATATCACGGTATCAGTGTTTCCGTTAGAATAATTTTTTTTGCCTGATAGGCAGGCTATATAAAGAATGACATCCTCAAGGCATGTAGATTTATAATATTTTAACTTAAAACTAGGCTACTTTTGCGTATAAAGTCATTATATTCCAAATAAAATAAGTCCAGAGTCGAGACTCCGTGCTGCTCCCATTGCAAACAGCAGGGCTGGATGCTCGATTTTGCTAGAAGCATATGTAGCTGCAGAGCCGCAGAGCCAGGGGCTCTTTCAGGTCAATTCAGGGCAATTCAGCCGTTGGGTGGGGGGGCGCTGTTGAGCGGCCTGTGACCAGACCTGAAAGAGCCCCTGGCTCTGCGGCTCTGCAGCTGCATGCTATTTCGCAAATCCACTGCTGCAGCCTTCCTCCCGCTGCAGCCGTCGTTATCATAACACTACACACATATCATAATGTTTACAGCAAACTAGTTGATCACCAGGTATGTTTTATTAACGTAGAATAATTCATATAAGAAAAACGATAGGTAAGATCTCTTACCTTTCTCCACTGGTTAAAAATGCCAGGAACTGAAATTGAATCTTGCTGTGCGCCGCGGTGATATGTGTTTATTATGAAATGACAATTGCGTGTTGACACGCCCAGTGCGCCCACTGTGCGAAGCCTCCTAAATAACTTTTTCCAGTTTGCACATATCTATTATCTATGACTAATTCTATCTATTTTTAGGGGCAAATGCGATTGAAATAGTCACGCTGTGGTTACATGACGACGACGTCATTGCTATTTTAGAGCTGCTCTACCGGTTACACGGTATAGTCAAAATCCATACCGTAGAGCAAATTCATACCGTTTATACCGTATACCGTTTATACCGTCCACCCCTATCGCAGTGTACCAATACCGTCATAAATCTCTGCAGGCGGCGGGCCAGCACCTTGGCAAACACTTTTAGATCGGCCCCGAGAAGACTCAAGGGCCTATAGCTACCACAATCATTGGGATCTTTGTCCTTCTTGAGAAGTAAAGAAATCAACGCCATGTTGACATCTCTTGAGAACTCCCCTTGTTCGATAGCGTAATTGATCATATCGAGCATCAATGGACCCAGTTGGTCCCAGAAAGCTAAATATACCTCGGGTGGAATACCATCCCAGCCTGGTGCCTTACCCCTCTGCATTTCAGCAATCGTCTCCCTTAGTTCCATAAGAGTGATCGGTTTCCCCAGTTCCTTAGCCTCTTCCTCAGAAATGTGGGGTATCTCAAGCCCGCCAATGAACGATTCAAATTTAGAGTCGTCGAGATTAACCTCTGAGCTATATAACGAGAGTTTAAAGAGTAAAACTCTTTAAAAGTGTTGTTGATCTTTTTCGAATCAGTAGTGACTGTACCCTGTCGCGTCTTGATCGAGGGGATATCCGAGAAATGATCATTCGAGCGTATTTTCATTGCCAATAGATGGCTAGGCCTGGAGCCGTGAAAGTAGTAATTTTGCCTTGTCCTATGTATCAAGAACTCAGACTGTTGTTTAAGTATGGAGTTTATTTCTTTCTTGACTATCTTACGTTGTGTGTTTAGTCGTTCACTATAGTTAGTTTGCAAAGATGCGTATAGGTCCGCATATAATGTTTCCAGTCCTTCTAGTTTTTTTGACCGGGATTTACGCAAATTGGAGGCGAAAAGTGTGACATGACCCCTGATAAATCCTTTCAATGCGTTCCATAGGACCCTGGGGTCATCGACCGTGCCAACATTGATCTGCAAGAATTCAGCTAGTTTACTCCTGAACTCAGAACAGAAATCATCGTTCTTTAATAAGGTTGAGTTAAAACGCCACCTGGGAGCTCTCGTGGAGAGCCTGCCAAAGGTTGCCATAAGGAAAATCCCCTTGTGGTCCGAGAGAGCCAGGGGAACCAATGAGACGTCGAAACTATCAAACATATTAGGGGACGTGAATGCATAGTCTATTCGAGAGAAGGTTTTGTGTCTGGCTGACAGGTGAGAGTAATCCTTGAGGGTGGGATTGGATAAGCGCCATAGGTCTGCGAGCCCCGTGTCCTGGGCCCACATCCTGAGGGCCTTAGAGGACCGTTTTTGGTCGCTTGCTTCAGAGGACCCGGACCTATCCATCTCCGCATCCCAGCACGCATTAAAATCGCCACCCACAATGAGAGCGTATCCAGTAAGTTCCAACATATTCTTCGTGATTGTATTATAGAACGCTGAATCAAATGTGTTAGGGGCATACAATGCTATTATTGCCATCTTCCTATGAGAGAACTCAACTTTTGCTATAGTAATCCTTCCCTCCGTGTCCGACCACACATCCAGGACTTTGATATCAAGGTTACGTCTTGTAACTATGACGACTCCTTTCGTCTTATCATCGGCTGAGGATGAGGAGATAACGTGATATTGTCGATTTGCTAGCCTTGACACATCACCCACCAATAAATGCGTCTCACTAAGGAGAGCAATGTCAATATTTCTTCTCTTCAATAACCAAAGGACACTGGCACGCTTGTGTGGGGCGTTAAGACCCCCTGCGTTCCAAATTAAAATATTCAATTTAGCCATGGTCGAATTTGTCTAAATGCGTAGAGAACATACCAGTGCAGCCAGGCTGAGTACAGAGGCGCTGATCCAGGCGGGCCCAGACGGTCAATCCCAGGAGTTCAGAGGAGGAACAATTACACACATATAAGACAACAGTACATAAAACACAGAAAAATACCACCCCAGTTACAACCCCCCCTCCTTCTACTCTAAACCCTAACCCACCGTAATATTATTAACCCTCCTATACCCACTCTCCAATCCCCTCCCTACGCCCCATCCACTAAGGATGGTCATCTTCCTATTTCCCACTGGAGTCATGGATCCAATAAGACGCTCTCCACTCCGACCCCCTCTCTAGATAAACCCCTGATTAAACCCCCACTAGTCCAATAAACACAAATTAAAATTAAAATTAAATTCAATAAAGATATCGGTCGAAAACCACCGTGAGCCTTGGTCCTAACATGAGACAACTATAATGGAAAAAATAGCCATTATTATATAATAACTCAACATCATCCCTGTAACCATCTACTTCCGAGTCTGCGTATTAATGTTGCAATGTTATAGCATAAATGGATAAAGGAACATTTAAAACAAAATTAAATTAAAGCATACCAGCAGATAGTCTAAGGCAGGATCGGATCACAGTTAAATTGCGCAAACAGACGTCATTTAAACAGCGACAATAAGAAGAAAAGGAAAAAAGGGTTATGGTCAAAGTGCACGCATGTAACAGCCCCTCTGGTCAGGCACAAAGGCTGGAATGACATAACCTATGTAAGAATAGAATTAAACACCTTCATTAACCCGGGGATAGTAATAAGCTATACCTGACACAACCTGTTATCATATATTGTATATATATATTCAACCGACCTTCTACTACCGGAGCCCAAAGCTCCAACAGCCTGGATATAAAAATAAAAGCATACAAGAAGTTAGTTAAGGACCCGATCACCGTTGAATTGTGCAAACCGATGTCACTTAAACAGCAACAACAACCAAAATACGTAAACATTAACGGGTCTCGAATGTCTCGGCGCGGCCGATAGACACAGCCTGCTAGCTAGTCCGAGGCTAGCGCGTAAGCTAGTGATGAATCCGGCTAGCACACTAGAATCTGTTATGTACATTGTCCAGCTAGCTCGCTAGCTTTCATAGAGGCGACACACACGTACGACCATGAGGTCAGCATTAGCAAGTAACAGAAGTCATTGGGATGCCCCGCTAGTTTGGATGGGCAGTGGACAGTTAGCCTGTCTGGGCATGACAACAAGCATTTGTGAGCAGACCGCCCTATCAATGTATTCAGGCCCACATCGCCAAGTCACTCACCCGACATAGATATCAAGCTACAGTCTCGGCTATCCCCCCGAGATATTCCTCCGCTTTAGCCAACGACCAAAATGAACGCCGATCATCGCCCTTACCCAGCACAGATAATTTCGCGGGAGCGAATAGCGTAGGCCAGGGCTATTCAACTGGCGGCCCGCGGGCCAGATCCGGCCCGCCAAAGATTACATGATGATAAAAAAAAAAAATAATTACTTTTTTCTTTTCATGTCAACGTTAACACGCACAATTGAGCCAAAAGTCACTCAATTAATGACAGATTTCATTGATAAATTGAGGGAAAACTTTGCAAGTCGATTTGATGAATTTGACATGTCCAGAGAATTGGTGCATTTTGTGAGCAACCCATTTGCCAATGTAGCTGCTATTTCCACAAAAGGACAAGAGTTCCTTGCATCACTTCACATTGATGAAGGTCTCCTGCAACTTGAAATAATTGACATGCAAGCATCATCTGCTCTGAAGCAGGCACTTGAGAATGAATCCACCACAACATTTTGGATAAAGTGTATTCATGTCAAGACATTCCCCAAAATAAAAACGCTGGCAATATCTGTGCTAACAATGTTTGGCTCAACATACACCTGTGAATCCAGTTTCTCTCACATGAATGCCATTAAAACAAGCAACGTGCCTCCTTGACAAATGAGCATTTGCATCACTGTTTGCGGGTAGCCCTCACTTCCTATGAACCCTCTTTCTCTGCCATTGCCCAGTCAAAGAAGTGCAATCGCTCTCATTAGATGTGTGTATGTAGGCTAGGCCTGTCTGCCCCCCACCCCCCTGATGTTTGAGAGTTAAGAGTGGACAATAAGTGCTAATAAGATGCTGTGATTTGCTGTTGTTGCACAGACATGAAGCACTTTTTCATAAGCTCAGCTGCACTATAAATGTGTTTTTTTGTTCAAGTGTTGATGTTAGAATGTTCAGATGCACATCATGCACTTGTTTGTTTTTTATTTTATTTTTATATTGAAATGTTGAAGAGGAGATGTTGCAGTTGTTGCAGTCATAAATGAAGCACTTTCTGCAGGAGATGTTGCAGATGTGGCACATAAATGAAGCACTTTTTTTGAAAAGTATACTACTTTTGCAATGTAGTTAAATAAAAGTTGTGAAAATGTGGTTGCGTGTTGTGTCAAGTGTACATATATTCATAGCACGGGGAGGCGCCGTGGCAGTCCGGCCCCTGGCCCCTTGGGTTTCTGACAATGTGGCCCCCTGAACAATTTAGTTGAATAGCCCTGGCGTAGGCCTCAGGCCTAGTTTCCATAGCCTGGACATGACCACTTTGTATTCGCCTCTCTGTGCTTGAACCTCCGGCGTAAAGTCTTCGAAAATGGCCACTTTGTGATTGCAGAGACTTAGTTTACCCCTTCTGGCACGGGCCGACCGCATGATGAGATCCCTCTGCTGAAGCCTGTTTAGCTTGACAATGATGGGCCTCGGCTCTTTGTTCACTCCAGGACTGGTCTTGCCCGCTCTGTAGGCCGACTCACATACGGGAGGGCTGGGGAGGACATCTTTCCCCAGTATTTTCTGCAGCAATTCCGGCATGGTCTCCGAGAGACGGCCTCCCTCGTTGCCCTCCGGTACACCAACAATCCTGATGTTGTAGCGTCTCTCCCGGGACTGCATTTCCACAATTACCGACTGTAGTTTGGCAACTTCAGCCTGCCTAGTCAGCAGGGAGGTCTCCAGACCCGCCAGCCTCTCGCCTTGTAGTGAGGCCTCTGTCGTTAGCGTGGCTAGTTCGTTAGCATTAGCCGAGGAGACAGCATGCAGCGACTCCATCTTGTCTCTCAACGGGTCGACCGCCAACCTAATTTCCTCTGACATCTCTCGATGAAGGGTATCAAAAAATTCCGCCTGCACTTTTCTTTGTGTTTCAGCAAAGCGTATCTCAAAGTCTGCATGGAGTTTGGTCATGACCGAGAGAACAGCTTCACTTATCTCACTGATACCGGGCGAAGGCGAGGGTAGATCCGGTGGCAGTTTGCCGGCTGGGGTGCTCATGGATCTGGTCTCCACCGACATCGCAGAAAGTTGAAAAAAGTCGACGCAAGTAGTTGAAACTCGACGACCCAACAAGCAGACAAATAACAAATAAAAATAAAATAAAGACTAATGGGGAGAAAAGTATATTTTGCACGATAGAAGGGAGCTCACGTGAAACACGTCTCACTCCATGATCGCCTAGCTCCGCCCCCCTCTCTGAGCTTTTTTTCTTTTTTGCTTTTCAAAGTAGTCTGCCTTGAAAAAAACTTCCGCTATGGACACAAGCCCTTATGCTGCTTTTCCACTGTCTGCGTGGTACCTACTCGTCTCGGTAGTACCCCCATAGATATAAAGACTGTACCCCACCCCCAGTGTAGCTGGGGCGCCGTGACGTCATCTTCGGACAATAGAGGATTTCGACGCTAGCTATCAAGCTATGAATCCAGTGCCTTATTAGCTCATTTACGCTAGCCGCAATGCTAATGGCTAGAACGCAGTTCATCCGCCTCAGCGTGTTTCTGAATAAAACACGTAGGGCTAATGTTTAAACTCGCTAAACTCTCTCCACTTCTCTCACGCTCTCGTATCCCCTTTCCCTGTTTCCTCCAAACAAACCTGTGGCTCAGTCTCTGGGTGTGCGTGTATGTGTGTGTACGTGACGTAAGTGTGTGTGTGCATTTTATTTCTGTGAGAGGGAGAGACGAGAGAGTAAAGCGCTGCGCCAAAGTAAGTAATCTCAGCCGCGGCGGCTTAGAAACGGACATGAGGGATTGTGAGAAACATGATGTTCACGATACGTTTAAAGGGGACATGCATTGCTATTCCTAGCACTATTTCAAGTCAAGTACTCAAAAGCCAAATTTTTCTCACTTTGGATTTCAGGCTGTTTTGGCCTGGCTCCACCCATAAGCACTTTGTAATGAGTGTGCTACTGCTGCTTCCCCACGAGGTCCAGGTTGTGTGTAAATGAGTATGTGCTACTGCTGCTTCCCCACGAGGTCCAGGTTGTGTGTAAATGAGTATGTGCTACTGCTGCTTCCCCACGAGGTCCAGGTTGTGTGTAAATGAGTATGTGCTACTGCTGCTTCCCCGCGAGGTCCAGGTTGTGTGTAAATGAGTATGTGCTACTGCTGCTTCCCCGCGTGAGGTCCAGGTTGTGTGTAAATGAGTATGTGCTACTGCTGCTTCCCCGCGTGAGGTCCAGGTTGTGTGTAAATGAGTATGTGCTACTGCTGCTTCCCCGCGTGAGGTCCAGGTTGTGTGTAAATGAGTATGTGCTACTGCTGCTTCCCCGCGTGAGGTCCAGGTTGTGTGTAAATGAGTATGTGCTACTGCTGCTTCCCCGCGTGAGGTCCAGGTTGTGTGTAAATGAGTATGTGCTACTGCTGCTTCCCCGCGTGAGGTCCAGGTTGTGTGTAAATGAGTATGTGCTACTGCTGCTTCCCCGCGTGAGGTCCAGCCCAGGTTGTGTGTAAATTAGTAACTATGTGCTACTGCTGCTTCCTTGCGCCTCTCTCTCGCTCTCTCTCGCTCGCTCGTTGTCTGCCTCGCTCTGAGGAAGTGTCGGGTTACACTATCTGCCTGCTCTGTTTGCTGTCGCTGTCAACCATAGATTTGATTTGATTTAATTAAGGATCCCCATTAGCTGTTGCCATAGCAACCAGCTAGTCTTCCTGGGGTCCACACAAAAAAAACATACAAAAACAATTATTATTGCAAAAACAAAATGATTAAAAGTCAGTACACACAATGCATAATGAAACTAACAATTAAGATGGCTAAAATTACATTACAGTAAAAAAAAAATTAAATAAAGAGTTGATGCTCTAAAAATAAAATATCTCCTTAAAGCGTTGGTTTTAGGACCTGGCAATTCAAGCTGCCCACTACTGGAACCTCTAGTGTAATGCTTGTGCACAGTATTACTAAAAACAAGCTGTTTATGTATAAAAACAGGAGTTTTACTGCTCATGACCAACTTGAACAGCACAAGTATATTAAAATACAATAGAGGGGCGTTAGTTATGCAAATCAATGCTATATTAACGTCACAGAAACCGTCAAATCAGAACAGTTGAGTGAGGGAGGATCTCGTGAACACGAGACTAGACTGATGAGTCAATATGGTAATTAGAGACACAGACCCATTGATACTAACCTGTATTACTATAAAACCATGCTAAACACAGAAAAAAGGCATTTATAATGCATGTCCCCTTTGAAATGTTAATGAACTGTACCCGATATTTATTTAATATCGTCATATCGCCCACCCCTAATCTTTTTAAATGTTTTGTCTCTCATCCTCTCCCATCAGGATGTCTTCAAGCAGGCGACGGAGGACCGTCTGACCAGTGCCAAGGAGCTGCCCTACTTCGAGGGTGACTTCTGGCCCAACGTGCTGGAGGAGAGCATCAAGGAGCTGGAGCAGGAGGAGGAGGAGAGGAAGAGGGAGGAGAACAGCACTTCTAATGAGAGTATCGATGTAAGGGAGTGTTCGTCTCATGATGCAGTCCTAGAGAATCTGCATTATATATTGTACAATATTTATTGTGTGTTATTGTAGGGTGTTTTTTCAAAGGGTATACATCAGACCGGCATCATGATCTCTGATCGCCTCGACTTTTTTTGGGGGGGAAACTATTTGTGGAGTGAACGGGGGTTAGACGATGTTTACAAAACAAACATATAAATCACGCCGAAGATGATCAAGATCCAGAAATGGTCATTACCTCTTCACCCAGAGATGCATAACATTAAATGTCCAGGTAGGGAAATGGGGAAATATCCTGCAGTTGACTGGGGAAATACCATAGGGGGAAGACTGAAGAGGCCTGCCTGAAAACGGATCAAATGCAACTTTTCACAAAAACATGGAACGCTCAATAGATAGGTATGCAAAAGGTGAAAGACTCACACTCACAGCCATGCTGGTTTGGCAAAATGACATCCAGCCGTTTTGGTTTGAAACAACTTTTAATCAGGGGAGTGTCCATTCTCCATAGAGCCCCGTCGTACTTTTTTAGCGCAGCAGCTCGCGCAGGTAGGGGGCAACTTAGTCACGTGACTCAGTTGGTGTTGCTGATTGGCTCGAACACGGTATGTTTAGTATACAGCGAACAGGTCTATGGCGGCCGGCATTGGACATAACTTGACGCGCAGACAAAACAAACATTTCAAACCATGTTTCAAGCGTTCTGCCAACAATTTTCATACCGGCCAAATACAATAGCGGTCTAAAGGAATGGCGTGAAGTTGTTGCCCGTATGTGCCGGTCTGATGTATTAAAGCTAACATAGTGAGCTAGACCTCTCTCCCATAGGGATATGCTGTGGAATGTTGGTTTAGGAATCTTTTTTTTTTTGATCCACTTTTTCTCCATTTTCTATATTTTCTCCCATCCCAATTTCGTATCATCCAATTCAACCCTCCCCTGTCACGAACGCTGTTTCTTGCCTCCCACAAGCCGGCTGCAGTGAGGACTAAGTCATACATAGCACAAGTCCCCTCCGGTACTTGAGGTAACAGCAGTCGCATCTTTTCACCTGCGCAGCTCGATCTCTCAGTGTTCGAGGAGTAACGCGTGGGAGGCTCACGCTGCCCCCGACACTTCCTGATTCTACTGCGCAGGCGCACCAACCGACTTGTAGGAGTCGCTTGTTCACAACGTTCGATCCCCACCCTTCAGTTTTTCCCTCCCCGTAATACGGCCAATGTGTATTACTGCGGACGACCAGCCAAACTGAAAAACAATGTGGAGAGCTGGATTCGAACACGCGAATCCTAGCGTCTCCACACTGGTGGCGAGTGCCTTAGACCACTACACCACCTAGCCGCCCTATTGGTTGGTTGGTTTAGGAATCTTAATGATAATGACCATATTTTATGATTGTCTATTTTAATAATTATTTTATGTCTGCACTTTATGCATTGTTTTTATTTTGTATATTCTCTGCAAGTTTTTTGCACATCTATATTTATGCCAATTTTATGTCCATTATATCAACATTACTGCTGTGAAGCACTTTGGGCTGCAATTTGTGTATGAAAAGTGCTATAGAAATAAGTTTTATTATTTGACTCAAAGAGTATGTGCTCTAAATGTTGAGTGTAGTGGTTGATTGGTTTGCAGATACTTTGCTCAAACAGTCAAATGGATTAATGGAAGGCATCAATTAGAACATTGTCTAGCAGCCATGTTATGCACCCCTTCCATTGTATACTGTTCATCAAAGAAAATCACTAAACTTTTAAAAATATTACAGCCACCAACTACATCATTAACCCCCCTCCCCCCTTTTCCAGGCCACTAAAGGTGACAGTAAGAATGCCAAGAAGAAGAACAACAAGAAGACGAGTAAGAACAAGAGCAGCCTGAGCCGAACCAATAAGAAGAAGCCCGGGATGCCCAACGTCTGCAACGACCTCTCGCAGAAACTGTACGCCACCATGGAGAAACACAAAGAGGTACAACGGGAGGATGGAGGAGGGAAAAACACCTCTCATACACTTGTTTATATTTCACTCTATACTGGTCAGTGACTGAACTGGGAGAGCAGAGTGGTTGATGCTGTACACTAGTGGTCAGTGACTGAGCTGGGAGAGCAGAGTGGTTGATGCTGTACACTAGTGGTCAGTGACTGAGCTGGGAGAGCAGAGTGGTTGATGCTGTACACTAGTGGTCAGTGACTGAACTGGGAGAGCAGGGTGGTTGATGCTGTGCACTAGTGGTCAGTGACTGAACTGGGAGAGCAGAGTGGTTGATGCTGTACACTAGTGGTCAGTGACTGAACTGGGAGAGCAGAGTGGTTGATGCTGTACACTAGTGGTCAGTGACTGAGCTGGGAGAGCAGAGTGGTTGATGCTGTACACTAGTGGTCAGTGACTGAACTGGGAGAGCAGAGTGGTTTCACTTGAAACTCATTCACTACTAATAGGTGTTTGGCTCTTTCTCTCGTCTCAGTGGCTGCCTTCTGTGTCTTGTGTCGTTCCCGTTTCCCAGGCCTTCTGTGTGTGTGAATAGGTTCTGTTGTATCCCAGCAACTAGGCAGATAAATGAATTGTTTCTTGTTCGCCTTTCACCAAACGCCCCTCAATTCCCTCACATGACCTCACCTCGCTCCTCGTTTGTCTTCTCTGCCCCTCTCTCTCCTCTCTCCCAGGTGTTTTTTGTGATCCGATTGATGCCGGTCCCCATGGCCAACGCCCTCCCGCCCATCACGGACCCGGACCCGCTCATGGCCTGTGACCTGATGGACGGGCGCGATGCCTTCCTGACGCTGGCCCGGGACAAGCACCTGGAGTTCAGCTCGCTGAGGAGGGCCAAGTGGAGCTCCATGTGCATGCTGGTGGAGCTGCACAACCAGAGCCAGGACCGCTTCGTCTACACCTGCAATGAGTGCAAGCACCACGTAGAGACCCGCTTCCACTGTACCGTCTGTGAGGTGAGGAGGGGAGGTGGAAAGGACTGTGGGGCATTGTATAGGTTAAATATCGGGTTTAATTTATTACGATCCAGCATTGCAATAGCTATTCATCCTGGGGTCCACAAAAGAAACGTACATTGTGACCATGCAACATAATACTTGCATCATAACATGACATTGCAAGTAATCGGGACAAAGGACTAGAGCCTTGGACTAGCTCCAATATCATCCAATATCCAACTATGTGAAATAGTTAAGAATTATTTAATTACTTAACTGTACACAACTATATGCCCACCCATTTGTTCATACACACCTAATTTAACAGCTAACTAAATTGATATTGATACATAATGTTGTTGCAATGCATAGTCCCAATACAGAGTAGTTTACTCTGTTATGTAAAGGTGAGGAGGCATAGAAAAGACGGCATGATTGCAGGAGAACTAGGTGGTATGATATTGATGGATAACGGCTTTAAAGGTGGGAGAGTAATAAGTCAAGAGAGTTAAAGGCCAACTTGCAGGTTAGACCCTACTCTTCAATTATGGGTAGTTTACATCATTGATATCTAATTTCATTATTTATTTTTTTCCATTTGATGCCGGAAATGCCACTCAGAAAGGGTTAAAAAGGTCCATGCACGAATAACATGCACGGATCAAATGAAAAAGCTTATCAGACGCTAGCAGGGCCGTGACGTCACTCGAGGCAACTTATGCCTTATGCCCGTCCGGGTCATAGTACTACTGACTATATGGCTCTGGCTAACGTTACCCCGCTAACGTTAGCATTATGTCTACTGTCGTGAACCATTTTAGATTGGGCATGTAGAGGAGTTTGGGTAACGAGTAAAATGTGCAGGTCCTCTTCTCAGACCTGTGGGGCAAAGCACTGCACACGCATCATGCCGCTAGCAAGCTACACGTTGCGGCATGTTGATGGCACAATAGTAGCCCACTCGGTGCATCACAGTCACGAAACGGGCTACCACGATAGCTATTAGCTAACTAACGTTAACGTTACAAGCTCAAACACCTTATAACTACTACTATTGTCGTGTCCATAAGTTCCCTGGCAGAATACTTGTGAGGACAAAGGTATACAAAGAGGAGAGAACCATTTTAAATCGGGCATTGTTAGGAGTTTCGAGAATGCTGGCTACCAAGCTAAGCTACGTTAGCTAACTTAGCTACTAACGTTATATACACAATATTTACAACGACACAATGATTTACATTATTACAAATATGGTAACGTGGTTGTGGCTTTTACAAATAGTGGTTAGCTTTAGAGATGAATGGCTATGATCACGGAGCAATAGTGTTAGGTGAAACAGACACTAGCTCCTCGGCTAGTAGTAGCAAGGCTCTCTGCTTCCTGCCACTACCTGCCCTGTGACTCTGAGCCCCCTGCTGCCCTGCACCTTGTGTGACGTCATCATTAAGATGACACACGCACGCTATGAACCATGGATTAAAATATGCATGTGCGCAAGGTTGTGGTTTGGTCGACAAAATGTTTGATTAAAAACGCTAAAAAACTGGGTCAATTTCGATAATTTTTCCCCCCCTCTTCATGAAAGTCAGCGTTGGCCTAGTCACATTGTTTATTGAACAAAAATACAACCTGCAAGTTGGCCTTTAAGATAACAGAGGATGATACGACGAGCGAGCTAGAACATCACATTGCCATAATGTTCAATGAAAACATTCTAACTAGGGATGCCGTTTTGCCAGTACTGTGGTAAAACTGATAGCGTGTGGTTCTGTCCGCCATTATGAGAGCAGAGCTGTCTGTACTCGGCAGCGCAGCACCCGTGTGTGTGTGTGTGTGTGTGTGTGTGGGAGGGGAAGAGAGGAGAGAGCACAGCACAGCCCGCTCCGCGCAGGCAGAGACACAGAGGCAGGAGAGATATAGACAACGGCCAACAAGATTAGTTTGCGACGTTTAAATTCCTCAAAAAAAACTCCATAATTTCTCGAGTACAGATAGCAGTACCGATGACGTCGGAGCTTATAAATACTAAAAAAAAAATTGATAAAAAAAAAATATATATATATATATATATATATACATTTAAAAAAAATATTATAATACAATAAATATCGGTTATCGGCTTGAGGAGCATAAAGTTATCTATCGGTGTCAAAAAATCAATATCGTGCATCCCTAATTCTAACCCAATAACTTTTCTTTCAGGACTACGACCTGTGTGGCGCCTGCTACAACATCAAGGGCCACGAGCACAAGATGGACAAACTGGGCCTGGGTCTAGACGACGAGAGCAACAACCAGTCGGCCGCAGCCACCCAGAGCCCCGGAGACTCGCGCCGCCTCAGCATCCAGCGCTGCATCCAGTCCCTGGTCCACGCCTGCCAGTGCCGCAACGCCAACTGCTCCCTACCGTCCTGCCAGAAGATGAAGCGCGTCGTCCAGCACACCAAAGGCTGCAAGCGGAAAACAAACGGAGGGTGTCCCATCTGCAAACAGCTCATTGCATTGTGCTGCTACCACGCCAAGCACTGTCAGGAGAACAAGTGTCCTGTCCCGTTCTGCCTGAACATCAAGCACAAGCTCCGGCAGCAGCAGCTGCAGCACCGGCTCCAGCAGGCCCAGATGCTGAGGAGGAGGATGGCCAGCATGCAGAGAGTCGGCCAGCCTCCCCCGGGAGGAGCTCCGGGCAACGGGGGCTTGCCCTCTCCGGGAGCCAACAACGGAGCGACCGGCCCCAGTACCCCTACGTCAGTGGGCACACAACCTCCTACCCCGCAGACCCCTACCCAAGGGAATATGCCTGCGCTCCCCCAACCACAGGGAGTTGGGATGGGGGGAATGGGGTCTCCAACACAGCAGCAACAGCAGCACCAACAGCAAGGTGGAGGCATGCCTCCTCAGCACCACCTCCAGCACCACCAGTTTCAGCAGATGGGTGGAGGCGGGATGATGAACTCTCCACAGCAGCAGATGGTGCCCCAGCTTCAGCAGCAGCAGCAGCCTCCCAATGTCCAGCAGCTCCAGCTCCAGCAACAGCAGCACCCTGGAGGTTTGCCTCCATACACGCCCAGACCACCAGGAGCCTCCCCTCTCCACCCGTCCCTGGGTAAACCAGGGATGGGACCAGCCACCCCACCCCAGCAGCAGCAACAACCCAACCCAGGACAGGGGTCCATGCCTGGGCAGGGCCAACAGCAGGGCCCCCCTCTTGCTGCAGTAGAGACGGCCCTAAAGATCCAACGTCTAGCAGAAACGCAGAGGCAGATGGCTCAGGCCCAGGCCCAGATCCTCCAGAGGCAGGCCCAAGGTCAGGGGGGCATGATGGCCCCTCACCCTCACCACCAGAACCCACAGGCCCAGATGGGCATGTCTCACCCTGGGGCTGGGATGGTTGGGGCACAGGGCATGTCTCCCCAGGCTCAGGGAGTGGCTGGAAGGACTATGTTAGATCCACAGCAACAGGGAATGCTAGCAGGAATGCAACAAGGCCCTCAGTCCCAGCTACCACCTCAAGTCCAACAGCAGCTCCAGCAAGTCCAGCAAGGAGCTGGAGGGCAACTTCAGCCTCCGAACCAACAGTGGGGTGCAGGTGGACCGACCATGACCCCACAACAGAGGCCAAGTATGATGGCACAGATGGGTTCTCTTACACCGCAGCAACAACAAGCAGTTGCGCAACAACAACAACAACAGCAGCAGCAACAACAACAACAACAACAGCAACAACAACAGCAGCAGGCACAGCTACCCCAGCAACAGCAGCAGGCAGTTGTCAACCGTGGCCTGATGCAGCTCATGGGTGGTCCAGGGGGTGCAGCTGGGGCTGCCGCTGCGATGGCTGGAGCAGGGAATCTCCCCCAGGCAGCGCTGCAAGACCTCCTGCGCACCCTTCGCTCTCCAAGCTCTCCTCTCCAACAGCAGCAGGTCCTCAACATCCTCCGCTCCAACCCTCTCCTCATGGCTGCTTTTATCAAGCAGAGAGCAGCCAGGTACCAAGGAGCTCAGGTTGGCCCTGGAGGACCAGGGGGACCTCCACAGGGGGGGCCTGGCGGTGTGAGGTTCCAGGGGGCTCCAGGAAGCCTTCCTGGGGCGGGAGGAGTAGGTGGAGGGCCTGGGGCTAACATGGATGGACAACAGCAGGTTAATGTGAGCCAAGGTGGCCAGTCTGGAATGAACATGGGTCAGGGTGCAGCAGGAGGGAATATGCCCACTATGGCTCAGCTTCAGCAGTTACAACAACAACAGCAGCAACAACAACAACAACAACAACAACAACAACAACAACAACAACAACAACAACAGCGCCCAATATTGCCCGGGAATTTACAGCAACAGCAGCAAATGGCTGCATTACAACAACAGCAACAACAACAGCAACAACAACAACAACAACAACAACAACAACAGCAGGGCTCGATGCAACCAGGCCAACAAGGCAACATGTCCAATATGAATCCACAGTTCAGAGAGTTGTTGATTAGAAGACACCACCTACAAGTACAACAACAACAACAACAACAACAACAACAACAAATGGGGAACCATGGGCAATTCCAGCAGCCTCAGGGACTCCAGCAGCAGCAAGCCCAGCAAGGCTTCATGCAGCCTGGGCAGGGACAACCAGGGATGCCTCCTTCCTCTCAGCCCCAGCCTGGAGGTGGAGGTCCCCAACAGCAGCAGGGAGGCCCCCAAGGCGGACCAGGGCAGCCAGGCCAGCAGCAAAGCTATCCTGGCTCATTGTCCCATCAACAAGTAGCAGCAGCCCTCCAACAAAGGCTCCAGCATGAAATGCAACTACGACAGCAGCAGCAACAACAACAGCAGCAGCAGCAACAACAGCAACAGCAACAGCAGCAGCAGCAGCAGCAACAGCAGCAGCAACAACAACAACAGCAGCAACAGCAGCAGAATTCAATGGGTGGGCTGCAAGGGCAGGATGCAGGGCCTGGGGGGGGGGGTGGAGGACCTGGGGGACCTGGACCCCAGCCTGGGGGGGGTGGACCGGGGCAGCCCCAGCAAGTAGGTGGTCCCTCACAGCCCCAGACTCAAGCCATGCTCCATCAGGCCATCCACCAGAGGCTACTTCAGCAGCAGCAGCAACATCTCGGAGGGGGCTCCCCAGCCCACCACAGCAGTCCAATGAGCCCCCAACAGCAGATGGCTCAGTCCCCTCACCCACATATGCAGGGGCAAGGCGGGCTGGGTCCCGCAGGGTCACTCAGCAGTCAGGTCCGATCCCCGCAGCCTTCGCCGAGGCCACAGTCCCAGCCTCCTCACTCCAGCCCGTCCCCGCGCATGCAGCCCTCCTCCCAGCCCCAGCCCTCCCCTCACCGCATCTCCCCGCAGACCCAAACTGGGTCTCCCCATCCGGGCCACTTAGGCCAGCACCACAGCGGCATGGCACCGCCCCAACCCCCCCAATCCCAACAACAGTTATCTCAACAACAGCAGGGCAACTCGGTAGACCCCAGTCAGTTCAGCACGGACCAGAACGCTATCATGTCCCAGCTTAGTGGGATGTCGGGCATGCACGGCGGGCCGGGGGGACAGTCAGACATGTTGGGTGGGAATAACAACAGCAACAACAATAACAACAACCAGGAGCTGGGAACGAACATAAACCACAACAATTTAGACCTTATGTAGCCTAGCCTCCATCTACCATGACTCCCTTTCTCTCTCCGATGAATTGTCCCCCAATGAAGATGAACTGTGTATGGAATGAGAGAAAGGGCTGACTATGGCTTGGTTTTTAGAAGTTTTATTTTTTATTTAAATATTTTTCTGATGTATAAATTAAAAGAACTGAAACATCCTTCCTATGGGAGATGCAACATAAAATCTTACAAGTCAATAAATGAATAAATTAAAACAATGGTAAGTTATTGCTGTTAATATATATCTATATATTTTTGCCAATTGTGTACAAAAAGGTGAAAGCGGAGTATTTCGGGTCGGAGATTTCTTCCTTAGCATATGACACACACTTAATATTTTTGGGGACTGAGAATTTTTGCCTTTTTTATGAATATTTTTAAGATTTTAAATGTGGCGAAAAATTAAAGTGAGTTAATACAATGTACCTTTTTTATTGTTTTGTTTTTTCTCCTTAAATACCCAGTCATGATTGTATCTGTTTTGCAGAGAAGTGTATTTCTTTTCCTCACAATATTGTTATGATCACTATATTGCTTTTCTTTTGGATCTAAAGCAAACAACATATCTTCCGTTAATAGTATATATTTTTAGGACGGTTCTAAACAGCAATGTACGTTACAGAGACCGCTCCAATAATTCACATACATAGATCTATTTTTGTTAATGACTGTTCAGGGGTGACCTTATCACAGTTTTATTTTGACCGTTTAGTTTTTTTCCCCTCCCTCTTCATTGATATTAGTTTTGGTTAAGGGGTCGGGGATCTAAGTGAAACTTTAAAACAGTGTTGTTCGGGGGAGGTGCTTAACACGCGGGTGTCCTGCGATCTCACTCACGACAGAGGATCTGGTTGAATCCTCCCGGGGAATGTTAGGGTTGGGGGGTAGTGGGACAGAAGCCCACAAGTCCTCCCTCATCCCCGAGAGCCAGCCCTCCACCTGCCCCCCCCCCCCTCTCTCTCCTATGAATGTGCACTCTCCCTCCCACCCCTCATATCTTCTGACAGTTGACTACAAAATTATGGATGGACGGCTGATGTCTCCGGCTGGCCATGTCTCAAGCCAGCCGATTATTACAAAAATAAATAAAAGAAAGAAAATGTAAAAAAAAAAAAAAAAAAAAAAAAAAGTTGTGTATATAATATTATGGCCTCATTATGACCTGTGATGAGGAATAAAGTAGGTTTGCTGATGTGGGCCGCAGAGGGGGGTGTTTTTCTCCCCCCCACCTCCCTCCATGGCTCCCTGTACGTTTTTCAGACCAGGTTTTTGGTCAAAGGTGTCGTCTGTGTTATCCCTTCCTGCTGGGTCTCAGCCGTCGGCCTCGCTACCATAAAGTTTAATTTAATCTTGTTATTACTGTACAAAGTTAAGACAAATGGTGGACTTAAATACTGTTCTTTTTGTAATAAAAAAAAAGAAAAGCTGTACAGACTTTTGAGAGCAGAGAGAACTTATTTCTACTGCGTGTTTTTTCCCTGTTTGATCTGATTTTCCTGTATCTATAATAACTAAGCCTACTCTTGAGCTATTGTACAGTATTGATATTTTGTAAAGGTACAGTATAGGGTGTAGTAGGTCTATGAGCACCAATGCGCCTTTTATGTGTATTTTTTGACAAATCTTTTGGGGGCGGGTTGGGGGTATTGTAACAAATCACACACCTTAAGATCTGTGAACTAAACACCCAACACTTAGAAGACATGGAACACATGGCACAAAGTAGCCCTGACGAGAGGAGGGTTATTAACTTGTGTTATTAAAATAAATATAAAATTTGGTCATTTAGCTTTTTACGAAGAAAATCGAAGACACAATATTCACTCATTCACTATTTTTGTCAAAAGGTTGGGTTTGGCTGGGCAAAGGGAGGGAGGGTATGCAAAACAGAACCAGGTGGCAATATATCTTGAGACTTATTTTATAAAAAACAAGGGGGGAAAAATCTCTTGTCTTTTATATATAGATATATTATTTAATTTTATTTTTTTGAAAATAAAACTTGAAGCTACAGGAATTATTAGATAATGGAAAAGAAAAAAAACGTTTTTTTGTATTGAAGATGTTATGGTAATGCAAAATGACACTGCGGACGGTAAGCCGGTCCGCCCTGGGGAGGCCGTGGAGTAGAGACCATGCCGTGTTTTTTTTTTTTTTTTTTTTGAAGAGGTGTTTTCATGTACATGAATATAGATGTAAAAGAAAAACATACTGAATCACTGTACAAACCGATGGCAACTGAACAAATTGTTTTGTTTTTATTGTTTCTTCTCCATAAAGAGAGACTGGAAATAAAGACTATTTAAATATTTGTTTAGTGTTCAAATGGAATCTTTGACCACTTTTTTTTTTCTTTTTCTCGTTAACATTTTTTGGTGCTTGCTGAGAGGAAGCAAAAATGAAATAACTGTTGCTCCATTTTCAATAGTTTCTTTTCTTTCCTTTTTTTAAGTTATTTTGGTGGTCTGATTTTTTTGCCAATAAATTAATTGTACAATAAAGTATGTTTGTACCATTGAAAAAATACTTAAGTGTTGTGTCTTTCCTAGATATCTGCATTGGATAAATGAGTAGGTGATGACAACCATTTTTCTCACAGCATTTGAATGCTGTCATAGTATGAGTATAGTGAACAGTGGCCAGGGTGCGTCTATATTTATCCCAGCCGAAGAGTGCGTCGCGTTTCTCTGATTGGCCAGGGTTAAGGTTAGGCATTATTTCGGAGTTGGTTAAGGTGTGACCGCGGAAATAGGCTGCATCCTCCACGTCAAGAAAGACAGACAGGCATTCGCTGTGACAAACCCTAACCTTAACCAACTCCGAAATAATGCCTAACCTTAACTTAACCCTAACCTTAACCAACTCCGAAAGAATGCCTAAACTTAACCAGCGGAAGAATGCACGTTTATAGCGAGAGATGATAAACGTAAAAAAGAAATTGAAGTGATTTGAACTTGTGACCAACCGCACCGCAGGCTCCACAGCACGGCGGCGTACCAGTTGAGCTAAGCGTCGATGGAAAAACAGCTGGGATTACGGCTACATAATGCCGCAAGCTCTGCGGGCGTGTCGCAGCCAATCAGGGAAAATGTGGAAGCACTCGGCAGCACTCTTCGGCTGGGATTAAAGAATAGGCGGCCAGCGTACACAACAATGCATTGATTAACTCATTCCGCGCCTAGAGGTCGCTGTTTACCTTGTAAGAAGGCCAGCGCTCTGTTCAATGGGGATAATGCCGGTGTTTGCAAGTGCTAAAACTACATTAAATATTATAGCTATGGATCTAATAAACATGTCGATTGTCAGTGAGTTTCTTCCTGTCAACATGCAAAAAAACAGATAATTTTTTCATACATTTCCGTTTTATACCGTATATATAGTTTTAGAGTGATCCTGTCGAATCCCAATAAACTCCAGCAAACGGCGCTTCAATGCATTTCCTTAGAATTTGTGCCATTTGTCGCTTGATTTATGAATCGTTCTGAAATAAACGCTAGATTATCGGTATTATATGTTTAATCATGCGCGCATGGAAGCGGGGGCTGAAAAGTCACCCCTCCGTGCTTTGGTCGGCGCCAACAGCACGCACACACACACACTTGTGATTGTTACGAAAGAAACATCGGATTAACCCAAGATTGGTAACATAGAGTCCTTACCTCACATCTGATGTACTGCAAAAAGATAAATCCAATTCCTGATCGCCATTCCAAATATTGATTGCGTTTATTGATCCAACATTTCTCAACCAAAACACATGAATCCACGCTGCTCCAGTGTCCCCCAATCCGTGTGTTATAACGTACTCTTGCCCGAGAAGGAAAACCTGGACCGGACTTTCAAAGAACACCTACGGGAGACTGCAATTCGAAACTGGCCCCTGTAAATGTCTTAACCCAACCCCCTCCAATGTACAGTAAATTACCAAGTATGGTTTTGTCAATATTCCAGTGTCCCCCACCCACCCACCCGTCCTACCCAACCCCCAACCACCTCCAATGTACAGTCCCCCCCACCTACCCAACCTCCTCCAATGTACAGTTTCTACGTCAAATGTATATACTCTCTTTTCTGGACTATTTTTGTATCACAAACTACTGTATTTGCAAATCTGGTATGTCATAAATGTATAGATGTAGCAGTACTGTCTTATCTGTATGTCGTGTGTGTCATATGTTATGATGAATTGAAAATGGGGGACCCTGATGTAAACAAGACGAAAGTCTTTCTCTGGTCTGCATCCCCTTAACAATTGTATGTATTGAGCTGTACTGCAATCTGTTAATAAAGTTTTCAATCAATCAATCAATCAGACTTCTTAGAACGATGCACAGCCCCAGCCAGAGGGATTCCAATTATGTGCAATACCGGCTGCAAGGCGTTAGGCGGCGGTATTGGCCTTTTGCGAGCTCAGACCCATTCCCAATGATAACGTCAGGCTGGATGGATGAAAAATGAATGGATATAGCGAATAAAAGAAATAACGATTAAAACCTGACTTTTCTCGTGATTGGCGCTCAAGCGATGGCGAGTTAACCCGACTTTTTCCGTGATTGCCGCTGAATCAGTTAAAGTGGCTGTAGTGTAAGTGGTATTTCTTTGTTAAAATAAGTTAATTAGCTCTACATTCAAACAGCCATCACTGATGTAGTGTTTGGTCAGTAACATGGGTCTCCCAGTCTTTCCGCTCTGCAGTAAATGCAAAATACATTTTCTGGTATCCCGTTCCCACTTTATCCAATCAGGAGAGAGTACCCTAGATATTATTTTTTACTTATTTCAAGAAATCTTGCCAAGCCAAATTATTTTACTGCACTGGTAGATTATTTCGCTTGTTTCAAGCACATAATTGCTTTTGTCAGACCATTTTTGCAGTGTGTAGTTCTCTCTCTTAAAGTGGGAACAGGCTACCAGGAAATGTATTTTCTGTTTACTGCAGAGCGGAGGGACTGGGAGACCCATGTTACTGACCAGACACTCTATATCAGTGATGGCTGTCGGAATGTAGAGCTATTATTTTAACATATAGACCAGTTATTTTAACACTTTGAATGCCCAGCAGGGGGCGCACATTTAGTGCTTGAATGCCCACCATCCACTTCAATGTTAACGTTAATATCGCCTAATCTATGTTTTAAATTATGGCTATGTGTCTAATCTGCCCGTCGCATTATCAATGACCCATTTCCAGTCAACATTGTCGAAGCGGATTGTTTTTTTATCGGTTCATTTCCGTTTTATAGCATTTTGAAAAGCCCTCGTTTTCAAGAAGAAAAAAAAAGGATCCCTGATAAACGCTGATGTACTGTAATATTCTAGAACGTTGTCATTGTTCGGCCTATTTATGAATCGTTTTCAAATAAATGCTAGATTATCGATAGTATATGTGTACGTATGCACGCTGGTGCCGCAAGCTGTAAATCGATTCTCTTATTTCCTGATCACTCGCACAGTCAAAACAGCCATATCACATATAGGGGGAAAGCTTATATCTCCGTGAAAAAAGGTCTGATTATCCTAATACTGGTAAAATAGATTCTTTACCTGAGATCAGATGGTATCCAAATGGCTTATTCCAATTCCTGATCGACCATTCCAAAAATCGATCCTTTTATTGATCCCACGCGTATACTGTAAAACAGCGTATACACGCTGTGCTGAGGGTCCAACATGAAGCTGATCGGCCCCGGTTACATGCGTGAGAAGTAAAATGTGGAGTCCGGGTTTTTTTCCCCCATGTATTTTCATTGAGTCCAATCCAAAAGGGTGAATTACCATCTGGGAGACGATAGGGGGCGCTTTTTTCACATCTGAGCGCCTGGGGTGGCTGATTTACCAACGGTAGACTCGGTTGATGAAATATGAATTCAGATCGCTAATAAAAAAAAAAAAAGAGAGAAAAAATGAATATTCTCGTTATGGGCATTCAACCCGCGGGGGGTAAACCCGAGAAAACTCGGGTTGGGCATTCAAAGTGTTACAACAAAACACCTCTGGCCAGACGGTCTTGTCTGTTAGAGGTGGTGATCTGTGGAACAGTCTACTGTCTACCCCCAACAATAAGAGAATGTCCAACCTATAGTTCTTTCAAAAGTCAGCAAAAAGTATGGCTAGTCTCAAATCAGACCTGTACACATTGATATAAACTATGTGGGGCTGTCTTAATGATGTTCCATGTTTATATTTTCCCAGATGTTTTTATATTTGCCATGTCTAACCTTTTTATCCACTAGGAGCAGCCTTTAACTCCTGGCAGGGAGACTGCCTATGGAAACTAGCCTCTGGCTAAATGGTTTGGTGCATTTACGTTCTATGTGCATTTTATGTTCTATGAATGTTCATCAATGTGCTTGTCCCTCTTAACAAATAAACGCAATGAAATGAATGAATGAAACACCACTTACAGCACCTTTCAAGTGATCAATTACAGCGGATCCATCTGAAGTAGGAGATTGTAAATCTCGGTACTAGCAGTGAGGGGAAGTCTTAGTTGATTACCAGCTAGGTGACCAATGGGTTCTTAGGAGGATTGTAGTCAACTACAACTTAAAGGTAGAATCTCTAATGCCGTCAAACGGTGACCTCTCCCCGCTCAACTCCAACCCACACATCAGACCAAAACTAAAACAAAGTGCAATACCAAGCGGGACCCTTTTGCCTAGAGGTCGCTTGTTTGAGGGCATAAGAGTCTACCTTTAAATTGCCAATCTTGAAGATCTCCATTTCATAGTCTTGTCAGAAAACATAAAGTACTAATTGACCACAGGAAAAAGGGTACATAATGTATGTTATGTTATAGCCATGAGTAATATATTTATGCTTTGTAATATGACTCACCACTACACTAACGGTTAACCCACCCACCCTGATATACACAGTAATACTATGATTATGTAATATATGTACTTATTTGTAATACATAGACATTGGGCCTCATTCATGAAGCGATATAAGAACAGATTTCTAGCATTTCTTCTTATTTTGTTCTTACCTGGGATTCAGCAATGTTTTCTCTTAGGCAAGACCAAATTCTAAGAGTGGTCGAGAGCACAAGTACCCAGATGAGAAACATTAAAAAAAAAAAAAAAAAATCATTCATAATAATAATAATACATCAGATTTATATAGTGCTTTTCCTAATGCTCAAAGACACTTTACAAAACAAACAACACAATACAGTTTTAGTAGATACAATAAAAAAAATATATATAAAAAAGGTGAGAGGACGGAGTTCATGGGTTGAAAGCAAACCATTGGTCAATTGCCCCAAAATACGACTTTATAAACCCAGAACTTTTCAATAATAATAATTATAACTTATTGTGTGCGTTCTGCTTCTGAAATTGATTATATATTGCTGTTAGAACAGTTAGATGCTCTGGCTGCCCAGGCCGTACGCATAGAACGCATATTTACAACCTCTCCTCTCTTCTCTTCTCTGCTCCACACCTACAAGTTCTGAGCGCACTCGGGGTTTTAGCCACAGGGACCTTTCAGAGAGAGATGACGGGTGACAGATCCGGAATTTCCCAACCTACTGCACGATTGGTTCTTGACAAGCACGCAGTCGTTCAGTATTGACAAAGCCTACTTTGCTGGAACGATTTATTTCGCACTATACAGTACGTATACGTATAAGTCTTTATTTGTCATCAGATTAAGACACACACACATGCGATTAGCGACCCACAGGAACACACACACATGTACTGAGTCGCGAGTCGTGAGACATTTCAGTTTAACTCATTGACCGCCGGGGATTAGCCTCATCCTGCACCGCCACCGCTGTAAACGATGGGAGTCGCTCATCTTGTTTGCAGGGCTATAACTATTTAAATATTATAGCTATGGATGCAATACTATGGCCCATTTGACATCAAGTCAAGTCAAGAGTTAGTGATTGTGCATAATACAATAATACTAATATAAATATAATAAGAATCCAATAGAACGACATTGTGCAATAATACAAGTAATCAAAGTAAGGCATATCAGTATATGTACATGCATTTTTACAGAGCATGGTAGGACATGCTAGGTCCTGTGGTAGTGCAATACACTGTTAGCTATGGATGAGGCACTGGGTCTTTATGTACACTGCTATACAATGCTATATTATACAATCTCAAGTTATACTATACTATTCTTAAAGTGACCTTTCCTTTTGTAAAGTGACCATAAGTGTGAGCGTGTACAGCATGAATGTGTGTGTGCTCATGTTAAAGTGGCTGCTAGTTTGTGAGCGTGTACAGTGTGTTGTGTGTGTGCTCATGTGTGCTTGTGTGTGGAGAGTTCAGTGTTCAAGGCTCTGATGGCCTGGGGGAAGAAGCTGAGCCGAAGTCTCTCTGTCCTAGTTGCTGGTGTTCGCAGGCGTTTGCCTGACCGCAGCAGCTTGAACAGGCTGTTGTTGGGGTGGTGAGGGTCTTTCATTATTCTGCAGGCTCTGGATTTGCACCTCTTGTTATATATCGAGTATCTATCGTTCAAGATGTGAAAAAGGAATCTTTTTTCCATCCATACATTCCCATTTTATACCGTGGTGAATATAAGTATGGTTTTAGAGCGGTTTAGGGTAATTCCTGGGAGGCCAGTAATAGGCTGCGACGCATATTATACTTAATCCATTTCGTCCCTATACACGCTACAATTAAAAATTTTAATGCATATGATCGGTATATTATGTTCCATCATGCATGCATGAAAGGGGGGGGTCGGGTCGTTTCTGATTAATTGATTGTCAATAACGGCATTCGTTAGTACAACAGCATACGCTGATCAGGGCGATGGCTATGAAAACAATACACAACCAAGCTGAAATTGACATTAAATTGCTCTTACCTGTGGCCGGTGAGATTCCAAAAAGAATATTCCAATTATTTGATTGCCATCTGCTAGATCGTATGTCCATTTGGGCCACGACATAACCCCCCACAGCATAATGAATCGGGCATCCCGAAAACTATTCAATGCGATCAGGTGAAGATCTTGATCCACGTTACTAGAAAACTCTGCCCGGATGACTTTCATCTACGCACAGAGAGATAGAGTCTCAAATGGAGTGCAATATC
The DNA here is from genome assembly GCF_963971535.1 of Notolepis coatsorum. Classification (NCBI taxonomy): domain Eukaryota; kingdom Metazoa; phylum Chordata; class Actinopteri; order Aulopiformes; family Paralepididae; genus Notolepis; species Notolepis coatsorum. The sequence goes on along the minus strand of NC_140174.1, from coordinate 25,577,905 downwards.
GGCCGCATACCACCAGGCGGCGGTATTGGACCTTTGCGATCTCAGACTCATTCCCTATGGTACCACAGCCTTCCTGGATGATTTATGAATGGAAATAGCAAATAAAATAAATAACGATCAAATAACGAGTATACTCGTTGTTGGCGTTATTCGATTGGCGGCCAATAACGAGTATACTCATCGTTGGCGGGGAATGAGTTAAGAACAGGTTGGATTCATCATTCAACACACCTGGGTAAGAACGGATTTGGACTTTAAGAACGGCTTGATGAATGTGGCGGTGGCTTTTCTTATTTTTCTCTTAATAGACAGGTAAGAAAGAATATAAGAAACATAATAAGAGAGTATTGGTGAATGAGGCCCATTGTACCTTTCAATACAATATGTGAATATATTACTTATGGCTATAGCAATGTACATTATGTACCTTTTTCCCTGTGGTCCATTAGTACTTTATTTACTTAATTCATTTTAAGCAAGATCTTTTCCCGCGAATGTCACAACAGACACCCAGTTCATAATACTTGGTAATGCTGAATAGGCAAGGGCTTCCATCAGTGGGCCATAGGCTCATTCATCATTGTGTTATCTCATTCGCTGATAGATAGTGACTTAACAGACATTTAGTTGAATGAAGATCTTCAAGATCAATTACATTTCTTTTCCCATGGGGTATTGTTTCCATGCGGAGTAAGTTATTGAAAAATAAGCACATCCGTGGCAGTACGACAATCACAAATATGCTTTGGTCTTTAATAAACAGTCAAAGATTCAAAGAGGTCATGTTGACTGCACTCACTTGCAGGACAATAACGTGGGGAACTCTTCTCTTACAGATATGTTTAATAAATGGACTATTCCATCGGTAAACAGAATCCCATGACTTACTAGTAGTCGACTAGGAATTTCTTCCATCGAGGACAGCCTTAAAGGAACACGCCAACATTGTGAGAAATGCACTCAATGTCTCCAGAGTCGGACAAGAAGATAGATACTGATTTCCTCTCTGCACGTTCAGTAGAAACCTATCCAGCTGCAAGCTAGCCTAGCTTAGCACAAATTAATGGAAGCGGATAGGGACCACTAGCCTAACTTAACACTCTGGGAGAGGTGTTTTTGGCCAATAGCTAGGCTAGTGGTCCATAGCGTGCAGAGAGGAAATTAGTATCTACTTGTCTGACTCTGGGGAAGACTAAGTGCATATCCCATAATGCACTTATGTGTTCCTTTAAAGGGGAACTATGCTCAATTTCAGAATGTATACATCATTCCTATGGTCTAAGACAGTACAAAGATATTAGTGAAAATGAACAACGCTCCCAAATCCAGAAATTATGCTAAAACTCAAATTTGTGATGTCATAAGGTACAAAGTCTGAAGCCTCTCCATAGACAAGTATTCTATCGTCTTTTTACAGATGACACAGAGCACCTAGATCTGTAGCACCCAAAATATAGCAGCTATCTGAGGAAATATACATCAACCAATATATCAAACGTTAGCTAGTCAACAATGCAAGACATTGACGATGATTCTGACATCCGAGGTAGTAACCCATTTAAATGACAGATCATAAACAAGGACATGACTGATACAATTCAACTCAATGTCGGCCGAACTGAACGTTTTCACACATGGCACCAATGTGCGTTCACACGCTACACAGTGACCCTTCCTTCTTTTATAGTTTCCTCGCGTTGCAACAGGAAATACACGCGGGTCCTTTTATAATGTTATTATTGACTTCCAAACCATCTATAAAAACTCAAACAAACATTCTGTGGGTCCACAAAACCAGTCTCCCATTCATTGTCTACATCACAACTTTGATTCTTGCTTCTCTGGTTTCTGGCGTTGGGAGAGAGAGTCGCTCACGTTCACAAATATTGATTGAACGTTCCTGGGCCGATGACCATAATAACACGGTGGCCATTTCGCTCCTATGTCGTGCTCAGGTTAGGATTCCTTTCCAACCGGTTGTAAGGGAATCCCAACCTGAGCCACCGTGTGAATAATGGTCAATGGAAATAACATATTGGAATTATTTGGGTGGTGTTCCCCTTTAAAAGGGAGGTAACACTGAACTGGATCATATTAAACATGTGCAACATTTATTTTAGAAGTACAATAGAAATACTTATCCTATACACACACGCGCACACACACACACACACATACACACAGACATTTTATGGACTCGGTAGGATAATATGCAGGTTCACTACATGACAAAGTGCTAGGGTTCTCTGCTCCGTGGACAGAAGCAGCACAAGCGACCACATGAGGCAATATTGAAATCGAGGTGCTTGTCTCGTCGTTGCTGTGAGTCCTCTATGGCGTCGGCATGGCAGTCATTGTTGACGGTATAAAAAACGATTCAATTATGTCGTCTGTGTGGCAAATACACAGGTTTCTTTTTTTTCTTTTTTTCCTTTTTTTAAAGAATAAATAGTTTTACATTCAGTTCGATATAGAAAAATAATGACTAAAAATACTTGTACATCTCCCCTCCAGGTACCCCGCTCCTCTCCTCGCTCTTACGTCTCCTCGCACCCCTCGTCTTCAAGTCAACAGGGAGGGGAGGAGCATTTACCAATAGAAAAAAACACACTGTGGGACAGTTAGTGGTGTGTGATGGGTGTGTGTGTGCATTCATCCGTGCGAGTGTGAGTGTGTGTGTATTTATCCGTTTGTGTGTGTGTTCTTGTGAGTGAGGGTGTGTGTGTGTGTGTGTGTGTGTATTCATCCGTTTGTATGTGTGTTCTTGTGAGTGAGGAGGAGAGAGATAGAAAGACAGAGGAAAGAGAGAGAGAAAGGAGAGACAGAGGAAAGAGAAAGATAACCCTTGAAGCTCCACAGGCGAAACAACAATATGCAACATCAGGCACTTCCTATTCCCTGGAGCTCCATGGTCACACACACACACGCACACGCACACACACACACGCACACACACACGCACACACACACACGCACACACACAGCTCCAGATCACAAGACGCTGACCCATCATCCTCGGAGTGTGGGATAAACAACTTTCGGACCAATGGGACGCCAGCGGGGAGATTCCACAGGGATGACACATCACGTTCATGATGTAAATACAGTGCAACTTCAGTCCAGTCTGCTCTCTAGGTCCAGGGCTTCTAGCTTTTTGGTACAAGTCTCAGATTTCACTCGTATGGAGGGGAGGTGGGGGGGGGGGCTAGGCTCGGCTCGGCCTACAAAAAGGAGGACGGAGAAGGTTGTATATCGACACATTGATATGATTGGTACTGGAAGAGAGAAGCATGCAGGCGGATCAAGGATTTTGAAACGCATACAAAAGACACTAAAGACACTAGAGCCACGTGTTGCAGGCCACAGTAATAACAGTCTAAGTGTTTACGGGTTACAGGTATTTGCACTGTATTCTAGTATACGACTGACAGCTACTAGTTTATTGAGATTATGTACAGTACACTTCCAGCGTTATCCTGAATAAGCCCTTTTCCTGGCAGCGATTTTGACCCGTCATAGATGGGTAAACAAAGGTATGCCCGTAGATAAGAGAATAATTCATGTCATATATCTATGGATACACGCTTGTTTACTGGTTTAGGACAAGTAAAGATGGCCGTTGTGAGAAGGGCCTATGGTAGAGTAGAGACGTGGGGAGGGGGGTGCACCGTTGGAGGTGGTGGGTGAAAGGTGGAGGAGGCCGGAGAGAGAGAGGGACAGGTCGCAGAACACCAGCCTCTCTAGACGATGCCTCCCCACCACCCCATGTTTGGGTCTCAGACCGCCAAGCCCCAGTCTCTGAAGAAGCCCTTGGCCACCAGTGCCTCGCGGAAAGTCACCGTGAGGGAGTTGATGGTGACGTCGGTGACCGTCACCTCCCCGGGGACAATAGCGGGCCTCCAAACGTCCGACTTCTGTGACGCGATGACCTCCTGTGGTCCAATCGCAGAGCTCCACTCGTCTGCCCTCTTCTCCCCTGGAAAGGAGGAATGTGGAGAGAGGGGGAGAGAGAGAGAAAGAAATAAAGAAAGGGAGAGAGAGGTGGGGATTGAGCAGGGAGATAGGGCAGAGAGTGGGTAGACAGAGAGGGAGAGAGAGGGGCAGAGGTTGGATTGCATTCAGACAGTGATTGCATCAAGTCCATCACGTGTTTGTTGTTATTGAGTTAACCTCCCCGGAATTACCTGGATAGTTTATCTCGCCTGTGATAGATGTCATAAACTGACAAAGACAGATAAAGGCCTGGGTGCGTATGCCTGAAGGAGACAGCTGCGTCTGTACCAGTGAGTGTTCAGGAGGGAAGGGTCCACATGCCCTCTTCCAAAGCACCCATTAATGTTTGGATGCAAGAGATGAGTCGACTCAAGTTTGAGCAACTATTGAAATGGCCCAGATTTTCTTTGAATGTGACATAATGATAATTATACACTGCTCTTGTCACTCCCTAACTGATTTTTTCTTAGCAGTATATACCTTCATACGAGGCTATAAACTGTTCGTCGCTAATATCCATTGTCCCTGTAGTCACTAGTCACTGTCACTCATTTGTTTAGATAGTGAAAGAATAGTTTAAAGGTGCTATGGATACCATTTTTATGTAGACTTTTTCTTTTTTATTCACTTTTAGTGCTAGGGAAATAGAGTAACAGAGGTCTGAACTTGAGTTGAACTTGAACTTGTGTACTCAAATTTTTCTGTAGTGGTTGCAATATCCCCCCCAAAAAAATACTGGAAAACACTGTGGATCCATAGCCTGAGGTCTTATGTAGTACAGGTCCAAATTTTATAAAAATCCATTCAAAAATGGGTCTTTGAGAGAGATCCGGGTAAACCGTGTGCCAAAAAAGAAAAAGGGTCCCCAAAATCCATTTCCTCACCCACGGCCATTCATTCGAAAAGTGATTCACTTCTGGTTTTCACTCGTCAACTTTCACCTAGATCCCTTATTCGCACGTAGGGTATCATTGGAAAGCTACAGTCATTGGCTACAACGCTCACTAATCATTTTCGCCATCAGCAGATGATTGGCAGTTCTGGAGCGTTGGGAGTCCAGGGTGGTCATCTTTACACGCTGCGTAACAAGACTCTCACCTGACATATCGTCATGTAACTTGAGAACCAAGGCATGGATTTGGTAGAGTGAGGTGGCGTTCGAACGGCAACAAATATACCTTTTGAACAGTAATTTATATGTCCAGCGAAAAATGCAGCCCCGAGCCGCTAGACGCTCGCAAAGTTCTGTGACTTTGTGCATTCCGCCGGTGGGCATGCCGGGATGTATACATCCCGTGCACGTTAAAGGTCCCCTGTTTCGCTATTCCTTTCACTATTTGGGCAATTTTACACAATTCCTGTGAGTCTATGGAACACATCTGTAAGTCTTTTTTCAAAAATATTCATTGTTACAAAGGGTCAGATTAAACCGAATATATATATTTATTGATTGATATATATTGCATAATATTTGTATATCGTTTGATATCCCTTGTATATTCCTTGTACATATACACGGAATGTCCCTTTAGCCTACTATAGCCCATAATATTTCATTCTCCTATTGGATGGCGTGCCACCAGGCGCCAGTGACTTACCCCCCAGAGCCGCCTTGAAAGCTACCGACAGGACTTGTCTCAACATGCCCGCTTCTGCCCAGGGCTACGAGACAGTGAGCAGGCTGGCACTCGTTTATCCCCCGTACATATAAATATGGCGCGGCGAATACAGAACTTCCTTTTCCAGTTCCCCCCTTTTCAGTTCGAGTTGAAGTTCAGTCTTGTTCAGTTACCCAAGTGACGTCTCACCCACCATGCAACATGCGGTAGAGTAGGGCTCGTATTGCCTCAAATAGAGTCGTGTTATCCTACTACGTTTGTTCAACGTATCGTTCGCTATTTACTAGTAAGCCTTCATTACGAGTCAAAGACCACGTGAAGTGAGTAATTGTGTGTCTACATAGAGCACTTATTGCCGCGTGCTAATAGGATAGTAACGTCAAGTTCAACTGTGAACTACCGTGGACCACGGAGGATTTACACCGGTGATTGCAGAGCCCTTTCCGGCAGGATTATTATTCTTCATTGCTTTGACCAAGCTGCTGGAGCAGAGAACCGTCTACCCCGCTGCTGTGTGGGATCTACCGTGAGGACATCACTCGAGCCCGTCTCAAGGAGAGACTCCACGGCTTCATCTGTGCGGCGCGCACACTGGGACCAGCTGCCGTTTTCATCCGCTGCTCCAGGGAGTAAGATCGCCCCCCGAGCAGGGCTTGTATCGTCCCTGTGGAACCATTGACTTTGTATAGAGCATTGCCTCCCCCTGCTGGCTTACAACCGGTAGTACCCCCCCCCTTCCCAGAGTACCATAGATAATTCCTAATATTCAGTATTGACCTGCCTACGCACATTCTTTGCCTTATAAGCGCATCTAAGTAATGTAATGTAATACTATTTGATGTAATAAATATTCTAAACGAGTATTTGTGTGGAAACCGTTTCATTGTGGAGGAGTTCGCATCTGATATACTTGTGTACGGTATGGCCAGTAATGTACATAAGACGGTAGTGGTTTAATGATACCAATACTTGATTAATACAGTCAGGGAATTGTACCCCTCAGTTACAATTTGGTCCTTCGAGCCGGATAATAATTAGCGTAATATTAATATAATATTAATATTGACATGGCCGATGACGAACACTCCACAAACGGTTCTCCTAAGCTAGATCGCCCGCAGCGCAGACGGCAGCCACCTCCCTATCTAGAGGCATACGCTGTCAGTCCAATACCTAGCTTTAAAGGGAACTTAAATACGGATAAAATAACTAAAACGGATAGTAAAATTATGTCCGACCCTATCAACCAGGCTACCCCGCCAACAGAGGTCCTAGTGGGTTCTAATGTAACTGACCAAACTCACAGTGGGGACCAGGAGGGAACTGACACGACTTTATCCCCAGACAACGCCGACGAGGTAGTCCCCGGAGCGCTCCAGGATAAAGAAAGCCCTCCCGGGATGGAACCCGACCCACCACAAGAAGAGACGCGCACCCAGGAGATGGATCTCCTCGGTACGCAACAGGAGAACGGGTCTCCAACAAGTACTGCCGGGAGCCGATCGCCCCGAACGGCGTCTTCCCCCAGCGCGGCGGACAAGATGCTGGCTCAAGCACTCATCGCCACCCTGGCAGCCTCCACCGAACGCGATCGACTTCAAGCGCAACAGACGCGCGAGCGCGAACATTTTGCAGGCGAGCGAGAGCGCTTCCAGGCGCAACAAAGGAGTGAAGACGACCGCATAAGACTGGAGACCAGACGCCTCCAGACAGAAGAGAACATTGAGAGAAGCCGCGCCGATGCACAGCACGCCGCCGCCAATGCACAGCACGCCGCCGCCAATGCACAGCGCGACGTCGCAAATGCCCAGCGCGACGCCGCCAACGCACAGCGCGACGCTGCCCAGGCCAGCGCCAATGCGCAGCGCGACGTCGCCAATGCCCAGCGCGAAGCAGCGCGCGACGCAGCCCATGCCCAGCGCGAGGCAGAGCGCGACCGGCTGCAGGCGGAGCTGATGGACAAACTGGTTGCCATGGCGACACCCCCTCACTCCACACGGAGCTCTCAGAGATCGTCAAGACATGGGTCTAGGACACATTCCCCTACCCGACGAAGCGACCCGGGACCCCGCCAACAGGAGGATCCTGTCCACGTCTCCGAACCCCCTCCCCAGCCGGTCCATACGAGACCCAGCAACCGGGAAGAACCGGACCACGCCGAGAGACTGAACAGAAGACTCCAGGTCCTAGCAGAGGGAGAGGAGGAGGAAGAGGAGGAATGTCAAGCCGACCAGCAGCAACGTACTCTGGCCCAGGGGGCCCAGTACAGCCCCGACCAGCAGCAACGTACTCTGGACCAGGAGGTCCAGTACAGCCCAGAAGTTAGCCCCGAGGCCCTGCGCTACAAACCCCCGACTCCACTCACGGGTGAGTTTGACGCACCGCCAGCCCCGAGGAACAGCACCTGGGTACCCGACTTTCGGTACCCACCAAGTACCAGCCCAAGACGACACGCACGGGGAGACTCGCCTAGGAGGCCTCTTCCCCAACGCTCACCGATGTGCCAGTCATCCATGGCATCGTACCTTGGCACACCGACGTTTCCAGACTTCACCCATGAGAACCGAGCACAGTACACGGAGCTACGGATGTGCTTAGAGACAATGATGGTTGATGTAGCTGATGAACGCCACAAGTATGCTACCCTACTGAAGCACCTCAAGGTGCCCCGAGCGCACAATATAGCGCTGGCCTATGCCAACTCTACTACCCCATACACAGCGGCTCTAGCAGCACTAGACCAACGTTATGGACGCGTATGGGACTATGTGATACAGGAGATAAGAGACATTGACCGTCTCCCCCCAGCCAGAGACAACAGAGCGCTAGATGACCTGTCTATCAAGGTACAGTCCCTGGTAGGGATGCTGGGGTCCCAAAAGGAAAAGGGTATCTACGAACTGTACGCTAACTCTAACATAGAGAGGATATTAGAGAAGCTCCCTCCCGCCCGACAAGAGCGCTTCAGGCGGCAGAGAGACTACCGCGACCCCAACGGTCCAGAGGCATCCCTCCTAGACCTATCTGAGTTCCTCGCCAGGGAGGTCAGTAGCCTACGACTCGACACGTTCATATGGAGTGGACCAAGCCCAAGACTCGGACCTCGGGGACAAACGGATAACCGCCGGTTGGTGACCGTTATGCACCAAGCCGAATCAGTACCACACAAGAACCACAACACCCCCTCGACGAAAGAGGACCAGTGGAAGATTGAGTGCCAGTACTGTGAGGGAGAACATCGGCTGTACCAATGCGACACCTTCGGGAAGCTGACCACGGACGAGGTGAGTCAGTGGACCAAGGACCACCGCCGCTGCTTCCGCTGCGCGCGCAGCCACCTGGCAGCTGAGTGCCGCTTGAAGAAGAAGTGCAGCAGGTGCGGTGGCACCCACCTGGAGGTCCTGCATGACATCAACAGGCGTCAGCCAGGACAACAGAGTGGGCCCGTCGCGGTAATGTACCATGCCGAGGCGGTGGCACCAGCACCAAAGTTCCACCAGACCGCTCCCTGGTGTCCCGACTGCTACGGCAGACACTGGGAGCCACGGTGCGACTCGCACCATATAGATTCTACGTCACCACACACAGGAGTGCTCCACATTGACCAGCATAGCGGGACCCCCCCGTGTGCTCCTCAAAGTGGTCAGGGTGCTCCTGAGCTACGAGGACAAGGTCCTGGACACTTACGCCGTCCTGGACGATGGGTCTGAAAAGACTCTCCTCCTCGCTTCCGCAGCAGCCCAGTTGGGCCTGCGGGGTGTCAAAGATACCATGACCATACGCACCATCAGAAGGGACCAGAAGACCATCAAGGGTGAAAAGGTCTCCTTCAAGATAGCAGCGGTGGACCAGCCCGAGAAGCAGTATAGTATAACTAACGTCTTCACCAGCCACGACATAGGCCTGTCTCAGTACACCTACCCCATCCCACAGCTGATGGCTAAGTATGTGCACCTACGTCAACTACCTATACCGCTTATCGACGGCGCCACACCGACCCTGCTCATCGGCTCCGACCACGCGGACCTCATTCTCCCAATTGAGGCGGCCCACGTCGGACCCAAAGGATGCCCAGTCGCGGTTCAGACCCGACTGGGATGGACGCTCCAGGGCCCCCTCTACGGACTTGACAGTCAACCCACGTCTACACGCTGCCTACACACAGAGGCGAGCGACACCGGCCTCTCCCCCATACAGCAGAGGCTATTGACATTAAGCGAGAGGCCCGTGAGAGCACCGTGGGTACCAGAGGGAGTTCGGAACCCCACCCCCCTCAGCTGCGCTCCAGACGTAGCTGACATCGAACCCAGCACCCCAAGCGACTCCTTGACGGGGCGGCCGGGACCGGCCCCTCCTCAGATGGGGTACAGAGCAAACAAGAGAAACAGACGGAGGAGGAGAAAGCACAGCCAAGCACAGATCAAAGCAGTCTCAGGCCCGCTTCCTCCTAAGCCCCCCTTCATCCCGTCCAGTCGTCATGACCATAGACCAGTCACTACCCCGAGCTGCGTGGCCGGCCGGCCGCGTAAGCAAAGTGACCACTGGTGCCGACGGAAAGGTCAGAGTGGCAGAAGTGCTCGGCCAAGGGCGGACCTACAACCGACCCGTGGCGAGGCTGATAGAGTCGCCAAGGCTCCCCGACTCGCTTAATGACGACCATGACCCCCTGACTTTGTGACCTGCTTACCCTCATAACGGACATTGAGTAGTGGACAGTGCGGTTAATCTGTCTCTGCTTAGCTAATTAGGTGGGACTAATTAGGGGGCGGCTGTTACAAAGGGTCAGATTAAACCGAATATATATATTTATTGATTGATATATATTGCATAATATTTGTATATCGTTTGATATCCCTTGTATATTCCTTGTACATATACACGGAATGTCCCTTTAGCCTACTATAGCCCATAATATTTCATTCTCCTATTGGATGGCGTGCCACCAGGCGCCAGTGACTTACCCCCCAGAGCCGCCTTGAAAGCTACCGACAGGACTTGTCTCAACATGCCCGCTTCTGCCCAGGGCTACGAGACAGTGAGCAGGCTGGCACTCGTTTATCCCCCGTACATATAAATATGGCGCGGCGAATACAGAACTTCCTTTTCCAGTTCCCCCCTTTTCAGTTCGAGTTGAAGTTCAGTCTTGTTCAGTTACCCAAGTGACGTCTCACCCACCATGCAACGTGCGGTAGAGTAGGGCTCGTATTGCCTCAAATAGAGTCGTGTTATCCTACTACGTTTGTTCAACGTATCGTTCGCTATTTACTAGTAAGCCTTCATTACGAGTCAAAGACCACGTGAAGTGAGTAATTGTGTGTCTACATAGAGCACTTATTGCCGCGTGCTAATAGGATAGTAACGTCAAGTTCAACTGTGAACTACCGTGGACCACGGAGGATTTACACCGGTGATTGCAGAGCCCTTTCCGGCAGGATTATTATTCTTCATTGCTTTGACCAAGCTGCTGGAGCAGAGAACCGTCTAACCCGCTGCTGTGTGGGATCTACCGTGAGGACATCACTCGAGCCCGTCTCAAGGAGAGACTCCACGGCTTCATCTGTGCGGCGCGCACACTGGGACCAGCTGCCGTTTTCATCCGCTGCTCCAGGGAGTAAGATCGCCCCCCGAGCAGGGCTTGTATCGTCCCTGTGGAACCATTGACTTTGTATAGAGCATTGCCTCCCCCTGCTGGCTTACAACCGGTAGTACCCCCCCCTTCCCAGAGTACCATAGATAATTCCTAATATTCAGTATTGACCTGCCTACGCACATTCTTTGCCTTATAAGCGCATCTAAGTAATGTAATGTAATACTATTTGATGTAATAAATATTCTAAACAAGTATTTGTGTGGAAACCGTTTCATTGTGGAGGAGTTCGCATCTGATATACTTGTGTACGGTATGGCCAGTAATGTACATAAGACGGTAGTGGTTTAATGATACCAATACTTGATTAATACAGTCAGGGAATTGTACCCCTCAGTTACATTCATTGTTTTGTATTTCTAATAAAGTACTTTCGAGCATCATTTTCTGCATTCAAGATTCCAAGCTGTTTTTGGCTGGGCTCTGCACATACTAGCAATGTGCTTTGAGTGACAGTCACCCACACCGCGTGATACATACGAGAGAGAGCGAGAGAGAGAGAGAACAAGCGAGAGAGAGAGGGAGGAGAGAGCGTGTGCACGTGTGTGAGCGGCTCGACTCGCGATTGTGTGTAAAATGCAGGTGGAGAGATAGAGACAGATACAGGGAAACCGCTTCCGCATTATTCCCACTGCTCCGTTGTTGAGCGAATTGTTGATTGTGGGCGGAGCCTTCAACCACAGAGGGGGCTTAGATATGCAGATGAGAATTCTTCTACGTCAGAGGTACGCGTAAAATTCGAATGGCTTAGTTCAGTGGGGGAGGATCTCGTGACATCTGAAATGGAGCAATCCGCCAAAATGAGAATCTGAGACAGACAGTGTTAATACAACCCCACATTGCTAGAAAACAGTGCTAAACACTGGAAAAAGCTATTTATAAGACAGGGGACCTTTAAGAGGTTAACACATTGTGTGCGGGAGCTTAGAGGACTGTATATAGATTTCACCTTAGGGGGTTTGGTAGGATGCCTTAACTGCTAAACTAATTGTACCAAATTACACAACTGTTGAGTGAATAACTTAAAATGGAGTCACCTAGACTAGAAAGAGCGAGGAAACTGTTTGAATCATAATGCCATTTTTTATATAAACAAAAGGGGGAAAAAACATACATACAAATATTATTATCACTTTACACAATTCCTAATTAAATACTATAGCTAAATTTAGATGGGCGCCCAAATGGTTCTATTAAAGTGTTCTGGCCAACGTTGCCGCGGTTACCACTGCAGCAGGGGAACAATTCCCTCTGCAGTACGAGAGAGGTGGAGAGAGTTAGTAATCCTGGTGGTGAGAAAGAACCCGGATGGGTTCTGTAACGAGGAGTAGTCGACCGCTGCGTGGTGATGAGGGCGGGAAGACGCTGCCCGGTCCGATTGGCGCCACCAGTCTGCTCCTGCAGACCAGATGCTCCACTGTGGTGGATCCGAGTGTCTCCCTCCGCTCCGTAGTGCTGCACGCCGACAGCCACTGAAGACACGTTGGTCCCCTCTGTACAACAGGCTACTGCTAGTGGCTACTACATAGGACTGGTTGTGTCCTTTTACAGAGTCCCTTCGGCACAGACCCTATCTAAATGTCCTCTGGTCTGTATGATATGTCCAGTATAGAGCAGCTATCAACGCATGAGCATCGGGCTACGTTAAGTATTAGCTCCGAGCTAGCTAGCTTCGGCTAACTGCTAACGATAAATGGGGAATACTATACTGCCCTGTCAAGGCAGACCGCAGTAACTTCCAAACAGTGAAACTGAGAAAAATGGCTTTAAAGTTTTTTGACTTGCCATCCAAAATGTGTTATAGGTAGATAGATGATAGTACCAAGATTTAACATGTATTAATGAAGTAATCTTTAGGCATACAAAAATATGACATAATTATTTTAATTAACCCCCAAAAATCAGATACTACACTCTGCTGCACGATTTCCTTAAATAATTATACAGGTAATGTACAGGCAAAGTGCAGTAACTTCAAATACAATGTTGTTTTCCCTCCAGCTTTCATACCTTAACCTAGCCATTTTATTTGGATCATCATCATTCCAATATATTCAGGTGTTAAATTTCATTTTCAAAATGGCTAGGTTAAGTTATGAAAGCTGGAGGGAAAACAACATTGTATTTGAAGTTACTGCACTTTGCCTGTACATTACCTGTATAATTATTTAAGGGAACTGTGCAGCAGAGTGCAGTATCTGCTTTTTGGGGGTTAATTAAAATAATTATGTCATATTTTTGTATGCCTAAAGATTACTTCATTAATACATGTTAAATCTGGGTACTATCATCTATCTACCTTATAACACATTTTGGATGGCAAGTCAAAACACTTTAAAGCCATTTTTCACTGTTTGGAAGTTACTGCGGTCTGCCTGGTTTTTGAGTGTGATTTTGTAGTTACTGCAGTTTTTAAAACCCCATATCTCCAAAACTGAGCGACATTAACATCTGAAACTTGGTCACAAGATAAAACATTTATTGACAAGTTCAATTTCACTCATAACTAAATTTAGACTTTTTTTCGAGTTACTGCGGTTAGCCTTGACAGGGCAGTATAGTCCGCTGTAATGTGCTAATCCCAGACGTTTACTAAACATCGAATTAGCTGGTTACTAAAACTCACTCTCTCTTGGTGGAATAATGTCCGCTTGGTAAGCAACTTTACATCCTTGGTCACGTCAAACTATAACGTTACGTGACCAACGCTGGATGCATTTCTCCCAGTCTCGTTCTCTACCAGTCTGGGCAAGTTCAACGTTAGTTCAAGTGTCCTAGAGGAAGTGACGCACTTGCGCTAAACACTACCACCTCTGGCCCACTAGATGGCAGCACTGTCATATAACCTGAGATGCCAGCAGTAGGCAGACAGTGTAACATTATGTGGTAAATAATAACTTAGCTCCCACATATTAAACAGGTAGGTGAACTTAAAGGGGGGTAATCTTAGGTCTATTTTTACCTAATTGCAGACCCTTCAGCACAGCCGCCCCCTGATTTGCGGCGCTAATCAGTACTGAGGTCTGCTGAATGTCTAGTAGTCACTCAGGCTGGTCAGAGTCAGAGTACGGGGGTAGTCGGATCAGTCGAGCCACTGGTCTGTGGTAAGTTCTTCCTCCGACATCCACGATAGCCGAGCGGACTCTTCCATCTTGCCCTTTTACCACACTCTTCACCCCTCCGGTGAGCCAGCGGGCTCGGGGGAGCGCCTGATCCACGATCATGACTGGGGTTCCTGGTTCTAGGTTGCCTCTTTCAGTGATCCACTTGCGGCGGCCTTGCAGCAATGGGAGATATTCGGTGGTGAACCTCTTCCAGAATTGGTCGGCTAAAGCCTGACTATACCTCCATTGTCTTCTGCCGATGATCTCGGTGGAGGCGTAGACCGCAAAGGGAAGGGCCGCGTCTCGCCGCCCCATCAAAAGGCTGTTGGGTGTTATGGGGTCGAGATCGGCTGCGTCGCTACTGACGTACCCCAGCGGCTTGGAATTCAGAATGGCTTCAATCTCCACCAGCACTGTGTTGAAGACCTCTGCCTTAGGAACCTGTCCTCTGAGCGAGGCTGCTAGAGCAGCCTTTACTGACTTGACCTCTCTCTCCCACGTTCCACCGAAGTGGGGTGCATTTGGAGGGTTGTAGGAGAAGGTGACCTGTTGGGAGGCCAGCTCGTCCCTCAACTCCTCTTGATGGTAACTCTTGATGAATTCAGCTTCTCCTCCCTTGAAGTTCGTCCCGTGATCAGACCATAGGGTATGGGGTCGCCCTCTCCTTCCAGTAAATCGACGGAATGACTGGAGGAAGCTGTCTGTTGTCATTTCAGCCAGCACCTCGAGATGGACGGCTCTCGTGGTGAGGCACTTGAAGATGATTCCCCATCTCTTAGCAGTTGCTCTCCCGATCTCCGCCTTGATGGTGAAGGGAGCAGTCCATGCCCGTGTTGTGGAAGGACGCTTCTTGGAGACGGAGGCGGCAGGATGGGAGGTCAGCCATTCGTGGCATGATGGGTTGGGCTCTGAGCTTCTGGCAGGCTGTGCATGACCGTTGGTAACGCCGCACAGCCTCCCGGCCACGAAGTATCCAGAACCTTCTCCTGAGCTCCGTGAAGAGCCGCTCCGCTCCAGGGTGATACAATTTGGTGTCATAGTGACGAATCACCAAGTTAGTCACCGGATGCTTCGAGGGGAGTAGGATGGGGTGTTTGCTGTCCTCGGTGAGGCCCTGAGCCCGTCGTAGGCGGCCTCCGACACGTATGAGGTCTTTCTCGTCCAGTTTGGGGGCCAGTAGCCTCAGCTTGCCGTCTCTTGGTAGCTCCATCTTCCGTCCCAAGCACGCTATCTCGATCTGGAAGACCTCCCGCTGCACCCTCTGCAGCAACATGATCTCAGCTGCGGCGTAGTCGTCGGCGCTGAGGGGGGTCGGGTCTCCGGCACCGGGGTTCCGGTGGTGGAAGGTACGTACTTGGAGCTCTTCTAGGGTCTGGCAATGCTCAACCTTGGGACCGTCGGTGGTTGAAGGGTCTTGGAGTCCGGTGAGGCCGCAGAAGATGGACTTCTTAAGTTCCACCTCCACCTCTGCGTTCTCCAAGTTCGGAGGAGAAGGCCACTCTTCTTCTGGCTTGCGTAGGTATTCGGGTCCTCGGTGGTAGAGGTTGGGACGTGCCAATTCCTCAAGGGTCGCACCTCTGGTGATCACGTCCGCCAAGTTGACCTCTGTCGAAACGTATCGCCAGCAGCTGATCCCCACAAGCTCTTGGATCTCGGTCACCCTTGTTCCCACGAATACTTTATATCTGCACGAAGTTGACTGGATCCACTGGATGACTGTTGTGGAGTCGGACCACATCGACACCGCGTGAAGGGGGAGGTGCAGCTCTTCCTTCAGCATCTTTCCCAACTGGGCTCCACTTAGAGCAGCGCAGAGCTCCAGCCGGGGAATGGATTGCTGCTTCTTGGGTGCAACTCTTGAGCGTGCAAGAATGAAGGACACGTGGACTGTGTCGTCGGGCTCTACCGCGCGCAGGTACGCTACTGCACCATATGCCTTCTCAAACGCGTCACAGAATACATGAAGGGAGAGCTGGCTGCCGGTCAGACTGACGCTCGAGGGAAAGTAGCTCCTGGGGAACTCGATCTGTTGGAGGGTGGGGAGCTCTTCTTCCCACTTCTTCCACTTCGCACCGAGTGTCTCTGGTAGGGGGTCATCCCATCCCTTCGCCTCAGTCCACAGCTCGCTGACCAGAGCCTTGGCACGAGTCGTGTAGGGGTTGATGTAACCCAACGGGTCATATTGACTCGCCAGAGTACTGTAGATCGACCTCCTGGTTACGTAATGGCGAGTTTCGATCTTCTTTTGCCGGTAACACAGGGTGTCAGACTTAAAACGCCAGAGGAGACCCAGAGTCATTTCCTGGGCGTCCTCACTTGACTGGGAGAGCCAGGTCTCGCTGCTGTCAGCCTTTGCTTTATCTGGGAGGTCTCGGACGACCTCAGGGTCGTTGGTGGCCCACTGGCGGACCTCAAAGCCAGCGGTGGCCAGGAAGGTGCGTATGTCATGCACCAGCTTGTAGGCCTCTTCCGCGGTCTCCACGCTGTGGAGGCAGTTGTCCACATAGAAACTGTGGTGGACAGCATCGGAGACTCCGGGGGGTGCAGCGCCGTCGTCGACATGAAGCTGCAGGGCGTAGGTGGCGCAACACGGGCTGCAGGTCGTCCCGAAGGGCAGCACCTCCCACTGATGGATGGACGGTTCCGGCTCGTCTGGGTTTTCTCTCCACAAGAACCTCATGAGTGGCTTATCTTCGTCGAGCAAACACACCTGGTGGAACATGCGTTTGATGTCGCCACTGATGGCGGTCTTCTGTCGTCGGAAGCGCACCATGACTCCGAGGAGAGGAGGGGTCAGAGTCGGACCGGGCAGGAGATAGCGGTTGAGGTTCTGCTGGCGCACTTGAAAGCTGCAATTAAACACCACTCTGTTCTTTCCGTTGTGCTTAACGTTATGGTGGGGAAGGTACCATGACTCGGTACTCCTTTCCGCCTTCTCAGGCTTCAGCCTCCTGACGAGTCCAGACTCTATGAGCTTGCTCATCTCTGTGGTGTAGGCGGCAGCCGTCTCGGGGTCTCTGCTGAGTCTTCTTTCAGTGCTAAGCAGACACGGCTTCGCTACTCCTGGGGGAACCTTGAAGGTCGGCATGGGCTCTCTTCTCAAGAGCGGTGTGGCGTATCCGAGGACACCGTGCATGCAGACACGCTTGGTCTTGGCTTGGAGAAGATCCATCGCCGCCTTATCTTCCTTGGAGCGAGTGTGTATCTTCTCGTTTTTGTATGGAGCAATGTCCAGCTGCCACAACCTCTGAACATTCTCCAGCAGCGCCTTGTCTTCGTGCCCCGCTCCAATGAAGAGGCAGTGGGTCTGACGGGCGTTCAGATTTCTTAAGACTGATGGGGCCCTGCAGGGTCCAGCCCAGCGGAGTCTCCAGGGCGACGGGACATCCGGGTGGACCCTGGATGATGTGCTTGGGTAAAGTGAGGTTCACATTATCGGAGCCGAGCAGGAGGGTGGGCTTCACCTCCATTGCAGCGTTTATCCCCAGATTACAGAGATGTGGGTACCTCTTCATGAGGGACTCCATGGGGTAGCCGTAACTGGAGAGGCACAACCCGGCAGCTGTGAATACGCGGCTCACCTTGAAGACTTCCTTCGGCCGTCCGGCCGGTGTGAGGGTGAGGGCCACACTTTCTCCTTGAATAGTGGTGCGCCCTGGTTGGATGGTGAGGAGATCCAGCTCCTCTGCGTCGCCCACGAGTCCAAGGGTGATGGCAGCCTCACGCATCAGCAGCGTGCGCTCCGAGCCATCGTTAATAACCGCGTAGGTCTCCAGAGTCTTGTCGCGGTTCCGCAGGACCACCGGCACAATCTTCAACAGCACGCGGGGAGTGCTGCCCCTCACGGGGCCCACGTAGTAGTTGCGTATCTCTCTAGAGGGCTCATCACGGACTTCCGCAACGTCAGGCTTAGCCTTGTCGTCTCTATTGTTGAGGTCGTGGAGGGCCGTGATGTGGATCTTCCCGCACCCGCTCTGTCTGCAGGCATAGCTGTCAACATTTCGTTTTGAGAAAACGTGCATGTTTTAGCCCCGCCCCTTCTCCTGGCCCCGCCCCCTCAGCCCGCCCCCTCCAACCCGGCCCCGCCCCCTCCCAATGGAGCTGCCTCGTCGCTGCCATCTGCTGGTCAAAACCTGTATGTACCCAGCCATTTCATTGTAGGGTAAACTTTTCCTACTTAGAGTGTAAATGCTATGTAAATTATGGTTTTGTTGAACATTTGTATTTCACAGGAGAGAAACTGTATTCAAAGAAAGCTATTAAAATAGTCTTTGAATCTAAATATACTTTCTTTGTGTTGATTTTACATTAATTCCATGATTTTACTCAAGTAAATATCTGTTACAAGCTTCGGTTTTATGTAGAAAAATGCTGTTTTTAATCTAGATTAATCTAGATTGATTACAGAAAATTGTGAGATTGATTAGTTAATTTTTTTTATCTATTGGCGGCGCTGGTGTATATATTATATATATATATATATATATATATATATATATATATATATATGTGTGTATATATGTAATGTGTGTATATATGTCAGAGAATCAGCCCCTTGCGTCCTTAGTGTAAAGCATATGACATGGTGTATGTTTGTTCATTGATGTGACAGTGTCTGGCAACATACTATTGATGAATTGAAAATGGGGGACCCTGATGTAAACAAGACGAAAGTCTTTCTCTGGTCTGCATCCCCTTAACAATTGTATGTATTGAGCTGTACTGTACTGTACCCATTCTGCAATCTGTTAATAAAGTTTTCATTCATTCATTCATTCATTCATTCATTCATTCTTTTTATTTCTTTGTGTTTGTGATTTGTCTTGATGTGTTTGTGAAACTATAAAAGCAATCAATCAATGTATTACCATAGTGTCTTTATACCTTCATCACTGTAGGCTACATATTAATACTACAACTCGTTAAAGCTATAAAAAAATACCTATGGTCATTAATTTAGCAGTGGAAATATCATTTTGGAACAGTGTGTGTCTACAGAGAAATGTGAGATAGAAAAAAAGCCAATGCGATTTTGTGTTTTTCCTCAATAGCCTATCTCTGCAATGCCTGCGAGTTACCAGTAACTGTCATACCATGACAATTCACGACAACTTTTAAAACGGATCAATTATTATTTATAAATCGCATTCAGGAAATTGGGCGTCAGAGTGAAGGAGGGGGACGCCGAGGCGCAGAGCAAACGGCTGTTCACCAAGACATTTACACATTCCTTCCTGTATCACATACACAGTAACTTTGTATTGTTTTATCCACAGAAGATTTGCAAACCCTTTGTTCCAGTCCAGAGACAAAAGCCACAGAGTGGGCAATCAAGAGACACTGGCTAAGTTGACTTGACACCCTCGGTGCCGCATCAGTCTCTCCCCTGAGCTCTGAGCAAATCCGCTCGCTGTTCTGTTCTTATTCTTCTTCGGCTCGAAACCGTCTCCCGGTCTGACTTCCTGTGATAACGGTCTAATCTACACTGCTGCCACCTGTCGTCACGGAGGAGAATTGCACCCATTTTGTAAAAAAAAAAAAAAAAAAAAAATAGTACAAAATACATACCAATCCGTGCGCCGTAAAGACGGCGTGCAGAGGGTCGAAATACAGGAGAATCCCGGTAAAACCGTGCGTGTTGACAGCTATGGTCTGCAGGGTCCCTTGAGGGTGCAGTCCTTTGCTCTGTGCTCACGGGTGCACTTCCAGCACCGCTTATTCTCTATTATCCACTGTTTCTTTTCTTCTGTAGTCTTCTCCTTGAACACGGGACAGTTGTCTAGCCAGTGGACCTCTGTGCAGCACTGGCATGGCGGCGGAGTCTTCTTCTCTCCTTTCTTCTGGGAGGAGAAGCCTTGTTGGCCTTTCGGGGGCCCTTGGTGCTCCTTTGATGTGGTTTCATGTACGGTGGTCAGCACCCTAACGGGCCGCCCCGTTCGGTCGGACTTGTCTCGTCCACTGCGTCCATTGCCTCTCGGCTCTTCCCGCTTGGGGAGGCGGATGTGCCTCATCTCCGACTTCAGGAACTCTGAGAGCTCCATCAGGGTAGACAGTGGCTGTTGGGGGTGGAGACGCTTGTGTTCCCGTCGGAACCTCTCTTCCCTTTCCTTTGGAAGCTTCCTGACGAAGCGTTCTACGTTGGAGCCTGCATAGAGCTCAGTGCGGCCGGCGGCTCCTTGAAACGTCAGCAGGCTCACCAGAGCCTGTACCTTCAAGGAGTATGCGTCCAGGGCCTGGTCGTTCTTTATGTCTGCCATTTCTCCCAGCTCGTGGATCTCATCCAATATGTGGTCCCACGGGCGTCCCCAGCGCTCGTCCAGGGCCTGGATAGACGAAGTATAGGGGGTGGGGGAGTATGCGTTGGCAGTGCATATGAGCTTGGCCGCAGGCAGCCTACAGTGCATAGACAGCTCGATGAACTTCTGTTGCTCGCTGTGGTTGGCGGCGCCCAGGAGGAACTCCAGACACATCCTCATGTCATGGTACTGGCTTCTAGAATTATCTTTGAAGAATGGGATGGCGCTCCCGGGTGGGCGCTGTGGGAGCGGGTCGTACCTAGGGGCCGGTGTAGTTTCTGGCCAATGTTGATGGGATCTGGAGGTTGCTCTGTGTGTGGCGGGTAGCCGCTCGCGTTGAGAGGGGGGTGGCACCTCTCCTGGTGCCATATATTCCTCCTGCAGACGAGCCAGTCGCCTTTCCAGTTCTTCGGAGTCGGCCTTGTCCCTTCTTCAGGGTCGGGGATACGTAGCCGGGTGCTCCTCCCTTTCAGGCTGGCGGCCCTGGGGTGAGTTATTCCTAGTGGATGCTCTTGATGCTTGCCTGGAGGCAGAGGCCGATTGCAGTTGGGCGGTAGCGAGCCGGGTGTACTCAAAGGCCTGGGCTGCCGCTCTATCGCGCTCCCGCTCCAGTGCTTCCGCGGCTCTTCTCTCTCTGTCGAGCGCATCTCGGTGGAGCCACTCCTCTCTTGCGAGTGCATCTTGGCGTCGTTGAGCCTCTCTTGCGAGTGCATCTTCGCGTTGTTGTTGCATGCACTGGAACATGAGTTCTGTTTGGCTTGTAATGCTCCCTCTGCTCCGTGATCTGCTGGGGGGCCTACCAGTTCTGCGAGTGTCTAGGAAGAACTCTCCCGGTTGGAAGTGATTGAAGTCCTGCCCGCCGCGTGGCTCCACTCTGTCTGGGGGATTGATATCCTTTCCAGGTTGCGAGTCGGTTTCAGCGGAGTCACGCTCCTCTTCTTCATCAGACTCATCTTGGTTGGCGGTATTCAGTGGCGAGAAGGTAGTTATGTCTTTACTACACGGGACTGCCACCTGGTGTCTCTTCTTTTCTTCAGGCCGCTGGGGGGTGTCAGTTGGGTCTGACTCTGTTCTCAGAGTCTGATCTAACTGCGGTGTGGCAGCAGCACCCTCTACTGGCTGGGGTGTGCCTGCCGTCTGATCTAACTGCGGTGTGGCAGCAGCACCCTCTACTGGCTGGGGTGTGCCTGCCGTCTGGGTTGTAAAGTCCCCTACTGTCCGGTCAGCTGATGTGTTTAGCACATGCTGATTGCTCTCCGAACTAGGGCTACTGGGTGTACCCAGGACACAGTCATCTAGTCGGGAGGGTAATCTACGCTCTCTAGGAGCACGTGTCTTCCCTTCAGGGGGGGGGGGGGGGACCTTTTGAACCTGCCTCGCTCTTTCGTGACATCCTATCTGGTTTGCTCCGGTTCAAACGACCAAATTGTGCGGGAGCTTAGAGGACTGTATATAAATTTCACCTTAGGGGGTTTGATAGGATGCCTTAACTGCTCAACTAATTGTACCAAATTACACAACTGAGTGAATAACTTAAAATGGAGTCACCTAGACTAGAAAGAGCGAGGAAACTGTTTGAATCATAATGCCATTTTTTATATAAACAAAAGGGGGAAAAAACATACATACAAATATTATTATCACTTTACACAATTCCTAATTAAATACTATAGCTAAATTTAGATGGGCGCCCAAATGGTTCTATTAAAGTGTTCTGGCCAACGTTGCCGCGGTTACCACTGCAGCAGAGGAACAATTCCCTCTGCAGTATGAGAGAGGTGGAGAGAGTTAGTAACCTGGTGGTGAGAAAGAACCCGGATGGGTTCTGTAACGAGGAGTAGTCGACCGCTGCGTGGTGATGAGGGCGGGAAGACGCTGCCTGGTCCGATTGGCGCCACCAGTCTGCTCCTGCAGACCAGATGCTCCGCTGTGGTGGATCCGAGTGTCTCCCTCCGCTCCGTAGTGCTGCACGTCGACAGCCACTGAAGACACGCTGGTCCCCTCTGTACAACAGGCTACTGCTAGTGGCTACTACATAGGACTGGTTGTGTCCTTTTACAGAGTCCCTTCGGCACAGACCCTATCTAAATGTCCTCTGGTCTGTGCTATATATCGTCTGATATGTCCAGTATAGAGCAGCTATCAACGCATGAGCATCGGGCTACGTTAGGTATTAGCTCCGAGCTAGCTAGCTTCGGCTAACTGCTAACGATAAATGGGGAATACTATAGTCCGCTGTAATGTGCTAATCCCAGACGTTTACTAAACATCGAATTAGCTGGTTACTAAAACTCACTCTCTCTTGGTGGAATAATGTCCGCTTGGTAAGCAACTTTACATCCTTGGTCACCGTCAAACTATAACGTTACGTGACCAACGCTGGATGCATTTCTCCCCGTCTCGTTCTCTACCAGTCTGGGCAAGTTCAACGTCAGTTCAAGTGTCCTAGAGGAAGTGACGCACTTGCGCTAAACACTACCACCTCTGGCCCACTAGATGGCAGCACTGTCATATAACCTGAGATGCCAGCAGTAGGCAGACAGTGTAACATTATGTGGTAAATAATAACTTAGCTCCCACATATTAAACAGGTAGGTGAACTTAACACTTTAATCGCCGAAGATGCTGGGCAGCGTCTTTCCCCGCCATGCTTATTCTGCCGAAGACGCTGGGCAGCGTCTTTGATATCAATATTTCAAAAATCTGTGATCGAAATCATATTTCTCCCCCGGAGACATGATATGTACTGTTGAGCCCCTCCCAACTCTCCAACGGTTCAAGAGCGCCATCTGGTGGCCGATCGGCGGATCGCCCAAACAGGAAGTGATGCGGATGAAGTGGTGCTCACCCATATTTCGTCCGGGCACTCGCTATCGTTAGCGGGACTCCATCTTGACACACTGGATATCGATCGATTGCAAATAACTCGATAAACAACATGATTTGGACGTATATACTATTATACAACCTGGAAATGGATCGGATATTTCTACATCCCATAATAGGAATATTTCAGCTCCACGCTCATCGTCCAACGGCGCGAGGAAGATACGGTAAGATTCAGCGTTATTTTTTAACGTGTTCGATATAAACTGCTCTGATGATCATATCACCCACACTAGATGAATGATATAACGTTGGCCACGGAATTATAAACGACCCCCCGCCCATCTGGTCAACATCAGATCATACTTAGTAACTCCTAGAAGCACGTCCAGTTGAAATTTTTTATCTCGCACAGATTCCTATCAAACTGTATTTCATCATCAATATAATGCATTTGGGGCTATAAATCAAGTTCTGGAGAAAGCTGCAGAAAACGATAAAAACATACTTATACTTTAGACCGTATTTTAGTATGAATATGTGAATGAAAAAGTATAACGTTGCTACACCCTGAACAATAGATATAGGACGTTGAATGGGCCATAGTAATGTCAATTTAGCAATACAATTTAAAAAGTTATAGCCCTGCAAAGAAGGGGAACTTCTCCATGTTAAATAGGGCTGGCGAGGGATGGTAAATTATGAATTTAACCCTGGCGATCAAAGTGTTAAAGGGGGGTAATCTTAGGTCTATTTTTACCTAATTACAGACCCTTCAGCACACATTGGGTGCCATGCAGTATGCCCATCTTTACCACTCTCTGCCAGTGGCTCACCTTCTTTGCAGGGCTATAACTTTTTAAATATTATAGCTATATCGACATTACTATGGCCCATTCAACATCAGGTATCTATCGTTCCGGATGTGGGAACGTTATATTTTTCCATTCATACATTGTCGTGTTAGTACCGTCGAGAATATAAGTATGTTTTTAGACTGTATAGCAGTCATTCCTAGAATGCACGCTATAGGCCCTGACGCATATTATACATTATTGATTGGCGTTTCGTCCATATACACGCTATATAAAAAATTTCAAATGCATATGATCGCTATACATTATGCTCCATCATGCGTGAAGGAAAGGGGGGGGGGGGTCGTTTATGATTCCTTGATTGTCACCAACGGGTTTCTTTAGTAAGACAGTGGGGCTGACCCCTATTAGTCGATTAATCGGTCGAAAGGAGCCGTAGTCGACTGCCAACCTCTTAGTCGAATACAAAAAATTAAATTAAATTATAAATAAATAATAATAAAAGTATACTCGTTATTGGCAATTAATGTGTTAATAATACATCCACAGAGCTTTTAAAAAGGTGCAGAATAAAAGTAGCTTCTCCCCCAAAAGAATAATTGATTAATTAATTCATCATTTAAAAATGTTTGCGGGTCCAAAAATGAATGTTGTTGTTTACATGTTGCGTGCATGCATCCCCTCCCTACTTCCCATTTCCCCCCATGTGGAATGCACCTGATTGGATAAATGCCATGCTGGTGCTCTAAAGCGACATCTAGTGGCTGAATGTTATCTATAGCACCTTTAATAACAGCTTGACACTGATATTTATTTATAAAAATTAATTAAAAAGGAAGAAATCCTGTGTCATGCCTTTCTTTTTGCCTGTTTGCTATTATCTGTAATAAGAGTCAGAAGGTCTGATCTCCGGTGGTGACTGTTGATCCCCAGAGCCATTCATGTTGATGAAAATCAACCCAAGTAATAAATAGGTTTTATTTGTGGAAAGATCTATGTGGTTTCCCATTGTTCTACATTTGTGTTCAACGATGGCTCGGAAACAGAGGGCGGGTCAAAGTGCAAAGACCTCACTCTCTTCTACCACAAGAGCTTTAGCAGCAAATCTCCCACAATACACTCATTCGCACAGTAGCGTTTGTGTGCTTAACACTTTGATTACCAGCCATGCGGTGCGCCTTACCCCGTTGAATGCAACCACCGACTTCAATGATAGTGCTCTCATATTTGTGAACGCATAAACTATGTCTTAAATTATGGCTATGTGTCTAATCTGGCCGTCGCTTATCAATGATTTATTTGCAGTCAACATTGTCTAAACGGATTGTTTTTTTTTTAATCGGTTCATTTCCGTTTTCATACCATTTTGAAAAACCCTCGTTTTCTTGAAAGTTTCAGGAAAATATAAAGATTCTGTGATAAACGCCCTTTACTGGAGTATTCTGGAATACACAAAAAAGTTGTCATTTTTCGGCCTATTTATGAATCGTTTTCAAATAAACTATAGATTATCGATAGTATATGTGTACTTATGCACGCTATATAAGCAGGCTGAAAAATCGATTCTCTCATTTCCTGATCAGCACACACACACACACATATGGCACACGCTGATATCTCTGTGAAAAAAGGTCTGATTATCCTAAGACTGGTAAAATAGATTCCTTACCTCAGATCAGATGTTCTCCAAAAAGATTATTCCAATTCCTGATCGGCATTCCAAATATCGATCGTGTTTATTGATTCAGTGCTGGGTACTGGAAATATGTATTCCACGCTGTTTTGCGGCTCGGCAATGACTTGGATCCTCTCGGATGGCTTGCCGGAGGAGTAAAATGAGGAAACAGGATTCCCCCCCCCCCCCATGTGTTTCATTCAGTCTAATCCAATGGGGTGCAGTACAACAGGGAGACGATAGGGGGCGGTATTTTCCCAATGGAGCTCAGAGAGAGTTTGCAGCACTAACGTGAGACTAGATTGATGAAATATGAATTCAAATCGCTAATAAATAAAAAAAAAGACAAAAAAACGCTGTTTTTTTGTCGTCGCTGGCACTCAACGGTTGGCATGAACTAACGACATAGTGTTGTTGGCACTCAAAGTGTTAAGGTAATAATGGGAAAAATACCAAAAACAAGTCTTATGTCCATCTCTAATTAGATGTATCCTTTAACCAGCAGCTTATTGTTTGTTGGCTGCATTCCCACCCGGTGAAGCCTGCCTGAGGTGGCCTGCTCATAGCGACGAACAGGTTACCGAACAGAGGCAACGCACATCCTCCTGGTAAACTAGATCGCTTCAGTGATTCAAGTTTACTGGCTGACTAAGTGACACTTACCGTTTAGAATGCCTGCACACATGACGACCCCTCTCTCAGAGTCTCTCTGGGTCTCCTCCTCCATATCCTTCTCCTCCTCCTCCTCATCTTCCTCCTCCTCCTCTTCTTCTTCTTCTTCTTCTTCTTCTTCATCATCTCCTTCGTCTTCGTCTTCCTCTTCCCTGCTCTCCCAGTATCCTCGGGCGGGGGTGGGGGGGTTCGAGGTGAGGCACCGGAAATGCGACGTCCCGGTTTTGTATTTGTGATGCGCCAAGCGGGGCGGGAGGACGCGTCTGCAGGCCCCATACGACGGATCCTCCTCGACCTCGGGGTCCAGTGAGCGGGTCAGCGAGAGACGCAGGCGAGCGGGAGGCTTCTCTGGGGCCTTGTGGGCACTCCGGAGGTCCATGGTGTATATGGTATTCTGAGAGAGAGTGAAGGGAAAGGACAATGAAGAAAAGGCTAGAGCACCGTTTGAATAACGCCTCCTATAAGCCTGCTGGTATATTTACTACAGTTTGAGAGAGACTTCTACTGCAAGCCAATCAGAAAGGTGCAACTGGCAATGATAACTATAGTATACCAACAGCATGCTGTATGTCAGCCTTTATGTAGTACTTTATTTAAAATATGTAAATAAAGCACTAATCGACCACAGGAAAAAGGTACATATTGTACATTAGGCCATACATAATATATTGACGTATTTACGAAAATGTACAATGTACTGTATATATTACAAATAAGTACATATTCAGGTGGCTTCTAGTCTAGTGGTGAGAGCACTTGCCTTGACCTGCGACCACAATCATTGTTGGTTCGACTCCCGGTAGCGGTTTGTTTTGGACTTTTGACGATACGAAACGTAAATATATTACTTATACAAGGCGTAAATATATTACTCATGGCTACAACATAATGTATATTATGTGTATCTTTTTTCCTGTGGTTGATTAGTACTTCATTTATGTTTTCTGATGAGACTGTGTTGCAGCAACAGCATGCTGTATGTCAACCAGCGTTGCATGTGTTCCTATTCCTCTCGACAACAACTCAATCAGCTTCATTTTGTGTCTAAATCTACTGGTGTTTGGATACAATTACCTGCAGAAGGAGTCGTTTGGGTTTGGGTCCTCTTTTCCTATATCCAATAGCTCTTTCTCTCTGCTCTCTGTTAAAAGCAAGCATAGAATGGTGTAAGTTATGAATTCTATGTCTGTAATACTGAGTTAACAATAACTATACGCTTTTTGCCCTGGGGCATCCCGCCTGTGGAACGCCCTCCCTGACCATCTGAGGGCACCCAAAACTAAAGGGGCTCAAAACCTTTTTTATATTCGGAAAGGACTTTTATTGAACTTGCTGTATTTTATTTGATCTACTTTTTCTCCCCATTTTTCTATTTTTCTCCCTTCCCCAATTTCGTATTGTCCAATTCTACCCTCCCCTGTCTCGAACGTTGTTAGGCCATGCCTCCCACAAGCCGGCTGCAATGTGGACGAAGCCTTACATCACGTGTCCCCTCCGGTACTCGAGGAGGCAGCCGTCGCATCTTTTCACCTGCACAGCGCGATCTCTCAGCGGCAAGGGTCTGCGTGGGAGGGACACGCCGCCCCCGTCGCTTCCTGATTCTACTGCGCAGGCGCACCAACCGACCTGTAGGAGTCGCTGTCCACGGCGTCCGATCCCCACCCACCAGCTTCCCACCCCCTAATACTGCCAATTGTATTAGTATGAACGACCAGCCAAGCTGGTAGCAACGCCGAGAGCTGGGCTCAAACCCAGCATATCCTGTGTTGGTGGCGAGCGCCTTGCCCACTGCGCCACCTAGCCGCCCCATTTATTAATATTAATTTTTTTTAATGAGAAAAGAAAAAAATATATATATAATTATATATATTATTATTATTACTATAACTACTTTTCTGAAAGTATTGTGAGTAGAGAGTAGCAGCTACTCTTCCTGAAGTCCGCACACAGAACATTAACACATTCGGGGCCAACCACGTATATATACGTGTTTCGGCGCCATGCTTAAAGGGCCAAACACGTATATATACGTGTTAAGGTTGTTTTGGCTTTTATTCCATTTTAATATCCTACTCAATGTCACCGAGTGACACTGCAGATTTACCCTACTCTTGGAATTCGGAAAAGTGCATTACCGGCCAGATCCTCGTAGGGGCGCTGTCTCGATAATGCAGTGTTCCCTGTTCATAGCTGCCAACATTGGGATTTGAAAAGACTGGATATTTCGCCCCGCCCCCTTCCGCTCCCAATGTAGTCTCCTCCCCCTCGTATGTATATTATATATATATATATTGTCTGCACTGTGCAGCCGTGGAATGGCGAGGCCATAGATTTAGAATAGATAGAAAGTGCACATTGTGGTGTATCATAATTTATTTGTTGAATAAAATAGGATTTTTATAATGTTGACACAAATTAAAGAATATTTACTCTAAGTTCTCTTTTACCTCTTATTTAATTCATTCATTAATTTAATTGTAGGCACTGTTTATATTGTACATAGTCTTGTGTGTTGTATATTGTGTCCTATGTAAGTTACTTTTGTGTTTATTGTCTCTTTCTATATACACCGTGGGAAGGGGGGCACGTAATTGAATTTTTCTGTATGTCTTGCACAAATTGGAAAATGACAAAGTTGACTTTGACTTTTAACATGTGTCTATAGTGTCAGGCACTAATTGTAATGTTAAAAACGGATACTGCTGTAATATAAAGTGAAATTCTACCATGCCTCAATGTATCAACTTTAAACATACACTAAATGTTAATGTTAGAAATGTTCATTTCCATTATTTCCACCATGTGCAACATTTCCTAAGAACAGCAATGTCCATTCTATCAACTCCAAATCTGTGCTATGAGCTCAATTCTCCCGGTGCATGCAGAAGTAGAATTGCTGTCTTGTTTTGGATGAATGAGTAGAAATGAAAAACGGAAATCTTCTTTTATTAAAGTAGTTTTGACATGTGATATAGATAAAGATATTGTTTAATTGTGTATTGATTAACTTTACATTTGCTCTTCATTCATATTACAAAAGTTATACTGGCACGTCTAATACATCAATGGATTATGGGTAAATGCAACGTTAAAGCAGTGCCAATGTAAGACTGACTTTACATTAAACGAATGACAATAATATAGTATAAAGTAGGGTATTATTTGGACTAAAGAATGGTGTTGTCTCATACATTATACATTGAGAAACCACGGCCGAGAGTGAGCTCTCCGGGAACAACCCCACTTTGCCGGTATCGCCTGTCTGCCTTTTGTAGGTAGGTATTTGTAGAATGTAATACATTTCGTGCTAAACCCCTCCTTTATCCGGTCGCTGTTCTTCTTCGGGTCGCAACCGACTTCCTGTGCTAACGGTCTAATCTACACTGCTGCCACCTGTTGTCACGGAGGGGAATTGCAGCCATTTTGTAAAGATTTTAAAAAAAAACAGGAAAAATACGGGAACGGGATGACGGCGGGAAGGGAGGTTGAAATACGGGACAATCCCGGGAAAAACGGGATGGTTGACAGCTATGTCCCTGTTACAGACCGGTGTTTGTTTATTTTTTATCTTGAATGGACTTTTCTGTTAGCCTAAAGCTATGCGTGTAGCCGATCGCCTAGAATAGGTTTTGGGACGCTGAATTCAGTGTGCAGTAAAGGAATATAGCATCAGCCAATGGACATATGGATCTACCAGATGGCGATCAATAACTGGGAAATCCTTTTTGCAGTCCAACCGGCCACAGGTAAGAGCTTTTTCACGTAAATTACATGCTGATCAGGCCTTGTTATCATACCCAACCAGCCGATCAGCGAATGTGGCTACTGAGGCTAATGCCGTTATTGGTAATCAATAATCAGAAACGACGTCCCCCGCCCCCCCCCCCTTTCATGCATTCATGGTGGACCATGATACCGACTATATGCATTTTGAGTTTTAGCTCTAGCTTGTCTATAGCCAAAAACGCTATTCGATTTAACGTTATTAGCTTATCACCTTATATCTCGCGTTCCAGGAAATACCCCAGAACATTCTGCTATAAAGTTCATATTCAAGACGCTATAAAATGGGAACGTATTGATGAAAAAATTATTTGTTTAAGGCATATTGAAGGGACGGTTTATAGTGTCAATTGACAATGAGAATGGACAGATAGCAATAATATAAAGTATAGATTTAGCTCTACAAACAGCCTCACGCACAATGAAAAGTTATTATGAAATGCTGGCCGTATAGAGTGGGCCCTGTCTAATCCCAATGGCCCCGAATGTGTTAACATATCAC
The DNA here is from genome assembly GCF_963971535.1 of Notolepis coatsorum. Classification (NCBI taxonomy): domain Eukaryota; kingdom Metazoa; phylum Chordata; class Actinopteri; order Aulopiformes; family Paralepididae; genus Notolepis; species Notolepis coatsorum. The sequence continues at coordinate 25,546,973 of NC_140174.1, read as the reverse complement.
ATTATATCACAAAATAACACATGATCCAGTAGCCAAAAGCGATCCTGGATTTAGCCTCATGTAACTGATAAGGATCCGAACCCCCAGTCAATCCCTGCAAGTACGTGCTGCCTCTCGGGGCTCCGGCGAGGATAATGTGTCATGTTGGTCTGACTCTTACTCACTTCTCCTCATAGGCCTGCACCAAGCGCTGGTCCAGGATGTGCTCCTCTGGCTCCCACGTGCTGTACCTGCACAAAGACCACACATTTACATGGAGATCTCCGGTGCTCAGGTGATTGGAGTTGGGCAATCCAACATTGAACAATGGACCTCAGCGGGCGAGAAGGTAAAGGCCATGATCTAGCAGCGAAGCGGGGTCGGGATGTTGGTCCTGAGGGGTCATGGGGTCCTGGGGTGGGAGGAAGTGTTTTTTGTGGCATTGTCTTTGCATATTTTAAAGTGTAACCACACGTCTGATGACTTCGTCGACATGTCTGCTGCACATGTCCTTGTTGTTTTCAACACAGATAATCTCCACGTGCTTGTTGTAGAGAGGTGGAGTCGAGGCGCCGCTTACTTTCGTTTCATTGGAATAGAGGCGCAAGATTTGAGGCAAAAAAAATTGAATTATGTTCGAAGCTTGTGCCATCTAACGAAGCTTCGAAGTATTTAAGACAGCCCTAATATATTGTATTAAAAAAAATGCACACCAGAGCCGCTAGAGGTCGGCAAAGTGGCATCGCAAATCATCCTCATGAGGGCCCACATGTGGGCCCTTGGATGTTAAGAGGTCAATGTTTTTTTTATAATTTTTTTGTAGCCAAGAGTAAAGACCATAACCCTATCAAAACAGTAGTCAAAGTGTATATTTTAATTTTTACAGATGTTTTATACGATTTACCGAAAATAAATCCAGATTCAACCCTGCCATTGGAAAGAGGAGCCTTTTCCCTATCCATAGCTGTATGATTTGGCCATAATAAGGTCAAGGTCAAATATGAATTTATAATTCAAATCGATTATCATTTATTACTGTATCTACAAATCCTTCTGTTTAATCATCTTCCCTTTATTCATTTGCTTAGATTTTACACTTGATCTCAAGAAGGTGCTGAATGAGCGAGCTCGGTTTTCTCACAATTGCACAGATGCAAAAATAAATCATAATTTATATTCTCCCTTTTTTCATTACAATTTACTCAAGCCTAGTAACACAATATTTCTGACACTGGAAATACATACCCACAGGTCCCTAGATGTTCCTAGATACCAAGAACATGCAAATTGGCCTTGTAGAAGTGGAGCAATCTTCCATTTACTTAGGCATGTACCTTTAGGCGAGATTTCTGAAAATAGGGCTACAGCTTAACAGGTTAAAAAAAACAGGGTGGATTTCAACCATTTAAAAACAACTTACAGTAAAATCCTAACTAAAAAAATAAAAGTTTTTTATTGATGTGTCAAACTTTTGGCCTTGCAGTTACAACTCTCTGCCAACAGGTGGGGGTGCTGCAGCACCCTCAGCACCCCCCTTCCCGTGTCGCTGCTCTGTATTTATTATTTTTGTTATTTCTGGTTGTATTATCGTTATTATTGTTGAAGTACTGTCCTGTTGTGTATTATTATTGTTACTGTATTGTGTTTTGTTACATGTAAAATGGAAAAAAAATTGTATAAAAAAAACACACACACACATAAAGACAGCATGGGGTAAAGGTCTCCCCCTTCAGTCTGTCTGTTCATAAATTCATCTTTTATTTCATCCATCCATCCATCCATCCATCCATCCATCCATCCATCCATCCATCCATCTGTAAACTCACTTTGGAGGCCACCCTTTCCACTTCAGTAGGTACTCCACATTCCCCTGTTAAAGAGCAATATTTGAAACCGGCATTAGAGGAGTTGCATCTCATGTGATCATTACACTCAAGGACTTGTTTGAAGAGATGTCAAAAAGATTGCATTCTCCATTTTTGCACCCTGCTTCTGGTCGGAGCGACTTACCAATAATGTCAGATGACATCACATGAGATATACTTTCTAAAGTGTAGTATTTGCATGAAATCTGCCCACACACAAACTTGCATACTAGGGTACAGTATAGATCAATTATTAGACCCCTATTTGCACCCACTAAGACTGGAGAGGTGATAAGAGATTTGCCACCCAGGAGTCCCTAATATGCTTTCTTGTGGGCCTACAGTTTATAGTTCAGAGACTAGTAGGTCTACAGGCCACGTTGTGGATATAATTTTATTACAAGTAAAAGTGAGCTATTACATGTGGGGCTGATACACAATTTAAAATGCATGGTACTCTATACGCATACCCGAGTCACCACTGGTTGGTTAGTCATCCTACACGACGTCACCCTGTAATTGCTTCCCAGCGTTTGGATACCACAGTAATGACGTCACTGCTTCCTGACATACTCGCCTGCCGGTGGGGGATTCTCACGAAAAACCCCAAAACACAGACCACCCTCTCGACCCCATGATCACGGGAATTCTCAAGTATTCTACAACATATCCGGGAATTCCCATTAACATGTGCGGTGGGTGGGATTTATTTAGGTTAGTCGATAGGCAGAAAAAATAACACCAGCGTGCACGTTTCTACTGTTAATAATGTAGCTACCCGCTGGTTATTAATAACGATGAGCGCGCTTAGGTTTCCAATCTCAGGGACGTAATCTACACACCATATCAGGTTTACACATGAGATATGATGATAGATGGACTCACGTGGTTTCTAAGCAACTCGCCTATCATGGGAATTCATGTTTGTATTTTGATGCGCCACTACAAAAATAGTTTAGAGGCCCCGTTTATCCGTTAACCCACTAGGTAGGTAGGTAGGTATTTATTTAGACAACAAAACATATACAGATCATTACATCACATAATTTGCTTTTGTCAAGGATAGGAACGAAAAAGCCAATGACTTATTTACATCGTTGTCCCTGGAAGTCAAGGATGCTTGGTACATACACACATAGACATATAACTCATTACAGAAATATTTCACAATCATTACATTTGATAGCAATAATGGCACAATCATTAATTAATACAAACATGAGCATTTGTTGAGACATGTTAAGCTAGCCTTGAGTCTGTGTATAATACACCTGCGTCTGTTAATGTGCGCACCTTTATTGTCACAACCAAAAAAGCTATCGATTTAGCCCATACATACATACAGAATAAGCCTGTACAACACATGGTGCTCGTCCCAAGTCTCCTGGATCTAAGGATCTGTAATCCTTCAGTGCAATAGTAATGAATATACATTACACTAACACCCGGCGTGCTGCTGTGTTGTTAATAACGCGATGGCAACACGCTCCACGTTAGGAACATGCGCGCCTCCCGCCCCCTACAGAGGAACCAATTGGATAATCGGGTTACTAGTGCGACGCTCCTCCACATCCAGGCACCGCATCATCCCCAGATGGTGTAACTGTTTATCATCAAACGTTGGCAGCAACACCCCGCGGCCAAATGCTAGAGACGCATGCAAAAAAAACATACCTTTCTAAATCTTTTCTTGATTATTGATTCCACGGCAAACACTTGCTCTCCAATCGCCGACAGCTCCATCGCCGCCAGTGCGCTCAGCGACGCGCGCTCTCTATGATAAACTATTTCAGAGGAGTAGCGCCTTTCCTTCTCCACAACAAACTAGCCCGAACTGTTTTATTATGACAGTAGTCCTCCTCAGTGGATGTCGTTTCAAAATCCGTATAGGCCTGATCTATCTTGCGCTCTCCCCATTCAACCCGATCCCTTCTCGCCCCGAGCCTTGTTTTAGTTAGTTTGACGCCAGTTGATCCCCGTTCCTACTTCCTTATGTGCCGGACCTGTCTGTCCGTGGAGTGACTTTACAAATCTGCGACACATCTGCACACTGCTTGGCGCGGCCCCGCGGCAGACGCGCACACTGCTTGGCGCGGCCCCGCAGCAGACGCGCGTCCCAGCAGCGCGCTCAGGCAATGGTACGGAGTAGCCTCACGCTGTGAAGCCAGTGGCTTGGGTTCGCGCACGCAGATGACTGCATCACAACAAGCGCTCTGTCTCAGTTATCAAAATACGATTCCAAGGTAATTGCCGAGGTAATTCGAGGGAGACAGTAAAAAACCCTCCATTATAACATGAGTCATGACTCACACATGAGTGGCCGTAGCTATGTTTCACCCGTTTCAGCTGAAACGGGCCCAACTCGCTAGCAGGGCCCTGGGTTGAAAAAGCAAAACATACCCTGGGTTGATAAAGAACAAGAGCAAACTGTGCCAATGTGGATAACTGATGCGCTGTGGAAATGCTTGAGAAGGCACATTATAAACACAGAAATATGTTTACTGACAAAGTCTTTCACCATATAGAAGAAACCTTGCTCCCGACATAAACCCAAGTAATGTTCTTGGCAAGTTTGGTACAGTGGCTATAGCTTCCCGTGCAAATTTGCCTAAAACATATTTTCATTGGCTTCCTATTGTGATTCTGGGTGAGGTAGAATATTATGCATCGAGTGTGTGTGTTTGAGAGAGAGAATTTCCTGAGAGCAGTTACACATTTAAGTAAGAGGAAGCGAATTTGTGCGTCAGGCATGTTTCAGTTCATGTCCAAGGCCCACTTTACATTCTCCTGTAAATGTACAGGAGAGGCGGTGTCAATACAAGATAAGGGCCCCATTTTTTTTATCTTGAAACGGGCCCTCTGAACCTTAAGGCCGCCCATGGACTCACATAACACACACAGCAGGGCATACATAAAGTGCCATTACAAGCATTTTTATTTGTGAAAAACAAGAGAAAATACAGTGACATATAATCAGGACTCTTTCATCAGGGAGGGACGAGTGGATGGGATTGTCATCATGGCAAAAAAGCAGAATCCGCTACAATACTAAAGAGAAGTAGTGAGGGATATAGTATTCTATTTATTGTGGGCAGAGAGCGGGCTGCTCAGTTCAGACTAGGTCTAACCTTAACAATCAAGTCACAAACATGAGTTGTGAACGTTTCAATGGAGGTCCAGTTGAATAACGACGTTGAGCAGCTCTCTGAGGGGGAGCTCTGTGGACTGAGCTGGAAAATTCACCCAAACTAAAAACAGCCCCTCTTGAAGATAAAGAGCAATATATATATATATATATATTTATTTAATTTTCCATGTAAACAAGTTAAGGCCAATATTGTCATTCATGACAACATACACATATATAAACAGCTTCTGTTATGGAGGATACATCAAAGCCACGACCACCAATGACACAAATCTCTCGTAAGGCTCATTTCAAGCTAATCAAACTACACCGACGGCACGCGTCTAGCTTGACATGAGCTCCGCCGGGTCAGTCCCACTTTCACTTTCTACTTTCCCAAAAAAAAAAGACACAAATTGTCATCTCCTAGATTACTCAACACACCGGCACTTTGACACGACTAGTCTCCTCTGAACCAAATCCTTAACGTTTTCCAACTGCTGACTTCACAACGCCACACGCCAAAACACTCAGATTGAAACTACCCGCCATGCGTTGTGGCTAACCGTAACTGTAAAACTAATAATAATGATAACGACGATAAAAATAAAAATAAAAAAATCATCTCCTGTTCTCTCATCTGTGTATTTGGCAGGTTTGACGATTAGTCGGTAGAGAAAAGGATCATTACATCGGTGCGTCTCTCCTGTGCTACAGAATGGGTGCTTATTCTCCGTCATCTGGACCAATGTTACAGCAGATGTGCAGACAGACGTCCACTAGAGCAGTGGTTCCTACATGCTTCAGTCAGCCCCCCCCCCCCCCCCCCCCCCGCATTCCACTAGACTAGTGAAGCAACCTTATAACTACATAAAGGAACCCCCCCTCCCAGGTTGAACTGCAGACTAGGTAACCACTGCACTAGATGGAGGTGCTCGGCCTAGCTGTTGCATTGCTTTGTTGACACTGTATAAAACCGTTGATAAAGGCTTGGTGTGTGTGTGTGTGTATGTGTGTGGGGGGGATTTGTCTGTCCCGGTATGGGGTCAAGTAAGAAGTTGGCGACGCAGAAATCAATTGACTGAACAGGGACATGAGAGGGAGAGAGACATGAGGGAGAGAGAGATGTGAGGTACGGTCACAGTGAGACGAGGAAGGACACAGTTGGTGAACAGGATAGGGGAGAGAGAGATATACACATCGGGAGGGGAGAGAGGAACGTGAGGGGCTCCAGAGTGAGCAGGATAGGGGAGAGAGAGAGATGTACACATCAGGAGGGGAGAGAGAGGGGCTCCAGAGTGAGTAGGTTGGCCCAGGTGATCATTAGACAGACAACCTGAACCTCCCACAACTTTGGAAACTGGACACCATAAAACATAAACAAAAGTGACATTGAAAAATAGTCTCTCTATATATATGTATATATATACACATATATATATAAACACATAAGAATTCCAACCACCAAAAGAACCTTTTTCATAAATCTGAGTTGTGTTGTAGTTGGTAGTTGTGTTGTAGTTGTTATTGTGATTCTGTGTGGCCTCCCTGTATGCGTTTGCTTCCTTCATCGCTATGGGGGTCATCAGGCAAGAGTCCAGCAATAGCCGTGTAAACAAAAAAAACAAATAAAGTTTGAGGAAAAATAAGTCTGGCCAGTGTGCGTCCGTGTGATTGGCTATGCACAACTCCCACTTCAATCCATCCCCCGATTGGTGCAGGCCGCCTGTCCTGAGAGCCGCACAAGAGATGCAATTGGGTGAACCACTCTCAGCAGCCGCCGGACCTCCACGTTTGGTGCGCCTCCACCTCGGCGGAGACGACCAATAGGAGTTCACAGTTCTTCCCTCGTAGCTGGTGACGCAGGAACTTCCTGTGTGATGTCATAAGAAATGGACAGTGAGATGAGTCATGCTTAGTTCCTGTGTAGCTCAATCAGGGTATGTGCAGGTTTCAACAATTGACAATTTACATTTTAAGACTTTTTAATACCACTTAGAGCAAAATTCCAATTTCACAACCATACTAGCAAAAAAACAACAACACATAGCGACGCTGCACTTGCACGCCATTTCAAATTCTCACGTTCCATAAAAGCTCTCCCCATACGCATTAAGCTCCCGGTAGCCCAACAAAAAACAACTTGAATACAAAAACATTTTATATATTTAATTTTTTTTGATCCACTTTTTCTCCCATTTTCTATATTTTCTCCCATCCCAATTTCATATCATCCAATTCAACCCTCCCCTGTCACGAACGCTGTTTCTTGCCTCCCACAAGCCGGCTGCAATGTGGACTAAGTCATACATAGCACAAGTCCCCCTTACTTGAGGTAACAGCAGTCGCATCTTTTCACCTGCGCAGCTCGATCTCTCAGTGGCGAGGAGTAACGCGTGGGAGGCTCACGCTGCCCCCGACACTTCCTGATTCCACTGCGCAGGCGCACCAACCGACCTGTAGGAGTCGCTGTCCACAACGCCCGATCCCCACCCATCAGTTTCCCACCCCCTAATACGGCCAATGTGTATTAGTACGGACGACCAGCTAAACTGAAAGCAAATGTGGAGCGCTGGGCTCGAACAGGCGAGCCCAGCGTCTCCAGATTTCGTGGCGAGAGCCTTGCCCACTACGCCACGTAGCCGCCCACATTTTATATATTTAATATGATTTAATCTCCCGATACCCGGGCTGCCCCCCCAAAATGTATTACCTGTGCAAATTTTAGGCCTTAAATTGAGAATTTATTAATTTAATACTCGGTTATACTTTTTAATACCCCGCAGATACCCCGTCAATGGGTAGAGCACCGCATCTGGGTTAATCATGCGTTTGACCAGTCCCCATCACCTCGTAAAGTCGGACATCTCTTGAGTTTACCACCGGGAGATTGCACTCGGATGGCTGACCAAGTGGTAAATACCAGTGGTAAAAAAACTCAGGCAAGTTCCATGCTAACAGAGTTTATGAGTTGTGACGTTATCAGTGACCTCTCACCTTCCGTGGTGCAAACATACTTTATTATGCACGTGGAGTGTCATGAGACATCATCAGAATTATGATGTCACACTGGGATTCCTGAAAATCACTCAAACCCACCTGCATCAAGAAAGAAAGGTTGAATAATCTGGCTGAATCGACTGCCTTGGATCCGATTGGTCTCGACTTTCTGACCTAACTAGCACAACCCGAACAGCAATCACCTCGGTAGACACTAGATGCCCTATGGGGCCTGCATACCTAGAATGCCTTGTGGTCTGATGAAGACAGTGCACCCGTCGGGATGTTTTTAACACAGTTGTGCTACGTCATAGACCCTCTCTGATTGTACTAGACACTTAGCTAATAACAATGAAGACCCTTAACTAATTGCTAACTTAGCCCATCGGAAAACAAAGGCTATATTATTACAGAGTTGTCTCATTATACACGTCTCTTGCAGGTCTCAAACATGTTATCATCAGCAGGTCAGGACTAGAAGCATATGGCTCAAGCCAAGCAGCCAGCTAGATTACGTTACAGCTAATGTTAACTGTGTGAGCTATGCTGCTATTTTATTTTATTTAATGTTTGACATTTGATACAACCCAGCATCTATGACCGTAGTACGCGTGCGTTACCACCACTTTATTTTACTATGTACTGCTAGGAAATATTTGCACAAAGTTATTTTTATTTCATTCATTAATTTAAGCTACCGTTTATATTGTACATAGTCCTGTATAGTGTGTTGTATATTGTGTCCTATGTTACTTTTTGTGTTTTATATTGTCTAGATCTTTTATTATATACACCGTGGGAAGGGGGAAACAAAATAAAAAATGTCTGTATGTCTTGCACAAATAGAAAACAGACAATAAAGTTGACTTTGACTTAAAAGCAGCCTGACGGGTGCTCTGTCTTTGTCGGACCGCAAGGCATCCTGGGTATGCAGGCCCCATGCGGGTATCTATAGTCTCTCCCCATCACAGGGTGACAGTGGCCCAGGAGGTAGAGCAGTCGTCTGGTAAGCAGAAGATTCCCGGTTAGATTCCAGCTCCCAGGCAGCATGTCGAAGTGTCCTTGAGCAAGACACTTAACCCCTAACTTCCGATGAGCAGGTTGGCACCTTGCATGGTCGCCTCCACGTTGGTGTGTGAATGTTAGTGAATGTGAGTGAATGTGAGGCATGAGTCTAAAGCACTTTGGATAAAGAGCGCAGTCCACTTACCATTATCACCTCGTATGTACGATTTAGTCACATGATAAATTTACAACCTTCACGAGTTGACGAGGGCCGACCGAACGCACCATATATGTTCCCGGGTTGCGCGTGTGAAGAGATTAAATTCCCACCGGGGCGACCTGCATTAAAAATGTATGCAACCCTGGTGCTGCAATGCACCTCAGAGGAAACATACGTTATGTAGACCTGCCGCTCACTGGCGGACCGAACAATACCAGTCACACCACCCGTCTGTCCGCATGCCTGTGAATGACACATCTATGAAACACGTGGTCCAAGGCTTTGTTTGGACCCGCGTGTGACCCACTCCGATAGGGCTTTCTCATCATCTCATCTCAGCGTTCAGTTTGGACGACTGGCTGTGTAAATATTACGGACGTGATCTTCTATCACAATATGGGTAATTTTTCACATCTCGATATTATAACGATATATATCACAAATAATAATAGTATGTTTTCTGTAAATTCAATGAAAGAATTGTCTATACAAAATAACCATATGCCTCATCACTACCTTTTGATAATCCTGTGAACTGATATTCCTTTTACTTGGAAGTGATGCTGGTTTTGAGGTTTGTTTTTTGCTTTCAAACTTGCCTTCCATGTAGCTAACATCTTCCCTCTCTTCCCGTTTTGCCTCTCATGGTTCTTCTTCTGTAGGCAGTAGAAGAGGTCTGTTGGGAGTGTAACGTGGGGAACTAGTCTGCGGCATTCTACAGTATTCTGGTCAGTATCGGAGTTCTTCTATCCACACCACGAGCAAACAACAGAAGTATCCCCTCTTTTAGATACAAGTTCCACATCTTGTCGTGCTTGGGCCGAGTCTTGTTCTGTATCGGAGTGTTACAGGGAGTTTCCTTCAGTCTTACACTCCTCCGTGTTTAAATACAGCCCAAATGTAGAGGACGAATGATGCAGAATACTTCTGTAAAGCTTTTTTGTGACGATAGCGATGGAAAATCTCTAATCTAAATCTCTAAAAGAGGAAAATCTCTAATCGATAAAGACATTAGTCTCTCATCCCACAATATAGGTTGATACCTGCGATATAGATCGTCATGCGAACAGCCCCACCTGCTGGCACCCAGTCATGTCTGCGAGAGCGAGACAAGCTCTTGTGTTCTGCTCTACGCAGAGCTGCTGATCTTTCTAGGCCGCATATAACTTTTGCTTTCTAAAGATACTGGATGGACTGTTGATTGTAAAATAAATTATTTTACTGTTTTTATTAACACATCCTGCGCCATTCACGTTGTACGACGTGTTCAAGTTCATGCTAATTCTGCCAATCCACGGCGTACGACGTTATTTTGATCATATTTCATTTTTTCGCCATGGTATTGATATTTCCCTCACGGAGCCTGGTCTGATGCTGTGGGACTCGGCACAACTCTGCAACACTTCAATACTGCCACCTGGTGGATGATCGGCGAGTTGCCAAACCGGAAATGGCCGGTTGGATATCGGTGCGTCTCCTAAATGCGTCCGGCCACTCGCATATCGTTGCAGGACTCTAGCCACACACTGTGGATATGGATCGCTGCCATAACTCAATAATCGACATGATTTGGGCGTGTATTATTATTATACAAACTGGAAATGGATCGACTCGATCCCCATCAAATAACTGGGATCTTTTTGCTCCAGTCTCATCGCCCAATGGTAAGAGGAGGCTGACGTTACTTTCAGCCTGCTTGTTTATTATTATCCATACAAACTGCTCTGATCTATATATCACCCATACTACATAAAGCATTTAACGACGATCACGGAATTATAAACGACCCCCCCCCCCCCTCCGTTCATCCGCGCATGATCAGTCATAACGTTTAGGACCATGTACAGTTGACTTTTTTAATATAGCGTGGATCGGCAGCAAACGGCATTTGATAATCTATATATGCATATATATGCCTATATCTCACGTTCTAGGAATTACTGCAGAAAACGATAAAAACATATTTATATTCTAGACGGTATTTTCGTATGAATGTGTGAATGAAAAAGTAAAACGTTCCTACATCCTGATCGATGTTGAATGGGCCATAGTAATGTCAATTTAGCAATACAATTAAAAAAGTTATAGCCCTGCAAAGAAGGTGAACATCTCTTACAGTACTGGCAGAGAATGGTATAAGATGCTGAAAGTGCGTGGCAGGGAATGTGTTAACAGTAATGATTATATATTAACATGATCAATGGACAAGTGATTTTGTTCGCAGATGATTTTGTTGGAAGACAATTGAACACTTAAACATTACTGTATATTTGTATATCTTGTATGTCATAAATGTCTGGATGTAACAGTACCGTTTATCTGTATGTCATAAATGTAACGATGAATTGAAAATGGGGGACCCTGATGTAAACAAGATGAAAGTCTTTCTCTGGTCTGCATCCCCTTAACAATTGTGTGTATTGAGCTGTACTGTATTGTACCCATTCTGCAATCTGTTAATAAAGTTTTTCAATCAATCAAACCATTAACTGTAAGGCGTTGTCCAGTGAACTCTCTTTCGCCGTCTTACCTGAGCTCATCTGGGTTGCCGATGGGGTGTGGGGTGCGTAGCTTGGAGTCCAGGTTATAGTAGACCCCGCCCACCTCTCTCACCCCTATCCAGTGCTGGCGTTTGAGTGGCAGCCGGAGAGGCCCCCAGCGCAGGTTGGACGGCACATTCAGGATGAAACCTGTCACGTTGGACAGCTCTATGCTGCCCACATCCCTGGGAGGAAGACAGGAAGACTCGAGTTACTGTGGGCTCCAATGGACCCATCGCAAACCACTGCGCTCTTTTCAGCTCGATCCTCCAATCACGACTGTTTGCTTCCCAAGGAAAGCGGGGCTTGTGATTGGAGGATCAAGAAAAGAGGGTGGGGTTTGAGATGAGTCGATTTAATTTCAAACCAGTTTCAACTCCTGAGACACCGAGGTTACCCTCATTTACAGCGACGACGAGCTTACAAAACAAGACAGTTATCTTGAGGTACAGGTTTGGGCAGTAGAAAGACAAATATAGGCAATCAAATGTTATCCGAATATAAAACTATGAGAAAAATAAACAGTGTAAACAAAAGGTGCAGATGAGGGTCTTTTATTGAGGATCTTATTATGTAAGGGATAATGTATAGCTACGAGGTCATTGTCGCAAAATAATTGACCGACACGTAGTTTAAAATACCGAGCCGCTTCGGCGAGGTGTTTTAAACGTCAGTGAAGGTCAACAATGACCGAGTAAAGCTATACATTATCCCGCTTATTACATGGCTAACTTACTAACAATATACCTAATTCATTTGACAAATCGCAGTTGTTCTGTGGCTCTGTCAGCCCAAATAAAGTGATTATTATTATCGCGCTCTGTTCTGGCTCCGCTCGTCGCTCCGCCCCCTGTCATCGCCGGCAGCAGAACACCGCACTGAAACAGTGTGTGTCAGTGGGCTTGATTGCAAACAGCTGCGCGCAGCGGTCATTATTGAAAAAACAGCGGTCATTATTGAAAAATAATGACCGCTGTCGGGGGGCTATTGACCAATCACAAGCAAGCATTTCGGCGAATGTGAAAACGCCATGTAATAATACTATATAGTGTATGTACTAATGATTGGTTGAAAAATAATACGATATTCAATGTAAATTTGGTGTCATTTAGTTATTCTGTACTTTTCTTTTTAATAAAATGCTAAAAACCAGAGAGTGGAAGTCGTTTGCCATCTGATGCAGACAAGCCATGTAGTACCAAGCCAAACAATCGACCACAGCTGATTTCCTGCTAGAATGTCCACTTTAATAGAAATGTTCTCAGAAATATTGGCAGGGGCACTTGTACAATGCCATTTTGATTTACGCCTGCACTTCCTGCTATACTAGCATCCCTACGATTCTTAAAGAAACACGGCAACATTTTGGGAAATTAGCTCATCGTCTTCTCCAGAGCTGCACCGTCCGCTTCCATTCATTGTGCTAAGCTAGGCTAAGGTGTGGCCAGATAGCTTTCTACTGAACGCACAGAGAGAACTGGTATCCATCTTATGGATATCCCCTATGTAAAGCGACCTTGGGTTTTATGGAAGGCGCTATTATAAAACAAAGTAATTATTATTATCTTCTTGTCTCTCTCTGGAGAAGACGATAAGCTAATTTCCCGAAATGCTGGCGTGTTCCTTTAAAGAGAAGCTACAGACACTCTCAAAACAAATTAATTAGGTTGATTCTTCAACTGCATGCCAAATATATATTCAGATAAAATTGTATTGCCTATATTATATATCTTTCTACTATTACCCTGCACATACCTGTACCCCTCCCCCGGGCTGCTATGATGCCCAAATTTCCCAGAGGAGAACAAATATCTTATCTTAAAACATTTTATTAGCCTCAAGTGGCTCAGAGTGGAGGAAAGAGTCTTGTTGTCGTCAACAACGTGGTACCCAAATATTATGTAGATTATTTTTGTCGGGTTAGCAATGTCCAGTTATCCCACTAGAAGGAGCTCTGCTGATTTCAAAAGTCAAAAAGCTGTATGGGAAAGAACTAGTTTTTATGTTCAGCAGCGGTTTTGTGGAAAGACCTGCTGCAAGCCTCAAGTCTTAAGCTCTTTTGAAAACTTTAGGTCCTCTCTAAAGAGCTGGCTGAGTAGCAGTTAGTCTACATCAGTCTGTACATACCTGCATGTAATCCTTTTTACATATCTGTAGACTAGATACTATATCTATATCTGTAGTACATATCCCTTACCTACTAGTTACGCTGCTGGCCAGTACGACTTACTACCATAGTGTCTTTATACCTGTATCACTGTACATATTAATACTACAACTCTGTACATACATCTGATTAGCACTATTACTCAGTAGTACTAATTCATATATTTTATATCCAGTTAATCATCTGTATATTACTATTGCACTTTACCATTACATTTGCACTCGGGCCTACTTGTGCCGTTTAATGACAATACATTTTAATCAAATCTAAATATATAACCATTGAATCAGGACCTCTCTTGTTTGTTTTAGTTGATATGCTTTGCATAAAAGTGTCAGCTAAATGACAAAATGTAAATGTAGTTGTTAATTGACTAATTTATTAATTATTGAATTGGTTGGATACCTTGTAATAAATATGTATTGTACTGCTGCCCCATTGTGTTTAATCCTTTTGACAAAGTTATACACAGGTATGATGCCTCCCGATGAGGCTGTGCATAGATTTATTTATATATGTAATATATTTGTTATATTGTCAATAAAGAAATTCAATCGATCAATAAGTCACAAGTCAACCTGTGCTAGTGGCTGATAAGTGGAGTGATTATTGATTCACAAAAAAAAAAATATATATATATTTTAAATAGGCTTAAAAATGTGTATACCAAAGATTTCCCATAGAGGAGGCAACTACCTCATGTGGTCTATGACATGATATGAGTTTCAACTTTCTATGGGCTTTGATTATGCCTGTGTTACTGTGTATTATATATAATCCTCATATCGCTATATGAAAGTCCTCTGCTGCATATTAAAACAAGTAAAAAACACATCTGTTATCACCCCAAAAGGTCAACCCTCTTCTCTCCTCACAGGAAGTAAGAAGGATAATGCAAATTGGTGTCCCAAGCCTAAGTTTTCAATTGGCTAATACTCTCTGATGGAATTGTAGTGAGCTGGCTTGGATAAGTAAACACAGTGGATTAAGGAAGTAGCATTTAGTTTGATCCTTGGGAAGTATTCACTGCCATATTCAAAGATTAAATAAAAGGTAAATTTTAAACCTATATTGTTCTCAAGAACAACAGGAGTCTGTCCTTCCTGATAACATCGTATTGATAAAAGCAAGCTTCCTGCCCTACTGGTCACAAGCATGTTGGATAGAACTGGCCCCAACAACAGAAACTCTTAGTGTGACTGGGAATGGGATTTTGCTGACTACTCAATTGGGCCCACGTTACGACAGAACAAGTGACAGTGGTAATTTTTTATCAAAGATCATGCATCACGTGACACCATGCAGTGATATGCTTAGAATGTCCATGATAGCAACTTATTCAACATAAAAACAACTTAACTGACTAAAGGCCCTAATGACTGAGGTCGTCGACTAACTGACTTGGACTAGGCAGCCAAAGACGCAGGAGAAGCGCACAGAGACTCTGAACAAAATGTAGACTTGTTCCACCTAACTGCTCTATCGACCAGTTGAGTAAACAACTAGCATAGCAACAACTCACTGAGCAGTTGATGTGATCAGGGCTGGATACAAATGGCCTAAAATCTCATTAGGGAAAGAAAATATTGTTTTATGGGTGGGTGACATGTCATCTTATTTCATCATGATTTACCTTCAAATAAGATACAAATAGCATTCAAATAATTTTGGTTACGCTTTGAAACTGGTATTCTTTCAAATGGGCCTGAAAAAAGCAGATCCTAAATGGATCTGCTTTTTTATTACAAGTTATTATTTCACATGTTTTTAAAAAAGCTAAAGTTTTCTAATATTTATTTAAAATCTTGTAGGCCTATACTATATCCCTAGCCTACCTAGCCTTTTTTATTAAGATCTTTGAAAATATTGTGATATGACATAATTCCAATATCCCCCAGCTCCAGGTTGTTATACTGGTTGGAAAAAGATGGATGGTATACTGGAATACCCCTCCCACCCCCTCTATGAGGAGATAGCCAAGATGAGCACGTTCAGCCATAGACTGATCCCCCCACGACACACCACACTCGGCCAGTCCTTCATGCCAGGAGCCATCAGGATCCATAACCATTAGATTATATGTGATGGCTGTACATGTGTGTACCGGTATTGTATGTAATTTTGATTGTCAAATAAATTCATTCATTCATTCAACCGTGGGCACGGACTGCTGCCAATTGCTGGAGAGCTAACGGCTGGTGAACTTGAGAACTGTTAGGACTATCTGACTCTTAATAATAAACACTGTTAGGACTATCTGACGTTTTTTTTTTTTTTAATCCACTTTTTCTCCCATTTTTCTATATTTTCTCCCATCCCAATTTCGTATCATCCAATTCAACCATCCCCTGTCACGGACGCTGTTTCTTGCCTTCCACAAGCCGGCTGCAATGTGGACTAAGTCATACATAGCACAAGTCCCCTCCGGTACTTGAGGTAACAGCAGTCGCATCTTTTCACCTGCGCAGCTCGATCTCTCAGTGGCGAGGAGTAACGCGTGGGAGGCTCACGCTGCCCCCGACACTTCCTGATTCTACTGCGCAGGCGCACCAACCGACATGTAGGGATGGGAATCGGTTCCTAATTGGCCGATGCCTGGAACCGTGTGGCTCCCGTGACTTTCGATTCCATTATCGCTGCCAGGTTTTTCCTACAGTTGCGCAATAACGTTAGCATGTAGCCATGGCACTCTATTTGATTCCTTAAGGGCTCGAAATTGCCTGGGTTTTGGTAATATGCTCCCGAAATGCTCCCGCTGTTTGGCTACTTCTATGTGCAGTGAAAACTACTTGAATGCTTTAGAACCTAGTCATTGATTTAGTTGAGGGTGAGCTAAAATTAGCCGCGGAGCTAACGCTATCTAACGTGAGCTAACGCTATTTAATCAAGCTCACAAAGAGAGATAAACAGCTGACAGCGGAGAGTACAGGTACAAATACAATAAAACAGCAGGTGGGGGCTGTTGTGTAAACCTTGTACTCTTTAGTTCACATAATAGACGGAGTGTTTGTTTACTTCTGTACTCTGTAAGCCAGGAAGTACAAGTGGTGCAACATACAAATGTGTCCGTGTAGCAACACAAGCCAATACCTTATAGGACAGGGGCCCGGGGAGGGAGCTCTGTGTGTGTGTGAGACAGAAGTCAGAGGAATAACGACCTGTTATTCAATAGATTAAATTAGTTTAAGAATAAAAAAATAAATACATTTTAAGAGAATCTCAAATACATTATTTTATTTAACACTTTGGCTGCCGGAAAACGCCTAAACACGTCATTCCCGGCCATGCTCAAGTTGCCGAAGACGCTTTACAGCGTCTTTAATATCAATATTTCAAAAATCTGGGATCGGATTCATATTTCCCCTCCGCTGGCCTGAGATCCACCAGGAGGACCCACTGAGCTCTCTGGCGGTTCAGGAGCGCCATCTGGTGGCCGATCGGCGCAATCGCTTAACAGGAAGTGCTATGGAGATTGTGCTGGTCGGCCGTATTACTTCCGGGCACTAGCTATAGGTTCCGGGACTCGATCTCGACACACTACATAGCGATCGATTGCCAATAACTCGATAAACAACATGATTTGGACGTATATACCATTATACAAGCTGGAGATGGACCGGGCAAATCGACATCCCATAATGATAAAATTTCTACTCGACGATGATCGCCCAACGGCGCGCGGAGACTGGGGTGAGTTTCAGCGTGTAACGTTACCGTCTTCGATATAACTGCTATTATCAACATTTGACCCACATTAGATGATTGGTATAACGCTGCCCACGGAATTATAAACGCCCCCTCGCCCATCCGGTCAACATCAGATGACGTGTAGTAACTTCTAGAAGTACGTCTAGTTGGAATTTTTTATATCGCGCTGATTGCCATCAAACTGTATTTCATCATCAATATAATGCATTTGGGGCTATATATCACGTTCTGGAGAAAGCTGCAGAAAGAGATGAAAACATACTTATACATTAGACCATACTTTACTATGAATATGTGAATGAAAAAGTTTAACGTTGCTACACAATGAACAATACATATAGGACTTTGAATGGGCCCTATTAATGGCAATGTAGCAATAGAATTTAAAAAGTTATAGCCCTGCAAAGAAGGGGACTTTCTCCATAGACAAATAGCGCTGGCAATCTATGGTATATCATGAATTTAACCTTAGGCAACCAAAGTGTTAATAATAAACACCGTTAGGACTAGCTGACTCTTAATAATAAACACTGCACGGACTCTGGCGCAGTGTGTTACTACGATTTGAACCATCATCACTATTACTACTGTCTGAGTGAATCCTGCTACTCACTACTGTTATCGTCATTACTACTTGCACTCTGTTCTTTTTTTTTTATCTACCTTTTCTCCACATTTTCAATTTTTCTCCCTTCCCCAATTTCGTATTGTCCAATTCTACCCTCCCCTGTCTCGAACGTTGTTAGGCCATGCCTCCCACAAGCCGGCTGCAATGTGGACGAAGCCTTGCATCACGTGTCCCCTCCGCCTAAATATTAAAGGCAACCAACTTGCGTCTAGCCACGCCCCCGCGGCAGCAGCAGAGCGGAGCGGCGCTGTCGCGGCAGCATTATGTAGCAGTAATCCCCCCTTTTTTAACATCTAGAACTAGCTCAATTGGTAGGGCTGCCTTGCTGTGGATTCTGCGGTCCGTTGGTGACAAGTTCGATTCCCTTCAATTTATATATATTTTTTTTTAACGTGCATTCTTTCGCCGGTTAAGTTTAGGCATGTTAACTTTAAGCATTGTTTCGGAGTTGGTTAAGGTTAGGCATTGTTTCGGAGTTGGTTAAGGTTAGAAGGGTTAAGTTTAGGCGCTGTTAAGGAGCTGGTTAAGGTTAGAGTTTGTCTTAGAGAATGGCAATAGACAGCCTATTTCCGCACTGCAGCGCGAGGCAATAGACAGCCTATTTCCGCGCTGCAGCGGTCACATGGGCGTAGTGGCCAATCAGAGAAACGCTAAACACAAGTTGGTTGCCGAAAATATTCACACGTCCCCTCCAGTACTCGAGGAGGCAGCCGTCGCATCTTTTCACCTGCACAGCGCGATCTCTCCTGCGTTGGTGGCGAGCGCCTTGCCCACTGTGCCACCTAGCCGGCCACTTGCACTCTGTTCTATTATCTATGTACCTAACCTACCTGACCTGTACCACCCCCTTAATAAAGGAACACTAGATTTGAACACCCGGTCGATCCGGGACCACAAACCTTCTTTTATCCCACCAGACGGCCTCAAACCCACGAGTCTGCAGGGCTGCCATGATGACGTTCACGTCGTAGTTCCCGTTTCCCAGCATGCTCTTCTTGTGCGGTGTCACCAGAGTGCTGGGAGACAGTCTGTGAAGAAGAGGCCAGAGGGAGAGATGACGGGCAGCGAGGACAAGAGCGCAGCGTAGATATCGGTCGAAAGGATAAAGGGAATGAGAGAGAGAGAGAGAGAAAAAGAGGGGTAAGGCAAATGAAAGAAAGACAGAACAGATGGAGAATGTTTTAGGTGTGAGGAAAGTGAGAGTGTGAAGCGCGCACACACATACAGTCCCCACCCCCCTCACCTCTGGAAGATGTCCTGCAGTGTATCCCTGCTGAAGGCCGCACCGTCCTGGAAGACGTTATTGAGCGCGTGCAGAGCGCACAGCTCCCTGCGTTGCTTCTCATGGTAGATGGTTGGGGGGGCCGCGGGGGGCTGCGGAGGCACCGGGGGAGTCAGGGAGGAGGACGACGACGACAGGTCCTGCTGCTGCTGTCGCTGCGAGTCCCTCGGATCCCTGGACCTCCTCTCTGCCCCACCTCCTCCAACCCCTCCCGCCCCCACGCCTCCCCGCAGCCCCCCGGTCACTGCCTCGCCTGCCGCTTTCTGCTTGCTGACCTTCCACGGCATACAGCCTAGGTCCTGGAGGCCCCCTCCGCCCTTCCCCTTCCACCCGCTGGCCGAACACGGAGCACTTCCCATCCCCTGGTTGCTGAACACCGCCGCTGCACCGCCGCCGCCACCACCACCGCGGCCCGCGGTGCTACATTGGCGCCATGACGACAACCATCGCCATGCCAACCTCTTGGCCTCTTGGAGGAGAGGGGCTTGCGGTATGGGGGGTGTGTGTGTGGGGTTACTAGGTATATGAGGTGAGAGACCCTCACTGGTTCGGCACAGCAATGCCTGCCCTTTCAAAAGGGATGAGTGCGTAGGGAGTGTGTGTAGGGAGGAACAAAAGGATGCAGGACAAAAACTGTGATTCGAGTGCGTGTCAAGAAGACCGAAGAGGGGGACTGTGTGAGCCCAAATAGCCGGGTGTGCAAACAGACGAGTCCAAATAAGGAGGAAACAAGGCTCCACTACAGCACCATCGACAAGGCAGTATTCTGTAGGATGAAACCACAGTGATTCTCTGTGTTTTCCACTTCCTCCATCCTGCCTGCGCTCCGAGGATTCTTTCCACCCAGTCACTCTGCCCTATAGCTCTGCAGTTCTTTCCATTCCTAGAAGAGTCCTCAAGGTCCAACACCATGCAGGGTTTTTGTGCCTCTGGAAAAGACACACAACAAACAAGATTTGGTGCCGAGTAGACCGGAACACACCTCGAAAACAGCTAAGGGAGAGAGAGAGAGAGAAGCAAGCACATTTGGGGAAATGTCGTTCTCATTGTTGTGAGTATCTGCTGTGAGTTGGCAAGATAAGATATGGAACAACCTGATGGGTTTTTACAGCAGACGCTAAAAAGGTAAACATTTCCATCCAGTCTACTGATTGGATAGAGGGGGGATAGAGGAAGCAGTCCGTTTAGTGGCTGGAGAAATAAACCCCGAAACGTATTGAAATGGACAATTCCTGATGTATTGTATCTCTTTGGGGAAAACATCAAACGTATACATGTATGGAAAGTAATAATAAATCACGGCAATTTCATGACAATAATCAGAATCGCTCTCGCCTGCTCAACCCTCGTCTTCAAGGCTGCACTACGTGATACTCGCTTGATAGCGTAAGCGTACAGCACAAAACAACCTCTCGCAAAAACAATTATTACACTCCATCACACCACTTACCTCCTCCTTTCTGCGATGTTACCGTTTGTGAATCATAATCCTTTCGAAATGCTACTCTCGCTCTTGTTTTCCCGAGGTTGTTTAGTCACCCCTTTGTCTTTATCACTTTTCCTTGTAGCTCTCCTCCTGTCTATCAACACGGACATGCGCAGAGCTTCACGTCTGCTCGTCACGGCCTGCGTCACACCTGAGAGCCCGCCTCTCCCAAGACTGCGAAACCCTAGATTTCACTTTATTTTCATCTCAAAGGGGGGTGTGATTAAAAATGTTCCATAATGTCTTTTTGACAAAACGGTCACATCTGATCTAAAATAAATGGATTGATAGCCTAAACTTGCAAAAAAAAAAAAAAGAGAGAGAAAAGAGTAATTGGGGTCTCTTGAGAAAACTAACCTTATATATTTTTTTTTATCCACTTTTTCTCCTTATTTTCTATTTTTCTCCCATCCCAATTTCGTATTATCCCTCCCCTGTCTTGATAGACTATGCCTCCCACTGGTCGGCTGTAGTGAGGATAGAAGCCTTGCATCACGTGTCCCCTCCGGTACACGAGGAGGCAGCCTGTCGCATCTTTTCACCGCAGCAGCTCGAACTCCAGTGGCAACAAGTAGTAACACGTGGGAGGCTCACGCTGCCCCCGCTACTTCCTGTTTCCGCCGCACCGGCGTCAACCCAACCGACCTGTAGGAGTCGCTGTCCACAACGTCCAATCCCCACCCACCGGCTTTCCCACCCTCTAACACTGCCAATTGTGTTAGTATGACGACCGGCCAAGCTGGTAGCAATGCAGAGAGCTGGGCTCGATACCAGCGTCTCCTGCGTTAGTGGCGAGCACCTTGCCCACTGCGCCACTCAGCCGCCACAATTTTATTATATTTGATCAATTTTTAAAGTTAGGTTCTTATAAATAATGAAAAGATAGAAGGGGATCAGTGAGAGAGTGAGGGGCTGGCCTATGTTGAAAAACAAGACTCCAGCAGACTGCAATAGTAAGCCCATAAATGCGGCAACACAGCGCTGTCACAACAATATTACACTATAACAAAACAAAATGTAACTGACCAATATACACAAGAGTTAACCAAAGGCATCCGCGGTATGTCCAAGAGTCCCATACAAAGTCCAGGCAGCAGTAGTGAATTCATGTGGACAGAGACAAACCCACAGAGTGACAAAAATACCAGAGGCAAACCAGTAACCCGTGCACTTAAAAAGATTGTGCATTTAACACTTGAATGAATCTCCCCCGATGTCCGTCCTCACTCACATACATAAATGCCTCACGCATGCAGGCAAACACATACACAGTACACACACAGTGCCCCCACATACAGTATGCATGCAAACACACGCACACACACACTTGCATGCTACTTTCTCACATACAGTACAAGGCTCCCTCACAATTGCAAGCAAACACACACACACACGCACACTCACACCATCTCCCCCCTCTCTCCTCCATTTAAACGTGTCCCAGTTTCCTAGCCAGCGCAGAGGCCATGTCGGCCAGCAGCTCCTCCACGACATGCTCCTCCCTCCTCTGCAGCTCGTGGCTGAAGTGGCCCCTCAGGGCCCTCATCTCCACCACTCGCTCCACCAGCCGCCTGCACGTGGCGCTCCGCTCCTCCGGGGGGCAGTCTGGGCCGTTGTCCACCAGCTCAGCCCTCTGGCTGCAGAGGGACAGAGCCGTCCTCAGCGCTCCGGTGTCTACTTCCAGCAGCCCTGCCAGAGAGCACCCCTGACCCAGACAGTCGGCGTAGGTGAGCACCGGGACTATGTGGCTTGCGACTCCGCCTCCATAGAGCTCCAGAGCGACTCTTATGGCCTCCGCAACGTCCTGGTCGACCCCTTCGCTAGAGTATGGAGCTCGGATCACCAGCAGGATGGCGTGGGGTCCGGGGCTGGCGAGCCGGAGGCTCCTGAGGGCCTCCCAGGCTCTCTTACTGGCCCCCAGCGATGGCCCCAGCAAATCTGGGGTGTCAACTAGTGTCACCTCCATGCCGTCTATCACCGCCCTTCGTTGGGTGCTCTCCGTCAGGGGAGGTATAGTTGCCCCAGCCTGGGCCGCTTGGCAGCCCAGCAAGCTGTCGGCCAGTGAGGTACGTCCCCCACCGGAGGGCCCCAGGAGGATCAGCCTCAGGCTCGGCTCTTTGAGACTGTAGGGGGTGGAGGAGTTGGGGCTTTTGGCCAGGGGGGCGCTGCTGGTCCGGGAAGACCGATCCATATCTGGGGATTCATCTTTGATGGGCTCTGGAGAGAAAATAAACATGGAGTAGATTATTATAAACTTCCTGATGTGAAAGGGCAGAGGTCCAAAGGGTGATGAAGAACGATGGCACAGTTGAGGATTCTTTGATCAAAAGTATGTTCCCATAGAAAAAGGTGAAAAAACTTTAAGTTAACTTTAAATGTAAGACTTTTTAATACCTTTTTAATACCACTTAGAGCACAATTTAATACAAATTTCATGACCATACTAGCAAAATAAAGATTATAGCGACACTGAACTGGCGGCTGCACCAAGCTCCTGGTCGCCCCACAGAAAACGACTTATCATATATTTAATATTATTTCATCTTCACACAGCCGGGCTGCTCCCCCCAAAATGTAATATCTGTGCAAATTAAATGTAAGACGTTTTAATACCTTTTAACACCTTAAATCGAGAATTAGGAATTTTATACTTTTTTTTTGTATTTTATTTTTTTATTATTTTTTAAACAAACGCATGAACAAACATGACAACACACGATAAGATATACAAGCATTAGTTGTCAGTGCACATCCAATGAAATCACATTTTAGTTAATTGTCTTATATAGGATATACCCTTAATACCTGTTATCTAAAAACCTACACACATATGCTCCAGCTCGTACCCCCCCCTTCCGGACCCCCCATTGGATAATCCATCCATTTTCCCTCGCTCCTAACCAGACATTACAATTATATGCTAGCTTTTATTTTCTCCACCACTTCTAACCACAATGTCATTTTGGATTCATTGAGACCCAAAATTCTTGCTGTAGATATTTCTTGATAGATCACATCAAGATATGTAATAATCCAGACCTTTCAGCAAATTTTTTCCGGTTGGAACCATCGTGATGCTATCAGCTTTTTAGCCACTGTGATACCCGATAAAACCAATCTCTTTAGCTGTGGATGTACTGCACACTCAAAAACATCATTCAGCAGTAGTACAGAGGGGTGTACAGGTATATTCCAAGTTAAGAGATTTGATAGTTGCTGGGTCACCTCTTTCCAGAATATCTTAACTGGTGGGCAGTCCCAGTACATGTGCATAAATGTCCCCTCGTCCCCATTTGTACATAAGGAGCATTTGGAGTCTTGTATAAGACCCATTTTTTTCAGTCTTATAGGAGTCAAGTATGTCCTGTGAATATAGTTAAGATTGATTTGTTGATGGTCCGGGTTCCTTGATGTGAATCGAATATTTGCCCAGGCTTCTTGCCAATCAAAATCACTTTCCAGGTCTGGTATATCCCTCCTCCAGACGGAGTCTAGGTGGAGGGTTTCATATGAGGACGTTAGTAATTGATGATAAAAATCTGAAACAAAACCTCTTGATGTCTCTCTTTCATAGAAGAATTTGTGGTATCTGTGGTGTACAATTGGTATATTTAATGGAATTTAATACTTTTTAAGACTATTTATTACCCCGCTGATACCCTGTATGAAGACAGAAGACTTTTCACACTCACTTCTGCCGTGTTGCTGCGCAGTGTTCACCGACTCTAGCCACCACATGACATTGGTGAGTGCTCCTAAGTATGGGAATGAATGAATGAATGAATGAATGAATGAATGAATGAATGAATGAAAACTTTATTTAACAGATTGCAGAATGGGTACAATACAGTATGGCTCAATACACACAACTGTTAAGGGGATGCAGACCAGAGAAAGACTTTCGTCTTGTTTACATCAGGGTCCCCCATTTTCAATTCATAGTGACATTTATGACATACACAACATACATGACATACAGATACAGGTATATAGTACTGTTTAGGGCTGGGCAATTCATCAAAAAAAATTGCAATCTCGATTCATAGACCTATGCAATCTCATTTCTAAGTTTTTATATAAAAAAGAAGTTATAAATATATATATTTTTAAATGATTTTATTGAAGAAATAAGAATCGTGATCTCAATTCTTAGAGAAAAATCGTGATTAACATTTTAGCAAGAATCGCCCAGCCCTAGTACTGTTACATTTGTGAATTGTGACATATACGATTATGCAAATATACAGTGATGTTACCCATAGATCCTAACAGAGAATATATACATAATGGGGAGAAGACTGTACATTAGGAGGGGGTGGGCGGGTGGGAGAAAAAATATACATACGGTGGGGAGGAAACTGTCTATTAGGAGGGGGTGGGGGGGGTTGGACATTTACGGTGGCCAGTTTCGAATTGCAGCCTCCCATAGGTGCTCTTTAAGAGCGGTTTTGAATGTGGGTAGGGATTCACATCTTTTTATGGCTGTGGGTAGGGCGTTCCACATTGTTGTGGCATAATTGCGAAATGTGTTTAGTCCCTTGTTTGTGCCGAATCTGGGTTGCACATGATTTGTGGAACTCCCTCTGGTGTTGTGGGCGTGGTATTCACTGACCTTTGGGAAGTATTTCGACATGTACAGTACATGGGAGGGAAAGTGTGTTTTGGGAAAGTGTGCCATACAAAAAAGAAATCTATGAAAAAGTGATGCACATGAAAGACGGGAAAGGATAGTGTGGCAAACAAAAAAAGAAAGGGATGAAAGTGAGGGAAAGGAAAGGAACACTGAGGTAAACCTACCTGCGATGGTCTTGATGACGACAGGCAGCGACCTGAGTTTAGAGAACACGGCTGATGACGCAGGAACAGATTGGAACAGTTAACGTGGGCCATTTACTGTTAGAGCAAAGGTTTAACGATATGAAAATTGGCAGTGGTTTGCATGATTTGGAAGTAGAACCCGCACACCGAGGTGTCATTTAGACCAGGCATTCTCAAAGTACGACCTGCGGGCCAGTGGCGGCCCCTCGGAAGCGTTTCTGGCGGCCTGCGATGATTTTTTATTTTTTTTACTATCTTTTTTCCCCCTCCTCTTTTTCCGATTGTTCTCCCATCCCACCGTTAGTCGTTATGCCAATTCCCAACTCCCTTCCTGGTTGTTGCGCACCCCCCCTACTGTTGGTCCGGGAGGCCGGAGACTATCACATGCTATCCTCCGACACATGCGCAGCCAGCCGGCAGCCAGCCTGGCAGCTCAGATTCTCACTGGGAGAGTGTAACGTGTGGAAGGTCGCACTACCTCCCTCCAGATCCTTCCTTCGCTGAGCAGGCGCCCCGACCGAACTGTAGGAGTATTTTTCTGTTTACAACGCCCAGGACCCACCCATCAGCTTTCCCACCCTCTAATACTGCCAATTGTATTAGTACGGACGACCAGCCAAACTGAAAACAATGTGAAGAGCTGGGATCGAACACGCGAACCCAGCGTCTCCAGCATTGGTGGTGAGTGCCTTGCCCACTGCACCACCTGGCCGCCCCCGCGATGAGTTGTTATGGTGTATATTGTGCATGCGTTATATTTGGTCCGGTTCCAAATCAGAATCAGAAAGCTCTTTTATTGCCAAGTAAGTTTGCACATACAAGGAATTTGTTTTGGTGGTTTGGTGCAACATTAACTCATTCAACGCCAGACCCGATGATAGTCGGGTTAATTCGCCGACCGTTCAGCGCCAATCACGAGTATAGTCGGTTTTCGTTATTTCTTTTATTAGCGATATCCATTCATTTTCATCCATCCAGCCTGATGTTATCATTGGGAATGGGTCTGAGCTAGGGCTGGGCGATATGGCCAAAAACGTTATCGCGATAAAATTATTAAATAATTTTCATATAATTCGATATCTATAATTATCGTCGATATAATTTCTGTCAAGTTTAATTAACTTCTTATGCCCGGCGCCGATGGACGGGCTATTAATAGACTTGTTTTGCTGCTGCGAATGTCTCGAGTTGATGTCGTCATCAGTCCGCGCACGTTAGCAGTTAGCCAGAGCAAGCGGTGTATCCATGACAATGTACTAACTATCACCATAATATACTCCGTTCCGCCCCAATACATTGCAACGACGTCCACCGCATACCCCACACTACTCTAACCGTGGCCTCAGAATTCACGCCACACACCCACTCGGCACGTAAACTATAAAATAGCGGCGTGCAAGCTAATTATCCTAGCCAGCCTTGTTTCTAATGTGTTGTTTTGCTGCTGTGAACGTCTCGAGTTGATGTCGTCATCAGTCCGCGCACGTTAGCAGTTAGCCAGAGCAAGCGGTGTATCCCATGACAATGTACTAACTATCACCATAAAATACTCTGTTCCGCCCCAATACATTGCAACGACGTCCACCGCATACCCCACACTACTCTAACCGTGGCCTCAGAATTCACGCCACACACCCACTCGGCACGTAAACTATAAAATAGCGGCGTGCAAGCTAATTATCCTAGCCAGCCTTGTTTACTACCCAGAGGCAGAGGTAGCGGGTCTCCTTCGCTGTCGGCCATCTCCTTCACTGATTGGTTGTTAGTGCGTGTGCTCATATCCAAGCTTGGAAAATCGATATATCGAAACTTTGCGACCACGTTTCATGTTTATTTCGAGGAAATAATTTATCGCGATAGTTATCGTTATCGTTTTATCGCCCAGCCCCAGTCTGAGCTCGCAAAAGGGCAAATACCGCCTACGCCTTCCATCTGGTAGTACACTCCATTAGAAATGGTGTAGTTTCTTTTCTGGAACGATCCGAGCCGTGCGGGTGGGGTTTAAATACTCAGGCGAGGTAGGCCTATACAACGATGGCATGGAACAGTAACCCCGCCTGCCCGTTCATGTGTAACGCTCTGTAATGTGGGATGGACCTCCACAAGCAGTATTTGGAATGGCGATCAGATAATTGGATTATTTCTTTTGCATTACATCAGATACCAGGTAAGGACTCTATATATAAAATCTTGCGTTGATCTGATATTTATTTCTACCGCAATCACGGCTGTGTGTGTGTGTGCCGTTGGGTGCAGGAGGGAACTGGGGGAGCCTCGCGCTACGAGGGCCATTTCATTTTTGCATGAGGAAGGATAATAATGATAATCTAGCGTTGATTTCAGGAAGATTCGATAATCAGGCGAAACATGACAACGTGTTTAGTGTATTCCACTAAAGGGCTATTATCACGTCTTTTCCTGGGATTACTAAGAATCACCAAAACTATTCATATTCAAAACGGTATAAAACGGAAATGCACGGATGAAAAAACAATCTGTTTTGTGCATGTTGACTGGAAGCAACTCACTGACAATCGACGGGTGTATTAGACCCATAGATATAATATAAGATATATTTTAAGCACTCGCAAGTGAACAAAGCGCCCCATTGACTTACAGTGCTGGCGTAATAGCGCCTTCTGGTGCCCCGACCTGTGGCGCAGAATGAGTTAACAGAATTAAAAGGAAAATTAAATGGAATATATAAACTAAATTAGAATAAAAGTACAATAGAATATAATATAGGACAGGGCTGTACAATTGTGCAGGATTTAGTAGTAGAGTATACACTAAATTAGAATATAAAATACAGTGGAATAGAATAGACTTCATAGAACCATTCAAGATTCAAGATTGTTTATTGTCATGTGCACAGTTAAACAGACAGTTTGCCGTACAATGAAAATCTTACTTTGCTAGTCCACCCTTCACACAAAATCACACAATACTTAACTAAAAAAATGTGTTTACCATCCTACAACATCACCCAGTACTGTGCTTTTAAGAAGGTAAAACAGCGGCCCCTGGGCTAAACTGTCAAATTAGGAATGACAGCTTGTTGAAAGCTTGCTAGGCTAGTGGTTGCATGGCAACTAGGCATATCGCGAGTCATGTATGTTTCTTGGGTGGCCCTCAATCCAATGTTGACTCCATAAATTGGCACTCAGTCATCAAAACGGTGAGAACGCCCGATTTAGACGTATCTATTGAACAACTATGACAACTTTTTGACCCACCATGGATCTTTGTCAGATCGTAAAGGATCGATATAGAGGTCTAAATTATATCTCGGTCTGCGGATTCTACTTCCAAATCATTTATCGCTGTAAAATAAACCACCACGACCAGTTCAAAGGGGCATTTCAACAAAATAACAACGCTGATGTGTTTCGCACACAATCTAACACATATCTCACAACGGTAAACAGTCTTGCACAAACCAACGACTCGCAAGATATTGAGTTAATGAGTTTCAATTTGTCCTCATGTGATGTCATCCAAGGGAATCTTTGTCACAATTACAGCTCGGTGAAAATAAATAAATAGCATAGTCTAAAGATTTATGGAGGGATAGTTAGTAGAATATAGACGTTTGTAAATTGATTTATAGACAGTGAATAGTTCTCAACTGCTGTGATTGCTGGGACAGAATAATAATAATAATAATAATAATAATGTGAAATACCCCTTTAAGAGAGTAAATACTAACCGTACTGAATGAGAATATTTACTTACCCACGGTAAACGTCCAAATACCGGACAACCACTTGAATAAGGTCTGTATGCCTGAAATATGAAGAAAAATATTCAGCGTCAATCCTCTAGTCTTATAATATAACATACAAAATGTCTGATTAGTTCATAAAGTAACAAAGATTCTAGAAATTTAAGAATAAATATTATTTCATGTACCACGGACAGTTCCAACAATACGGCTCACCCAGCTCCATAGGGATGACAGGCCTGAAACAGATAAAAAAAACGTCATAAAAAAGAAAAGAAAAAATAATTACATTTGATTTAAATTCACCACCTACTGTATATCCAAAGGTGATAATTATATAAGGTTTAAACATTGTAACACAAACATCTGAGAGGGAAGAAAGCCTTGTGTGGAATAAAAATTATGTAACTGTAATTGTGTGGTGTTTGTGATACTCACCCAATGTTTGCGTGGTTATTGGGATTTTAAAACAATAAAGCCACATTATTGTAAAAAAAAAAAAAAGAAAAAAAAAACATACAGATGTCAACTTTATCTATATTACAGGCTATCTAGGACAGCATGGATTTCTAGATTTACCTCTGCTAGATCACATTTAGCAATACAAGTGCTATTTGTTTTTCTGTGATAAGAAAATAAATCCCATAATCAATATGAATGGAATACATCTTGAACAAATATAAAAGAAACAAGGTGGAGGCAGACAGTAAAGGTATAGCGGCCTCTGGCTAGCGGCGACTAGCGGCCTCCAGGCTCCAAAACAGGGGGCAGCGACGGCTGCCAGACATTGACCTTGGACTAATAGGAACCCAAGGAGGACAATACACTACCTGAAGCATACTGCACCTTATGTGACACTGTGAATATATATTTCATTTAGTTAGATAGTTAAATTATATTGACCAAATTGTTTACACTGCTGTGTTGTTTTTTACTAACTGTACCTCCCCCCTTCCCCCATGCTCAGTATATTTGTACTGTATTTATTTCTGTATATTTTATTTCATTCTTATTCTATTTTACTCTACTCTTATCCTAGGCAACTTGATTGATTTGTGTTATTATTCTAATTTGTGACCTGTCCTGTCTAAATGTTTAAATGTTGAGCGATTTGCAGTGTCAAATTTCCCACGGGATAATAAAAGTATTTCCATTCTATTCTATTCGTATAGTAAACTTTTGTTTAAATCTTACCATGTTTACTTCTACAATTGCCACACTTTCTACCATGTATGCAATATAAATTTTATTTATGTTCTCCACAGAAAAAATGTATAAATAAAATGAGGCCAAGGCCAATGTGTCTCTTACTAGTTACGCTGCTGGCCAGTATGACTGATTAGTTATTACCATAGTGTCTTTATACCTGTTTCACTGTACATATTAATACTACAACTCTGTACATCTGATTAGCACTATTACTAATTTAT
This sequence comes from Notolepis coatsorum, assembly GCF_963971535.1. Lineage (NCBI taxonomy): Eukaryota > Metazoa > Chordata > Actinopteri > Aulopiformes > Paralepididae > Notolepis > Notolepis coatsorum. The sequence continues at coordinate 25,515,994 of NC_140174.1, read as the reverse complement.
ATATTTTATACCCAATTTAATCACCTGTACATTGTATATTACTATTACACTTTATTGTTACATTTGCAATCTGGTTGGATGCCAAACTTATTTCCGTTATTATATATATTATTATACTTGTGCTGTATATTGACAATACATTTTAATCTAATCTAATATTGAACAAATTATTAATTGCATTATTTCCTTTTATTAAACATTGAAAACAGGTCCCACAGACCCAAACAACACACAGGGGTTAAGTCTAAAGGCTTAACCCTTTCACTACCACACTACAGAAGGTTAACCCTTTCACTACCACACTACAGACGGTTGGGTTAACACTTTGTCGTGTGGCAGTGAAAGGGTTAACCTTCTGTATTGTCGCAGTGAAAGGGTTAACCATTTTGGTAGTGTGGTAGTTAAAGGAGGGGAATACCACCCATTTTAAATATTCACATATTCTCTGATTTCTAGCTTTAGTAGAGTGGTGCATGTTCACAAATACTGACTGAACTGTCCTGGGGCACAGGAAGAACATGTTTGAATGCTTAAAACGGTTGGCATCCTCCTATTTGAGAGTAAACATGTCTTGAAAAAGGTTCATCTTAACTATTTAACTACTATAAGCTGTTCGTAATACAGACAAAAAAACGACTTATTGTTATTTTGGAATAAGGAAAGGGTTATACTGTCATCTCGTCAAACCAAGGCCCTTGACCTTGACCATAGGAGGTGTGACAGTGGACTTATGGACTGGAGTAGATAGATAGAAAACTTTATTGCCATTTCAACACATGGTTGATTGGGATTTGTCTTGGAGGTGACCTCCTGACTACTAAACCCACCAGTGAGAGCGCAGAAGATACGGATGGGCCATCGGATCAGCGCTGGGAGAGCTGCAGAGGAACAACACAGTTCAGTATCACCAAGAGACAACATCTCTATAGTTCGTTTATTAGACACGCAATGTAGCTGGTGTGTGGAAGGGGGATCTGTCACACAGAATAATGACAAAACACAAGTTCATTAGTTCAAAACAGGACTGACCCTGTGAGAATCTGTAGAGGATATACCCCACTACAGTTAGAATTCCAGTCAGGACGGTGTTGAAATTCAGCCCAATGAGTTGGTTCAACCACAGACCTGGGGGGGGGGGGAGAGAGAGAAGGGGGGGGGGGGGGGGGGGTTGTGAGAGAGAAGGGGGGGGGGGTTGTGAGAGAGGGAGATAGAAGGGGGGGGGGGGTGAGAGGGAGAGAGAAGGGGGGGTTGTGAGAGAGGGAGAGAGAAGGGGGGGGTACACAAAGACAGTGTAGCAAGCAATGTTCACAACTTACACAACTCTTACATTTGACCCAAATAGCTTATCTGGGGAGGTAAAAAAAAGAAATCTAAAAATAGCCAAAGCCTACACGAAAACAATAGTTTTTGAGTGGTGTGTTCATTGTCCAGAACTCACTAAAAACTCAACAAATACAATACAAGTAGCCTACAGTTCGATCGTCACGATCCAATGACAACAACGCAATTAGACATAATACTGCCACAAGTGTGGTCCATCGGAAAGTAACCACCCAGAATAAAACGTCCGAAAAGACAACGGCTACTCTCCATACTCCTCACCTGTAACGGGATTGTCAGACTTGTCTGTCCCATCTAGGCAGTAGGCGGACTCGGCGGTACAGGCGCTGTCCACTTTACAGTCGCACTCCATATTCTTCCTCCATCAAGTAGCACCACAACACAAGACTACTGTTATAGGCCCCTCCCACATTCCGCCACGCGGAACTACTTACCTGTACGTATATATCTGTGTGTACAGGCTGTACCCGCATAGCTCAATACACTACACAGGCCAATAGGGTCCAGCTGCAGCGCCGTTGAATCCTCTCAAGGGGCAAGCCTGTGGCAGCCACGAACTGGCGCTGTGTTATTGGATTGATTGATTGAAAATTGTATTAATGTCCTGGCTGTACGCCTTGTTTCGAACTGGTTATGCTTAGGCCCTCTTTCGAAGTCGGTTATGCTTAGAGTTTGGAATCAGAGCTGGTGGTCTATCGCCCTGCTCTAAAGCATAGCTGTCAACCATCCCGTTTTTGCCGGGATTGTCCCGTATTTCAAACCTTCATTTCCGCCGTCATCCTGTTCCCGTATTTTTCCTGTTGTTTTTTTTTGTTTAAATTTTTACAAAATGGCTGCAATTGCCCTCCGTGACGACAGGTGGCAGCAGTGTAGATTAAAACGTTAGCACAGGAAGTCAGACCGGAGGACGGTTGCGACCCAAAGAAGAAGAACAGCGAACAGATAAAGGAGGGGTTTAGTGTGAAATGTATTACATTCTACAACTACCTACCTGTGATACCGGCAAAGTGGGGTTGTTCCCGGAGAGCTCACTCTCGGCCGTGGTTTCTCAGTGTATAATGTATGGTGCTCTCCCTCAACATGCGAGTAGGGTGAGACAACACCATTATTTAGTCCAAATAATACCCTACTTTATACTATATTATTGTCGTTCGTTTAATGTAAAGTCAGTCTTACATTGGCACTGCTTTAACGTTGCATTTACCCATAATACATTGGAATTAGGGATGTCCGATATTATCGGCCGATATTGGCATTAAAATGTGATATCGGAAATTATCGGTATCGGTTTAAAAAAAATAAAAAAGTTTACATTTATTTCACCTTTATTTACCCAGGCAAGCAAGTAAGAACAAATTCTGATTTTATTTATTGTCAAAAGTATGCATAATGTTGTTAATTCCATGACAAGATATATGTAATGTTAATTACCTGAAATTATGAATACTTTTTTATGAAAATATTTTTTTTAAACAGATACCGATAATTTTCCGATATCACATTTGAATGCCAATATCGGCCGATAATATCGGACATCCCTAATTCCAATGTATTAACTTGAAACATGTAATGGCCAAGCCTGCCTGCACGAGTAGGGTCCAGCTGCAGCGCCGGAGAATCCTCTCAAGGGGCAAGCCTGTGGCAGCCACGAACCTGCGCTGTTTTAAGTGAGCGTATATCGGTATCGGAAATTAAGAGTTGGACAATATCTGTATATCGGTATCGGTAAAAAAGCCAATATCGAGCATCCCTAATTGGAATCAATTGAAATGTTTTATTTTTTATTACAAAGGCAGGATTAGGAAAAGAAAAACAAACAAACATCTTTTTCAATTGAACGTTTTTTTTCTTAGCCAAGTAGGCTGTATAAAGCAATCAATTCTTAATGCACTTAAACTTAAACATCTGTGATCTTGTTAACAACATAACATGTATGACGGCTTGCATAATTATCAGACTAACCAGAGCTAGCATAAACCCAGTAACACCAGCAGCATTTACAAAAACAAACAAAACATATACATTCTAAGTATAAATGGCCAATAAAGGATTTCAACTCTACAACCCTTCCAACTGAGTTAACCATATTACTTGGAGACATGTATAGCCAGCGTAGCAGAGGTTCATGGTACAGCTATCACAGACCTGAGCTGGAATGACTAATGATGACAATAGTGCTGATTTGACACAGTTGAGACTCATTTGTTCAGCTGAGCAACCAGAGCGTCGATTAGCTCTTGTTTCTTGGTCCCGGTGGTCCGAACCCCAAATTGCTTACAGGCGTCCTTCAACACAGGCACCGTGAGCTTTCCCAGGGTGCCGTTCTGTACGTGTGCCCTCAGCTCGTCCTCCGGAATCTCCACCTTAAGCTTCTTCTCAGCCCCACCACCTGCATCAGCTGCATGTGTGCACACACACACACACACACACACACACACACACACACACACACAAGATCACAACAAAAATCCATTAACAAAATAAACTCCTTTGAAATTTGGTCCCCAACTTCACATCCCTTCTCCTGTTCCTTCTTGCCTCAACCACCCCCTTACACTGTTTATTTTTCTCATATTTTTATATTCAGTTATTATATTGTTTACACTGTTTATTTTAACTCATTTTTATATTCAGAATTAATTATATCGTTTACACCGTTTATTTTCCTCATATTTTTATATTCAGAGTTAATTATATTGTTTACACCATTTATTTTGTCCTCATATTTTTATGTTCAGATCTAATTTTATTGCCTATATTTATATCTTTCTACTATTACCCTGCCTATACCTGTACCTCCCCTCCCCCCTCCTGCTATGATGCCTGAATTTCCAAGAGGATCAATAAAGGAATATCTTATGTCATCTTATCTTGAAACATCATTCAGAATGGTTCACACATTGGACACAGGAATGGCCTCTCCCGTACACTGTTCCTATAAAATTCACTAGATCCTTCTTCAATCTCCTGACGTCCTCATCGACGAAGGAAAACGTCAAAGCCCATGTATGTGAAATTAGCTCTGCGTTTATTCTGAGATGTTCTGAGCTCGGACCTGTTTTGCGCTTGGCGGCTGGCTTGTTCTCTGGGTTGTAGCCTTCAGGGTAGACCAGGTCCTTGAACTCCTGGGCCAGGGGACCCAATCGCTTGTCCATCTGCTCCACCTTAGGCACTGAGTGAGAGTGAGAGTGGAAAGTGTAAGATTCAGTTTCCCAGAATAAACCGCTTCCCTTAAGTGGCGATTATGAACATTGGACAGGTGTAATCGTAGTCCTGAAGTCTCTGTGTGTGTGTGTGTGTGTGTGTGTGTGTCTTACTGGTGTAGTCCTCTATAGATTCTGGAGCCATCATGTCCAGAGCCAAGGCCTCCAGGTTCCTGTAGTGCTGCTGAATGACTGGGTTCTCAAATGCTTCGATCCTGCAAACACAGACACTCATATATAATTCCTAAGCAAGTTTCATGACCCATGAAATCCACTCACAACCCAGCAGTGTAGAACTTCAAAGACACACAGGTGTCAATCTGAAAACCATTTTTATTTGTTTTCCAAAAGCGTAACCCTTCAGTAGATACAAAGGTCTTCGTCTCGACTGTAGAGTAATGTTGCGTTCCCCTTTCTACACTGCTTTCATGTTAGGTTGGAGACAGCATGGAGCAAGCCTGGAGCAAGCCTGGAGCAAGCCTGGATCAGTCGTGCCCCACCCCCCTTTTAAAAAATTACAGAGAATCTGTACAAAGTGGGCACGGGGCGACAGTGGCTCAGGAGGTAGAGCCGTCGTCTGGTAATCAGAAGGTTCCCGGTTCGATTCCAGCTCCTCTCGGCAGCATGTCAAAGTGTCTTTGAGCAACACCTAACCCCTAACTGCTCCTGACGAGCAGGTCGGCACCTTGCATGGTCGCCGTCGGTGAGTGAATGTGTGAGTGAATGGGTGAATGTGAGGCTTAAGTTGTAAAGCGCTTTGGGGCGGCTACGTGGCGTAGTGGGCAAGGCGCTCGCCACGAATGCGGAGACGCTGGGTTCGCCTGTTCGAGCCCAGCGCTCCACATTGTTTTCAGTTTAGCTGGTCATCCGTACTAATACACATTGGCCGTATTAGGGGGTGGGAAACTGATGGGTGGGGATCGGGCGTTGTGGACAGCGACTCCTACAGGTCGGTTGGTGCGCCTGCGCAGTAGAATCAGGAAGTGTCGGGGGCAGCGTGAGCCTCCCACGCGTTACTCCTCGCCACTGAGAGATCGAGCTGCGCAGGTGAAAAGATGCGACTGCTGTTACCTCAAGTACCGGAGGGGACTTGTGCTATGTATGACTTAGTCCACATTGCAGCCGGCTTGTGGGAGGCAAGAAACAGCGTTCGTGACAGGGGAGGGTTGAATTGGATGATACGAAATTGGGATGGGAGAAAAATATAGAAAATGGGAGAAAAAGTGGATAAAAAAAAAGTTGTAAAGCGCTTTGGATAAAAGCTCCATAAATGCAGTCCATTACTGCCGATAGTGACTCAGGGTGCTGGGATCCATGCTACTTTTGATATAAATCAACAAAATTTTCCACCGGTTAAATGGGACTAAACCCTTTTTATTTATTTATTTACATAACCACATCTTTAAAATACGACGCTTAATACCTTGATATTAATTTGATATGACAAAGAGCGGTAGCTATCACAGACCTGCGCCAGAATGCCTACTAATAACAATAGTGCTGATTTTACACAGTCAGCTGAGCAATCAGAGTGTCGATTAGCTCTTTGTTTCTTGGTCCCGCTGGTCCAAACCCCAAACTGCTTACAAGCGTCTTTCAACACAGGCACCGTGAGCTTTCCCAGGGTGCCGTTCTGTACGTGTGACCTCGGCTTGTCAGGTGACTGAGAATCTGTACGAAGTGGGCACTGCTGATAGTGAGTCAGGGCGCTGGATCCAGGCTACTCGTCGTGTTTACACCAAAATATTCCACCAGTTAAATGGGACTAAGCCTTTTTTTATTTCATTAAACATAACCACATCTTAATGGTTCGATGTTCATTTTGTATGACAAAGAGCGGTAGCTGTCTGACCCTAAAGTGCGGTTTACATTTACATTTAGCTGATGCTTTTATCCAAAACGACGTACAAGTTCTGTACAACAAGTCAGCAGGAAGGGTACAACTCTGGCAGCGAAGGGTAAGTAACATTGTTCGTCAAACAGTGTTGAACTTGAGTGGTACAGTCTTGAGCGCATAGTAGTATCTAGACATATTAGCATTGTAGTAATATAGTAGTAATATAGGCAAGGTAGATTCCTTAGTAGCAAAGTGCATAATAGTAGAGGTTTACTCAGTAGCGAATGAACGGTGGTATAATATGGTACCTGTATGTGAAACGCAGCTTGGAGACGATCTCCTTCATCTTGTCCACCTGGGTGTCTGAGGCAGAGGGGCACTCGTGGACATCCAGGGTTCGAATATCGTCAGCGTAGGGCAGGAAGATGACGTTGAAACCTGACGAAGGACGAGACAACACAGGTCACCACGATGTAGCTGTTTTTACTGGGGCTGTCAGTTTATCGCATTAATTAGATTAATTAATTACACAGCAAATTATCACGTTATGAAAATTAACTCAAAATTAACTAAAATTATTTTATTTATTTAATGTCATTCATTCCATAAGAACGTAGAATAAACATTTACAAACTTTTATTTAATATTTTTTTGTGTGTGTGTGTGTGTGTGTGTGTGTGTGTGTGTGTGTGTGTGTGTGTGTGTGTGTGTGTGTGTGTGCGCCATTGGGTGGGGCCGGGGGACAAATACACTGGAGGAAAGTAACCCAGCTCAGCACTGCCCAAATTATATCATCACTATTGCCTGTTTGAAGGATATCATCCTCAAACACATATACACCTACATGCCTTGTAGAATTCCACACATAAGAAAGAAAGATACTGGGATGAATAAACAAAATAGGAAATGAAATGTAGAAATGCATGCAATACATAAATAAATATGAATCTCCATATATGAAATAGAACATTTAGATAAGGTGCTACTGAGATGTTTTGGTGAGTTCTTTGTTTTTTTGTGGAAGTAGCCCTTCTTAAAAATGCATGAACATTCACTGATAATTGGTCTGTAGTGGAGTCTACAAGGTCTACATTGCCGGACCATGTAGAATCCGGACCTTGTAGACTGACATAATTCTGTGCATAGTTTAGTCTACACAGGCCATATTTCAAATAATCAAAATCTTACTTCATTCATCTTAAACATTCTTGATTTGGGGGATTGGTAGTTCCCATGAAATCTGAAGTTGTTCAAACGACAACAGCGATCCACCTTGAATTAAATCACACAACCGAGTGAAACCTTGTTGGCTGCGTCACAGTCACGAAAGGGGCTACTTAATTAATTAATCCAATCCACTTTATTTATAGAGCACATTTTAAAAAAGTGCTGTACAAGTCCCACAACATAAGATAAAAAAAAAAAAAAAAAAAAAAATTACTTTTTTCTCTCTCTCGAAGCTTGGCCCCGAAGCTTCGATTGCCAAAAAAAGCTTCTAAGGTCAGCCCTAATTCCCAGTGTCAGAAATACTGTGTCTGTTACTAGACTTGAGTAAATTGTAATGAACCAAATGAGAATATCAATTCAAAATTATTATTATTATTATTATTATTATTATTATTATTATTATAATTTTTTTTTTTTACTGTGAATAACACCATGCTAAAATTTACCAGACCTGAAAAATCTAAGCAAATGAATATGATTAAACAGAAGGTTTTGTAGATACAGTACTGAATTCTGCCATCCGGACACATTTTTTAAATATGATTATAGAATATAAAATATCAGGCCTAAAATGGTTATGCGATTAAAAATATTAATTAATTACAAATCCTGTAATTAATTAGATAAAAAAAATGTATGGCCTGACAGCACTAGTTTTTACTGCTGCGCAGACACTCAAACGTGCATTTTCTGTTTCTGGCCTGTTAATGGGAACACTTAATACAAAAAAGGTTCTCATACGACCTCACAGGGGTGGGAATCCCCCGAGGCCTCAGTCACGATACTAGTCACGATATTGTAATACTGCGATATATTGCGATTTATTACAGTTTTTCAATTGCAAATCACATCCCCAACGGAAAACCTTGTCAACGTCCCCTACTCAGTCTCCCTCTCAGCCTTCCTATGTCTCAATAAATAACCTTCTTTCCTGTGTCTCCCCTACTCCGTCTCCCTCTCAGCCTTCCTACTATCTCAATAAATAACATTCTCTCCTGTGTCTCCCCTACTCAGTCTCCCTCTCAGCCTTCCAACTGTCTCAATAAAGAACCTTCTCTCCTGTGTCCCCTACAGTACTGTCTCCCTCACAGCCTTCCTACTGTCTCAATAAATAACCTTCTCTCCTGTGTCCCCTACAGTACTGTCTCCCTCTCAGCCTTCCTACTGTCTCAATAAAGAACTAGTCATGATATTGTAATACTGCGATATATTACCATTTTTCAATTGCAAATAATAATAATAATAATTAATTTAATTTATATAGTGCTTCTCAATAACCCGAAGTCGCTGACAATAGTCGGGAGCAAATGTAAAAACAAAGAAACAAAAGCAAAGAAACAAAACAAAGAAACAACAAAGAAACAAAAACAAAAGGAACATGAGACCATGGGGGGAACAGGGAAGACAGCATGATAGCACAAAAAGACTGGAGACAGACATCAATCAGGTTGGAGGGGGGGTTGAAGGCAAGGGAGAACAGGTGGGTTTTGAGGCGAGCTTTGAAGGTGGAGAGTGTAGGGGAGTCTCTGATGGACTGGGGGAGGGAGTTCCAGAGTCGGGGTGCAGTACGAGAGAAGATCTCCAAAGTTTTTAAGTTTGGATGTCGGGACAGTGAGGGAGGCAGTGGAGGAGGACCGGAGGGAACGGGTGGGGCGGTAGGGAAGAAGGAGATCAGTCAGGTAGGGGGGGGCTTTGAAGGTGAGGAGTAGTGTTTTAAAGTTTATGCCGTGTTTGATCGGGAGCCAGTGGAGAGAGTGGAGGACAGGAGTGATGTGTTCGCGGGACCGGGTGTTAGTGAGGAGGCGGGCGGCTGAATTTTGGACCATTTGCAGTTTATGGAGGGAGCGGGAGGTGATACCAGTGAGGAGGGAGTTGCAATAGTCCAGGCGGGAGGAGATGAAGGCGTGAATGAGGGATTCAGCAGCAGGGGGGGAGAGGCAGTGACGGATTTTTGCAATGTTGCGGAGGTGAAAGTAGGATATTTTTACGATGGAGCGGCCATGGGGGTCAAATGAGAGGGTGGGGTCAAGGAGGACACCAAGGTTTCGGACTAGGGGGGAGGGGGTGATGGTGGAGTCGTTGATGGTGAGTATGATGGGTCCGGATCTGGTGAGGGTGGTTTTGGTGCCAATAATGAGAAGTTCCGTCTCGTCACTGTTCAATTTGAGGAAGTTGTGAGTCATCCAAGTTTGGAGTTCGGTAATGCAGGATTCGATGTGACTGAGGGGTGGGCTGTGGGGGGATTGTGTACTGATGTAGATTTGGGTGTCATCAGCGTAGCAGTGGAAGTTGAGGTGGTATTTACGGATGATGTGACCAAGGGAGAGAATGTAGCAGATGAAGAGCAGGGGGCCAAGGACTGAGCCTTGGGGGACCCCCTGTGTGACTGGGGAGGGGGAGAAGGTGTGGCCGGAGAGGGAGATGAATTGGTGTCGGTCTGTGAGGTAGGAGGAGAACCAGCCAAGTGCTGTGCCCTCAACACCCAGTTGGTGCAGCCTTTGGAGGAGGATGGAGTGACACACTGTGTCAAAGGCTGCACTGAGATCGAGTAGGATCAGGATGTTGAGGGCACCGGAATCAGCGGAGATGAGGAGGTCGTTGATGACTTTAACCAGTGCAGTTTCAGTGCTGTGAGCGGGACGGAAGCCAGACTGAAGGGGTTCATAGAGGATGTTGGACTGGAGATGGGAGTGGAGTTGGGAGGCAGCAATGCGTTCCAGTGTTTTGGAGAAAAAAGGAAGATTGGATATGGGGCGGTAGTTGGAGAGGTTGGATGGGTCGAGAGTGGGTTTTTTGAGGACAGGGGTGACAGTGGCAAGTTTATAGGGGGAGGGGACGTGGCCTAGGGATAGTGACTGGTTGAAAAGGGCGGTGAGGTGGGGGATGAGAGCAGGGAGGCAGGCTTTGGTGAGAGTAGTGGGGAGGGGGTCAAGGGAGCAGGTAGTGGTCTTGGAGGTGGTCATGAGGTCCATGATGAAGGAGGAGTCGACTGGGGCGAAGGCAGTAAAAGGGGTGGGCGGGATGGAGTCAGGTGGGGGTAAAATGATAGTGGGGGGGCGAGGGTGGGGGAATTGGCGACGCGGGCAGTCAGTGAGCTGTTGATTAGAGATATTTTATTATTGAAGAAGAGGAGAAACGAGTTGCAGAGGTCAGGGGAGGAGAGTGAGTTATTGTCCGGGGGTTGTAGGAGTTTCTTGACAGTGGAGAAGAGGGTCCGGGGGTTGCGGTTGCTGCTGTTGATGATGGTGGAGTATCCCCATCACATCCCCAACGGAAAACCTTGTCAACTTCTGCAATAGCAATATATATACATCATCTGTTTTTATCTAATAAGACAATGTTTTCAGTCTGTTCAATAGTTAGTATTGTATTTGTGGTTGGAGCCTTTTTGTGTTGTGATTTTGCAGATATTGAGAATGTACTCAAGCTAAAGTTTTTTTTTTTATGTTTCTATTGTTTTGTTATTACTCCAAAGTTTTATGTTATGTGTCCGGACCCCAGGAAGAGTAGTCTTTCACCCATGGGTGTGGACTAATGGGGATCCATATAATAAACAAATTATTGCAGCAAAATAGGATTGTCAAGATTTTTTTAATTAAAATTATTTTTTATATCGATACTAAGGAAAGGAACGGGTGAAATGAGGTGGTAACTGCGTTGCCCCTCAACATTGCGTCTCGGTGCATCGGTGCTATTTGCGTCGATTTAAATGAGGTAATATGGGCAGAACATGTTCCCCTTTCTATGCAAATGTTATTCTAAATTATATTTAGAAGGAGAATATCACTATTTGATTTAAGCGAGACCGAAATCATCCGGAGACACAGGTTGCTAGCTCAAGCTATTCTTGATTTACTCAATGAAATCAAGGATGATATTGAGCCAGCCACCCAGAGATCCCATGCAATCTTATTTATTATTTAAATACTGTTATGTAAGATGAATAGATAGGCCTGGGCTAAAAAATTTTGTAAAATAAATTCAACCTGCTTTATTGTAATATACAACGTGATAAAACTGACTCGATCTGCTTCGCGCTGCGTAGGGGCTCGCAGCTCGATAACCATTTATAGGCAGTTTGTGTTTTAATAAAATCATGTTATTCAGCAGTAGGCTATTATGAGCAAATCACAGCGCAATCCATTCTTTGTGAATTCGCCCCTGGGTCAGTATCGATATAATATCGGCACGCAAAATATATCAATATATCGCTGTGTCCACCCCCCCCCCCCCTATAGATCATACGACCATGCCAAGCCTTGTGATCTCTGGGTTCCTCGGATACAGTTTGCATGAGGTGCAGAGTGGCATTCAGTGCAGTAAGTACTTTTAATATGCTACGTCAGTTTTATGAATCTAATTTGCAGTGGATCCATCCGATGGTGGACTGACACATATAGGTCTATGTGTGGGAAACCCTGGAGACGGAATAAAATACCCAAAAAGACCAAGCACGTCTAGTTAAACCGGAACCTGTGTGGGTGTTTCCAACCAAGGACTCAAGAGGACCCCCCCCCCGACACATCACAAACCGCCTGGGCCGGTCCTTTATACCGGCAGCCATCAGGCTCTTCAACCAAGGGCTCGGACGGCCGGCTCTGCTGCCAGGAGAACTAACATTGTCAGAACTCGGGACGTGAGAACTCGACTCATATCCACGTGCACTCATTGTACTGCCTTGTATTTTGTACTTTTTATATTGCATCTACAGTATAGTATATATCGGACTGAGAAGCTCTGTATCTCCTCTCCCCCCCCATGCCGCTTTGACACCTGAATTTCCCCAAGGGGATTAATAAAGGATCATCTTATCTTATCTTAAGTCAGTCAGTCAGTTAGGGACATTCGCTAATGAAACTCTCTGGACCCGGCGGCGGTCTACCTGGCGGTGTGGTCTGGAACTTGCCCTGGTCCGTCTCCTCTCTCTGGGGCACCAGGGCTACGAAGCGAGGCGCGGTGTTCCGGCGGGAGGTGAGCCTGCACAGGGCGAACAGGTTCCTCTCGCTGCACCTCTTCAGCAGAGCCGTGAACACGCACGAGCTGCCTGGGGAACACACAGGAGGATTTACTTTAGCTTTGTTTAGTTTGATTTATGTGACCTCTCACAAAAAGATTAATACAATATTAGTACTGTATTTACTGTGGTATCGATATTGAGAATGAGTTTAATTTGATGTTTTATTGTCCACTATACTAACGTCACGGTGACCAAATGCGTCCAAATTTTTATAGGATTCTATCACATTTTCATAACAATAGCGAATATTCAGATTCAGATTCCTTTATTGAGCCATTTGTGTAAAACACATTGGTAATTGTTGCAGCAATACAGTGTATGCATTTTCTTTTCTTTTTTCACAGTAAACGACAACACCAACACAGACACAGGACAAGAAACAGTGCAGTGCAGAGGATTCATCAATAAAATACATATATATATATATATATATATATATATATATATATATATATATATATATATAGTGAAGAGTGCAGAGTTCCAGTAGGGACTAGTGCAGTGCAGTCAGTGTCATTGTGCCAGTGTCACTTGAGTGTCTTTCTCGCCCTCTTCAGCGCCCTGGAGTCGTGCAGGGACCAGAGGGAGGCCAGGGGACAGCCGATCACCCTCTCCGCGGAGCGAATCACCCGCTGCAGCTTGGCGAGATCTTTTGCCGCTGCAGCGGGGAACCAGGAGATGATGGAGTGGGTGAGGATGGACTCAATGATGGCCATGTAGAATTGGGCCATCATGGTCCTCGGCAGTTTATATTTGTTTAACTGCCGGAGGAAGAACATCCTCCCCTGGGCCTTCTTGAGCAGGCCCGTGATGTTGAGCTCCCACTTCAAATCCCGGGAGATGGTCATGCCGAGGAATCGGCCACCTGAGTGCCTCCCAGTATGATGAGAGGGGGCAGGGCTGCTTTCTTCCTGAAGTCCACTACCATCTCCACTGTCTTTTGAGCATTGAGCTCCAGGTTGTTGCAGCTGCACCAGCTCTGCAGCCTCTCGATCTCCCTCCTATAGGCCGACTCGTCCCCCCTGGAGATGAGACCCACCAGGGTGGTGTCGTCAGCAAATTTCAGGAGTTTGACCGAGGGGTGGAGAGAGGTACAGCTGTTGGTGTACAGTGAGAACAGTAGTGGGGACAGGACGCAGCCCTGCGGGGAACCGGTGCTGGTGGACCTAGAGCTGGAAATGCTCTTCCCCAGCCTCACCCGCTGAGACATGTTGGACAGGAAGTCCGTAATCCACCTGCGAGTGGAGGCCGGCACCTGCAGCAGGGATAGCTGGTGCTCCAGGATGGGTGGAAGGATGGTGTTGAAGGCCGAGCTGAAGTCCACATACAAGATCCTGACATAGTTGCCCGCACAGTCCAGATGTTCCAGCGTGTAGTGCAGAGCCATGTTCACAGCATCCTCTGTGGATCTGTTGGCTCTGTACGCGAACTGCAGCGGGTCCAGCACAGGATCAGTAATGAGCTTCAGGTGGGCCAGGACAAAGCGCTCCAGGACCTTCATGACCACAGAGGTCAGGGCGACAGGTCTGTAGTCATTAAGACCCGTGACCTTGGCCTTCTTGGGGACGGGGATGATGGTTGAGGCCTTGAAGCATGCTGGGACGTGACACAGCTCCAGCGATGCATTAAAAATTGTGGTAAACACCGGTGCGAGCTGGTCAGCACAGTGCTTCAGGGCAGACAGAGTCAGGGCCTATCCGGATTCTATCACATTTTCATAACAATAGCGAATATTACTTACCCTGCGCCGTTTTCATTGAGGTTTCTTACAAATTAACAATGTTTTATTTGTCCTATATATGCGGATAACATTTAAAATCTTAAATTGTACCATTTTGTTTCCCTTTAGACGACAAACATTATGCTAATGATGCACTTTTGTTAAGATAATTAGTTTACCATTCGCGGTCACTGTACTGAGGTCGCATTAATAGTTTACCGCTGTTCAGATCGCGTCAAAGAATAGACACGTCCCAGTGACCTGTGATAAAGGTCTTGGGAAATGTATTGTTGTAGTTTTCAACATTTTCACCTTTTAATTTTAAACCAATGCTGCCATCTACTGACAACAGAAAGTGTTGTGTATAGTCACCTTGAGAGGCTACCCTCGCACTTCCGTAAACACGTTGCCCAAAACACATTCTAGAGATTCCCACTTTTTACTGGAAATTGGGCGTGGCCGTATTTGGTCCCAGACAATAAGAGTGACTGCGATTGGTCTACGTTCCGTTATGAGTTGCGTAAAAGGTTATTTGACAGGTCTAAAAACCTTGAGTTAATGTGGTTTAGTGATGCAGATAGACTCAAATGGATTTTTTTTATCACAGGGTTTCTGCACTTGCTGAATATTTAGAGAAAGCTTTGGATAAACGCACAAACGATGTATTTTGGCCTCCGATGGTGTGCGCGGTGTAGCTTAGAAACCATGGGAAGTGATTATTATGTTCAATTGTTGTTTTTAGTGTCTTATAATCCCGTAAGGGATGGGTCGTCGGACATGACACGAAAATAAAATTTCATTCATACTATATACGGTTGTATCCCTTACATGTACGTTTTACAAAAAGAAGACATCTGTAAAAGAAGACATATTCTGTAAACAAGCAGCTAAGGTGAAACATAATGAGTAGAACCTGAGTAAAGCTGTTTAAGTTTAAACTGGTTTGAATCTACCTATCATGCTAATATGCACTCAAGACTGTAGCACTCGAGTTCGACACTGTTTGACGAACAATCTTACTGACCAGTAGCTGCCAGAGTTGTACCCTTCCTGCTGACTTGTTGTACAGAAGTCACTTTGGATAAAAGCGTCAGCTAAATTATTGAATGTAAATGTAAAAAGTATGACACAAAAACAAAGTCCTAGTCTATTGAGGTCCTTGTTGTTATTAGGAGGAGTGACGAGGGGACTTTGCTTTTGAAAGTCACAGGCAGACACTTGGGAGCTCCCGTACCTATGACTTGGTCCTCTTCGGGGTACATGAAGAACGCAGGTCGTATGTGGTAGTGCAACTTGAGTTTCTCCATTGGTTTGAAGCCAATCAGAACTATCCCTGGATCATCAAACTTCTTTAGAGAGTCCACCTCGTTCTTCTCCAGCACAATCTGCTTGTTGCCATACACCTACAGCAAACAGACAGCAGTATAAAACATAGGTTGTGATGATGTGTAATGGTTAAGACCCCCTGCCCCTGTTGGCCAGAGAATGAACCCCCCCAGAACCTTCTCTCATGTGTGTCCAGTCCACTACAGTACCATCACCCTCTCAGCCTTCCTACTGTCTCAATAAAGAACCTTCTCTCTTGTGTCTCCCCTACTGTCTCCCTCTCAGCCTTCCTACTGTCTCAATAAAGAACATTCTCTCATGTGTCTCTCCTACTCGGTCTCCCTCTCAGCCTTCCTGTCTCAATAAAGTCCAATCCAATCCAACTTTATTTATAAAGTGCTTTAACAGCCACAGGGGCACAAAGTGCTGTACAGAGGGAGCATATTAAAAACGATAAGCAGCACTAAAAATAGATAAAAAAAAAAAAAAACAAGAGTAGCAAAACAGAGAAGAAAACAAAATAGGTAAACATAGGCAGCAATACAAATTTAAATAAATCAGAGTACTTAAAAAAGAATATATATATATTTAAAAGCAAAGGACACAGTAACAGAACGATAAAACAACAACACAGTAAGACAATAAGATCATAAAATCAACAAGCTACATGGTGTCGAAAGCCAGAGAGAAAAGGTGGGTCTTAAGGAGGCCTTTGAAACGGGGCAGTGATGAGGCCTGCCTAATCTGCAGTGGCAGCTCATTCCACATTTTGGGGGCGACAACGGAGAAAGCACGGTCCCCCCTGAGCTTACGCCTAGTTGTAGGCACTACTAGGAGCAGCTGGTCAACTGACCTGAGAGAGCGAGAAGGTGTATAGACCTGCAACAGCTCAGAGAGGTAGGGTGGGGCAAGGTCATGAAGAGCTTTAAAAGCAAATAAAAGAATTTTAAAATGAATCCTAAAGTGCACGGGGAGCCAGTGGAGTGAGGATAAAATCGGTGAGATGTGGTCATATTTACGGGTGCCAGTTAAAAGACGTGCAGCAGCGTTCTGCACCATCTGAAGGCGAGCCACTAAGGATCCACTCACCCCTATATAAAGTGCATTGCAGTAATCCAGCCTAGTAGTCACAAATGCATGGATTACTGCTTCAAAATGCTGCGCCTGTAGGATGGGCTTAATTTTGGCCAGCTGCCTCAACTGGAAGAAACTCGATTTGACCACGGCCTTGATCTGGCTGTCAAATTTAAGGTCTGGGTCGATTTTTACACCTAGGTTCTTCACTAACGGTTTGACATGTTGTGCCAGCGAACCCAGATCTAGCAGTGAGGTCACAGAGGGGCCACCAAAAACCATGACCTCCGTCTTTTTGTCATTAAAATTAAAAAAAATTCAATGCCATCCAATAAAGAACATTCTCTCATGCGTCTCTCCTACTCGGTCTCCCTCTCAGCCTTCCTGTCTCAATAAAGAACCTTCTCTCTTGTTAGTTAGGGAATTTTAGAAAGATGTTTGGACCTTCTGTGAACAAATTTATTACAATAGCTTTCTTCACCAAAGTGTCTACTAACACCACTCAATTTATTCAAACCCAAATCCTCAGGGAAAATTCTGGAGAGCCAATCAAAGTTAAGGAGCACAGGGGGCGGGGTGCTCCAGTAGCACATCATGTACCGCGCTGCGTCGCGGAATACCGTGCTGCGTCACGGACCTGGTTGACTCCGAGTTCGATTCCCGGACTCGCCGTCGTTTGCCGAATGTCTTCCCCTGCTCTCTCTCCCGTTTCACCCTACATCTGTCGGTCATGCTTGACCAGAAAAGCGATAAACGCTAAAAAATGAAGTAAAAAAAAAAAAAAAGGAGCCCAGGGGGCTTGGGCGAAAAATATGAAAAAAATTCAAATCAAATATTAACGTGTGGGGTGACTAACTAGGGGTTTTCAGGGGTGCTGAATCTATTCCAACCATTAGTTTTGAGTACGAATGGCTCCCTGGCCATAAAATATTGGTATATTATATATATAGTATAATATATTTTAAGCTATAATGTACAGCAAAAAGGGTATAATCAACGGTATAAGTTTATACGTTTATTTGGATCCCCATTCGCCACAGCAGTGCTGGGGCTATTCTTCCTGGGGTCCATAACACATCAAATACAGTTACAGACTTATACACTCACAACATTTACATGTCATACAGACAATTAAAACAATAAAAACCCTAATCAATACAATAATATATATACATACGCCTTATGAATTCATAATACAATACAATAATACCTACTCATAATTAATTCATAATACAATACAGCATAATATACTATTTAGCTTTTACATACATTATCTATGTTCATATCAGCCAATTATACAATATTTTAATAATATATCCCTATCAGACACATGCCTTTTCATCCATATATACCTATCTCTTTATCAGACACATACATTTTCATTTACGTACACACTATCTATTAGGGAATGTCAATTTCTTTGGTTGAAAATGTTGTTTTACCACGATTTTGAAACTACATTTACTATTCTCCTGCTTAACATGTCTGGGAAGAGAGTTCCATTCCTGCATACCATGGAACATGACAGTTCGCTTCATTGCATTCGACCTCACTTTTGGAAGTGTAAAACCTCGTGCAGAAGCATGTCTGGTGGAATGGTTGTGTCTGTCAAGACTTATAGATAAATTGTTATATAAAATTGAGGGGATCTTTGTAACAAGAATATTCCTAGTGAATACAAGGAGTGAGCAGAGTAATTTATGTTTGACAAGTAACCAAGTTAAACAACTGTGCATCGCTGCAACATTAGTTCTGTACTCACAGCGAAGCGCTATACGTGCTGCTTTGTTTTGTACCATTTGTAATTTTTTCAGTTTATTCGTCGTTACATTCGACGAATGCTGCGGTCAGGCAAGCGATACCGGAGTCTTAAGGCGAGCACAGAAAGACTCAGAAGAAGCTTCTATCCCCAGGCCATCAGGCTGCTAAACGAACAATAATCGCTAAACGAACAATAATCACTATGCAACGACCATCAAATGCACACAGCACACACACCCACACTCACTCAAACAAACAACACACTGCAGCACCCACTCTCCACACTTTAGATCACACAAACACACTTACACTTTATATTTATTGATAAAGGATTTGCACTACAACTCGTACACCTACTGTGAATTGTACCTAAATTGCACCTCGTCCCATTTCTCCATTTCTGCCTTGTACTATATAGTATTGTATATTAGTACACTGCACAGTATTGTATATTGTATGGTAACTACGTCTATTCTGCATCGAACATTGTACATATGTCTAAACTGAACACTGTGACCTCTTTTTTTACTTCTAATTTTACTATGTTTTTATTTCATACTTATCTTGTCTTGCACAGTCTCTGGAGCGCAACAGTAAGAAGCATTTTGTACAAAAGTATTCTGTACTTCTGTATGACAACTATTAAAGAAACTTGAAACTTGAAACTTGACCATACTGCAGGACAATAGTCAAGATTTGACAAAAACAGAGCTTGAATTACCTGTTTGATAGAATTTAGTGGTAACAAATGAGCACATCTTTTAACAACAGAAATCCCTCTTCCCATTTTCACTACTATATTGTTTACGGTATATGGTGTGACCATGACAATTTACTGTCAATGTTACCCCTAGGAGTTTAGTCTCCTGGACTTGATTAATTACCACATCACTTATCAAAAGTTTCAAGACTGGGTTCGTTCTTAGAGTATGGTTTGAACCGAAAATGATGCTACTTGTCTTTGATATGTTTAGAACTAGTTTGTTATTCTTTATCCATTCCATCACTGATTGCAACTCTGCCTTTAGGACCGTATTTAATTAATTGGCTGTTGAGGCTGATGTGTAAATCGTTGAATCATCCGCATACATAGAAATATATGACTTATTTAGGACAAGAGGCATGTCATTTGTAAATATGGTGTAGAGCAAAGGCCCAAGGCAACTTCCTTGGGGTACCTTACCGTTTTAACTTCTGAGTAACTCCCATTAAAAAAAACTATTTGTTTCCGGTTTGCTAAATAAGTTTGCATCCAAGATAGTGCAGATGAGGAGAAACCGTAACATTCAAGTTTTTTAAGTAAGAATTTGTGATCTGGGACTGAGGTGTTGTTGGTTTGATTCTATTCTGGAAAATAAAATATGAAATATTGCAAAACACTAATAAGTGTTCATCTACTTTGCACATGCTCAGTAGGATACACTGTCTGCATGTGGGGAAGGAGCAGGAGTGCTGCATCATGGCAAATATTTCTGCACAACAAAAACGATTTTAAGGTATGATCGTTTAACTACTCTTTGGGAGAGTAATTGGTTTTCCTCTGCTGGCAAAAGGTTTGATAACTGTAAATGTAGCACTTTATCAATTTTCTCTAGTTTATTGCTAACAATAAACAACCATTCACCTAGCTAAAGTTTGCTTACAGCTAACATTAGATAGATAGCTAGCATCAGAGTGGTTATAAGATCAGCTGGACTTTGTGTGGTGATCTACTTTTTCAGTGAAGATAATCTTGTAGTTCACTCACTCCATCAATAAGTCTTGCTGTGTGGACCAGTTCTGTATGTTTTGACACAAATCATGACACTTGTCTTTTAGTAGACTACAACATGGAAGAGGATTCTGTAGCTTGTTGTTTAAGGTGCTCATCTGTGGTGGTCCTGAGACTGGGATTAAAAAGCTCTCAAAAGTCACCCAAAAAGGCTACGCACAGATTTAGTCTTATTCTGAGAGTGTGGACGATGAAGCATTAATCAGAAGACTACATGAAGACTGGAAAAACGGAGATGATCCCAAGCTTAGACGCCATTTGGAATGCAGAACCGAGCTATACAATGGTGCAAGAAGTAAATCCACTGGAAATCAGTTTCAGTTTCAGTTCAGTTTCTTTAATAGTTGTCATACAGAAGTACAGAATACTTTCATACAAAATGCTTCTTACTGTTACGCTCCAGAGACTGTGCTAGACAAGATAGTATCAAATAACATAGTATAGCATGTAATTTAGAAGAAGAAAATGAGGTCACAGTGTTCGGTATAGACATATGTACAATGTTCTGAGTTACCATATAATATACAATACTATGCAGTGTACTAATGTACAGTACTATATAGTGCAAAGCAGAAATGGGATGAGGTACAATTTAGGTACAATTTACAGTAAGGTGTACGAGTTGTAGTGCAATCCTTCATCAATAAATATAAAGTGTGGGAAGTGGGTGCTACAGTGTGTTTGTTTAAAGTGGGTGTGTGCTATAAAGTGTGTGGAGTGGGTGCTACAGTGTGTTTGTTTAAAGTGAGTGTGTGCGTGTGGATGTGTGTGCTACGTACGTTTGTTTTATTTTTCATTGTGATGAAAGCACTTGCAGTTTTCAATCATATTCTATGTTGTGAGTGACATCTCAATTTAATAAAAACTTTTAACAAATTCTATTCTTTAGGGCAAGATGAGCAAGACCAACATCCAGACAGGTTGAACAGACGCACCGTATTGTCTGGGTCAAGTAGTCAGAGTGCTAGCAGCTCCACCATAGTTGGATGGTTGGAAGAAGTAAACCCCTTCGATAACACACGGGACAGGAAGACCCTGGTGTCCTTCTCTACAGGGTTTAGCAGCTCTCTCGGAGACCCAGTAAATGCGGATCAGGCAGAGGAGATTGGCAGAACCATACAGGCCAAGATGGATGGGAAAACTGTTAATGATACAATGCAAACAAAGTACAAAGTCAAATCATTAGCAACCCTCAGATCTGGACCCAAAGTCAGTGGGGAGAAGCTGGTTATTGACTCACTCGGGCTCTTCAACCGCCTCATCATCATCAGTGAGCGTGAAGTCAAGACCAAAGAAGCTCTGCTATTTGAGTTGACGCCAACACCGATGTCTCTTTTTGACAAAAACCAGAAGATGCGAAAGCCAGATAAGGCTGCCCTAGCAAAGTTCCTAAAGACATTTGTGGAACCCATTGGGCAAACCCCATGCACGAGCCTTGTGATTGATGGTGGGTGGCTCCTGCACAATGTCAAGTGGGAGGTTAACCTCACCTGGAAGGACATCGCTGAGAGCTACCTCCGGTTTGTGAAGGCCATGGGAAGCCAGCACCTCCGGATCACTGTGGTTTTTGACGGATATGACAACTCGACCAAGGACCATGATCATCTCAGACGTACAAAGCATGCATGCTGTGACATCGAGATTCGCCCAGACATCCAAACCATTATTCCTATAGAAAAGTTCCTTGACAACAAGAACAACAAGGCCCAGCTTATCCTGCTTCTAGCTGAGACATTCAGTAGTAATGGAATCCGTGTACATCAATGCTTTGATGATGCAGACACTATCGTCCAGGCAGCTCTAGATGAGGCAAGAGAGTCCGCTGTTGAGGGGAGAGCTGAGGATACGGACATCCTGGTTATGCTCATTCATCATGATGCAGACCACTCAGTCTTCTTCACAACAGCAAACAATGTGTCTTACAATGTTGGAAAGATACAAGAGGCCCTCCCAGAGAAATACAGGAAATATCTGCTCTTTCTACACAGCTTCTCAGGCTGCGATACCGTGTCTGCAATTTCTGGCTTTAGCAAACCAACTTTGCTACGCACACTCTGCAAGACGGACCAAGCTGAGAAGGCCATGGAAGTTTTTCTTGACATCCAAGCCCAGAAAGATACCATCATCACAGCCGGCTGTGAAATATTCAAACTCGTGTTCCATGGGAAACCACCCAAAGGCTTGGGGGACTTGAGATTTGAAATGTTCAGCAAGCGGGCTGCAGCAGGGAAAATCAGCCCTGAGAAACTGCCCCCGACTACAGCAGCAGCAGCACAACATTCTCTCCGGGCATATCTCCAAACCAGAGACTGGCTTCTACTACAAAGTCCATCACTGGATGTTCTGGACTATGGCTGGAAACTGGGAGAAGAAGGCCATGCACCAGTCCCTACCACAGACCCCATTGCCCCATACTATCTCCTGAAATTCATCAGCTGCAACTGTGAGGGAGACTGCAGTACACGCAGGTGCTGCTGTAAAAAACAGGGGGTCAAGTGCATATCTGCTTGTGGCAAGTGTAAAGGAGAGTGCCATAACAACCAGACAGACGAGAAAAGGAGTAAGGAAGATGGGGAGTTGGCTTAGTAAAAAAAAACTTAAACCATGTATCAAGAATGCACATTTCTATACCATTCCATTCTATGTAACGTTATATTTCTCTTGGAATAAAGTACAAATATATGTTCTTATTAGAGGTGGGCATAGATAATTTTTTTTAATCTAGATTAATCTATCTGCAATCCTGGATTTAATCTAGATTAATCTAGATTAAAATGGCTAAAAAAACTAAAAAAAAAACTGCAGAAGGCATTCAAAATTTAGGTGTTCTACCCAAATAATGACCAGAAGTAAGTCCTTACTTTTTCTTTCCTCCTTATGTTTCTCAGGCCAGGTGGCCCATTACACCATGAGCCCATCTCCCGTTTCCAAAATGCATTACAGACTGTTTGAAAAAGCTGTTTTGCTATGATAATTGTGTACTTGTGTTTAATAAGTTGTTTTATTCAGAAGTTAACACAAATACATAATATTACCAGTACAGTACAGTATCTAGCACACTCTCAGGAGCAAAACAGAAAGAATAATTTCAAACTTGAACTATGTGACATGGCTTGAATCAACTGCTCCAGTGGAGTTGCTCAGTGGCCAATGGTGTCAACTGTGGTTGTACTGGGCAGCTCCCAGGTGTGAATGGAAAAGAACATCTGTGCTCAGCGAACCTACCCTGGGTAAATAAAGGTAGAAAAAAAAATGTAAAAAATTAAAAAATTTAAAAAAAAACCTTTTTTTTTTTTTAGATTAATGCGTTAATTATATTATCGCGCGATACTAGTATAGCGTTAACGCAGCACGTTAACGCCGTTAACGGCCCAGCTCTAGTTCTTATGGAAAAAAATAGTTTTTTACTAAAAAACAAATGGTTGGAATAGATTCAGTGCCCTGAAAAACACTAGTTAGACACCCCACAAGTTAATATTTGATTTTTCATATTTTTCACCCAAGCCCTCTGGGTATACCAATATTTTATGGCCAGGGAGCCAATTTTACTCAAAACGAATGGTTGGAATAGATTCAGCACACCTGAAAACCCCTAGTTAGTCACCCCACACGTTAATATTTGATTTAAATTTTTTTCATATTTTTCGCCCAAGCCCCCTGGGCTCCTTAACTTTGATTGGCTCTCCAGAATTGTCCCCGAGGATTTGGGTTTGAATAAATTGAGAGGCGTTAGTAGACACCTATAGGAACACTTTGGTGAAGAAAGCTATTGGTAATAATAATTTTTTTCACAGATGGTCCAAACATCTTGCTAAAATTCCCTAACTATGTGTCTCCCCTACTCTGTCTCCCTCTCAGCCTTCCTACTGTCTCAATAAAGAAGACAATACTAAGTAGAGTGGACTGTGTAGTAGACTATTTATTGGTGACTGCCTGGAAATACACCATGTTAACCTGTTAAGCTCTAGGGTCCCCAATTGGGGACTATATTCTATATTCAAATGCATTATAATTCAAATAGCATGGATGGCAAAATTCAGTACTGTATGCATCTACAAAAAAACGCTGTAAATCATCTCACCTTTATTCATTTGGTTCGATCTTTTTGTACACTTGATCTCAAGAAGGTGCTGAATGAGCTCAGTGAGCGAAATACCTCCAAACTCAATGTTAGCATGGTGTAGACTGGCTCAACAAACAAGTAAAATGTGACTGAACAAACATGTAATTTATTTCATAATGGAATATTATACTGTATCGTGGGTTGATTATCAGCTGTGTACCGATGTGACTAAAAGGTAGCATCGCACCCATATTCCACTAATAAGGCATAATGTTAAAGTACTGGTAATACTTAAGATATGATGCAATACCTGTGGTTACCTGTGGGATTCTAAAACAGCTGTGAGGCAGCGTTCTAAGCAGGGATTAAAGCAAAAAAAAATCTCCTGACTGAACTTTTTTTCTGGCAAAGTCATATTCTTATTTTAACCTCCACTGTATTTTTTTTTAATAGCGTTAGCGTTTTAAGGGAGTCTACTGTCCCGACTGTGACTATAGACCCTACTGTTGTGGTTGTTGTGCCAGGCAGGGAGGCTGTGTGCTGGAGAGCGTGAATGCAAGTCTTGTGGCTAGCTTCTGATTGATGGCGAGCTAGAACCCCTTTCCCATTACTTTGAACGATGAACTAAAAGGCTTGTTATCATACAAACAAGGGACTAAACACGTTTCGCAATTATGCCACAACAACAATGGACAGTCTCCTCCCCACCATTTGTATATATTTTTTACCACCCACCCCCTCCTAATGTACAGTCTCCTCCTCATCATACGTATATATTTACTGTTAGGATCTCTGGGTAACAGCACTGTATATTTGCATATCATGTGACAAATGTAACAGTACTATATACCTGTAAGTCATGTATGTCCCTATGTCATAAATGTCATGTCATGTATGTTGTGTATGTCATAAATGTCACTATGAATTGAAAATGGGGGACCCTGATGATGTAAACAAGACAAACGCCTTTCTCTGGTCTGCATCCCCTTAACAATTGTGTGTATTTCTACTGGATTTACCAGATCCAGAGTGAATGAATGAATGAAAACTTTATTTAATACACGAGACCCTCTTCTTGGGACCAAGTAAGGTTTCGTCGATAATCCAATGTACAGTTACTTACAACCCCCCCCCCATCACACCCACCCAACCACCTCCAATGTACAGTCCCCCCACCTACCCAACCTCCACCAGTGTACAATTTCTACGTCAAATGTATATACTCTCTTTTTTTAGACTATTTTTGTATCACAAACAATACTGTATTTGTAAATCTGGTATGTCATAAATGTATAGATGTAGCAGTACTGTATCTGTATGTCAGATATATGTTATGATGAATTGAAAATGGGGGACCCTGATGTAAACAAGACAAAAGTCTTTCTCTGGTCTGCATCCCCTTAACAATTGTATGTATTGAGCTGTACTGTATTGTACCCATTCTGCAATCTGTTAATAACAATCAATCAATATTTAACAGATTGCAGAATGGGTACAATACAGTACAGCTCAATACACACAATTGTTAAGGGGATGCAGACCAGAGAAACACGTTCGTCTTGTTTACATCAGGGTCCCCCATTTTAAATTCATAGTGACATACATGACATACTACAGATAGTACTATTACATTTGTGACATATACGATATGCAAATATACAGTACTGTTACCCAGAGATCCTAACAGAGATTATACATATGATGGGGAAGATACTGTACATTAGGAGGGGGTACTGTGAAGTAACACGACAATGACAAATGTGTTGTTTCTGTTTTTCTTTTTGAAATAGTTGCGGCACACGGAACAGACAGCCCCCAGTAGCCTAGGTTTCCGTTAGAAAAAAACAAATAATAACGCAAATAACGTTCTGATTAACAAAGGCATTCGTTTTGTGGCATTAACGTTAACTAGATGTATCAACATTCATGTACATTTATCATACACGGAAAGCGAACGGCGCAAGCACACACACACACGCAACAACAACACACGTTGTCGCGTAAATAACGTTCTGATTAACAAAAGGCATTCGTTTTGTGGCATTCACCTTGCCTAGAATTATCAATAGCAATAGTAATATATATGTTTCTTTAGACTAGAATAAGTAAAATGAACTTACTATCTCGGAAAAGTTGCAGCATGTCAGTGTTTACTCTGGGTCTCGAGTAGAGCTAAACAGAAACTGAAAGGCAAACGGTCGCTTCCCATTGGTGCTGAGCACAGCGGAGGCGGGTGAAAGCGCTGTAAACAATTGCTCGTAAATGACTGCTTGACGCCTCTGATTGGCTCAGGTTAAAATCCGTCACGACTCGGAATCAAATGACGGAATCTCCTAATCAAATGGACGGATATCCGTCTCAAGACGGAACGCTTTAATGCCTGGTTCTAAGGCTAGTGTGGTTATGGTAGGAATGAGATAGGAGGATTGGGTGAGGGCTGGAGAGGGGAGGGGGTGACAGGATGGTGAGCTAGGAGGGGGAGGAGGTGAGAGAGACAAAGGGTGGTGACTGATTGATCAGGGGAGACAAAGAGATTCACTGGGAGACAGGACATTTGGGTATTGGGGATTCTGGGATAGTAGTATGTTTGGGGGGGGAGACACACCATATGGTCTCCCAGTCAATCCCTTTGTCTCCCCCAATCCTCCTATCTCCTTCCTACCTGGGCAGACCAGACCACACCCCCTTTACATTTAGTCATTTAGCTGCCGCTTTTATCCAAAGCGACTTGAGTGCTACACTGTACTGCGTATGTTAG
Organism: Notolepis coatsorum; assembly: GCF_963971535.1. Classification (NCBI taxonomy): domain Eukaryota; kingdom Metazoa; phylum Chordata; class Actinopteri; order Aulopiformes; family Paralepididae; genus Notolepis; species Notolepis coatsorum. The sequence goes on along the minus strand of NC_140174.1, from coordinate 25,488,896 downwards.
TATATTAGGAAAAGTGCATGACAATAAGAAGGTTTTAATTTCAGATATTGATTGAAGAAGTGTGTCTTTAGTCGACGGCGAAAAGATTGGTCTGGTCTGGTTTCAGCTGTCCTAACTGGTGGGAAGTTCGTTCCCTAGTATAAAGGTCTACGTTTAACATGATTCTTGAGCTCTCTGAGGATACGAGGCAGTGTCTTCATGGAGTAATCGGCCATATTGACCCATTTGTATTTCAATACTCTGTTCGAGCTAAATAAATCTGTGTTAACTAAGTCTATATATATTTTTTTATTCAATTTTTTTTTGGGCTTTTCTGTATTTTTCACCCATCCCAATTTAGTCGTTATGCCAATTCCCTTCCTGGTCGTTGCGCGCATTGCCCCACTGTCGGCCTGGGGAGGGTGTAGAACTACCACATGCCTCCTCCAATACGCGTGGAGTTGCCAGCCGCTTCTTTTCACCTGACAGTGAGGAGTTTCACGGGGGGAACGTAACGCGCGTGGAGGTGCGCGCTATTTCCCCCAGATCCCCTCCCTGCTGAACAGGCGCCCCCGCTGGACCAGTAGGTAGGAGTCGCAGTTTACAACGACCAGGACTCACACCCCACCGGCTTCCCACCCGCTAACACTGCCAATTGTGTTAGTAGGGACGACTGACCAAGTCGGAGGTACAATGTCTATATTTGACTGAGTACATCCTTGATCTGGTTAAATTCCACTCCACACTAGTCTCACCTGAGCCTTCTTCATCTCGCTGGGAAGCAGCAGGCTGCCGGTCTGGGTGTGGAAGCTGCGGGTCTTGCTGCGGACCGGCTCGTTGTTTTCCCGGTACAGCCTGACGGGAGCGGGCTTCCTGGTTGTCACCGCCGTCGAATAGACCCCCACCGCCACCTTCATGCCCTCGCCCAGGATCAGACTCACCCTGGGAGGGGAGGACGTGGTGGGGGGAGAGAGAGATGGGAAGATGGGGACAGGATGGGGTTGAAATTGCTACTGTGGTGGACGCTCTTTGGTGGACTTCTTGGAATGCGCATAAAGTAAGCGTGACTACCCAGTTTCCATGCTCGTCGGGGCACAAATCCTTTTTTTGTCGACTGGCTCATTGTGACCAGATTCAAGACCAAGTATTTAGCAGCCAAAGTCGTTTTTAACAATAGAAAAGACTGAAAAATCTGTTGCTTCTGGATGTTCCAAAATCTAGGCTCAAATCTAAAAAGGTGACCGAGCCTTTGGGGTGGCGGCCCCCAAGCTGTGGAACAGTTAGATCTGCCCCCAACCCTAGCGATTTGAAGTATCTTCTCACTGGCTTTTTATTCGGGTTGAGTCGTACATCCGTGCTTCTATTTTGACTGTGCGTTTTATATTGTATTTTTCTGTTGTATTTGTATTGTTATACATGTAGTACTGTTTGCTGTACTATTTCTGGTTGTGTAAATTGTGCATCTTGTGTATTTTTATTAGTATTGTATTTACATCTCTTTTGTACTTTGTATTGTGCAGCACTTTGGTCAACCTCGGTTGTTTTTAAATGTGCTATATAAATAAATCTGACCATGACCTTTAAAAGACCTGCCAAACTTGGTTGTGTTAGAATTCACTTCATACATTCAATCAAGTCGTTTTGAGAAGGCCGTCATGTCCAACCTATTAAAAAAATAAAGAATGAATGATCTACCATTTGTAGTTTCTAACTGAACTGTAATTTTACAGTTTGAAATCATTGAATTGAAAGTGAATTGAGCACAACCCTGCTGCCAAAGTGACTTGTGGAATTAACAGACTAACCAGCCACAGCCAGAATTTATCAGCATGTGGCCCGTTTCCATTTCAAGCCCTGTTTGAGACCGAGGCGTGTACCTGGCCAAAGCTCTCTTCTTCTGCACCTTGGCTCTGACCCTTTTCTGAAGGTCCTCCAGCTTCCCACAAGGCTCCAGCTGCAGCCCCAGCTCGCTCTCGTCCTCTGGAGGAGTGACGATGTCACAGAAGAAGAGCGAGACGTCGAAGCCACCTGGCTTCATCATATGCACCAGGTCAATGATGACACCTGTCCGAGAAAGAGAGAGGGGGACTGGTCGAATATCACTTCACAGAGGGTAAATGTGTGCTACTAAGTAGTATTCAATTCATTTGGGATGTTCCCAAATAGTCTATTTGCCAACACAATGAACCCGGAAATTTTGGAACCACCAAACTTTTATGATAGATATGGATAGTATGGGTCACCAGCACTTAGAAACTGCCGGCTACATGTTGGGCAACTTTTGTTATTTGCATAATTAGCTACATTTGCATAATCACCTAAATGGACAAATCTCAGAAACGACTTGATCAATTTCAACAATGTTGGAGTGGTTTTGGGGGTTATTCGGGATGCTGAATCCATTTATGATACTCAAGAGTTTCGGAATTGCAATATTTACTGGAATTTACCAAATTTCAATTTCAAGAGAAATTCTGCTGAATAATATTATGGGGAAACTTACTCTTTGCTTACAAGTCTTGGTTATCATAGAGTCCCACATTAACAAGGTGACAAAAACATAATTCTTCCACCTTAGAAACAAAGCTAAAGTACAACCATTTATAAATCAAAAGGATGCTGAAAAACGGATCCATGCCTTTATTCCAAGCCGACTGAAGAAAATACTTCAACTTTTTCAACACTGGCGTCCGGTAACATTTAGAATTGATTTGAAGGTCCTCCTCCTTATGTACAAAGCCCTAAATGGAACCAGACCAAGCTATATTGGCAATTTTCTTTTCAACTACATGCTCCCAAGAACACTACAATCATCTACTTCTATCATCTTGTATTTTTATTTTCTGCATTGCATTTATTCTGTCTATTTTATGCTCATTTGATGTATTCTAGTGTATTTTCTGCTGTGAAGCTGTTATGGTTTGTAAACAACCCCAACAGCACGACACAGACGGGTAGTTCAGAGTTAGCCAAAAACTAAGGGCGTATTTATTTACAAACAGAAATGAGCAAAAAACAACGTAAAAGCATTCAGGGGGAATGTCTTTAGCAGAGTAGGCTCTGTGGCTCTGCAGCTTATTCGATATCCACTCTGGGAGGAACAGAACAACCGAGAATGTCATTAATCGAACGTAGAAATACGAGGCAGTCCAGTAATTAAGCAGAGTCCAGTACCAAAACAAAGCGACACTTCTTCAGTGTTTACGGAACACACAAAAAACAGAATGAAGGTCTTGAGTCCAGGAAAAAATTAGGAAATACGAGCATCAAAAAATAGACTTCCAAAAACTCACCAAGGGCAAAGTGAGATAGAGGCCTTGCACAGAGTGTTTAGAATGCCCATTTCTCCTTGTTAGGGACCAAGCAGTGAGACAATGAGGAAACAGGAGTTGTAGATGAAAACTGGGTTTTTATTTACCCACAAGGTGCAAAACCATTGCAAACCAAGAATTTGATAACTAGGCCTATAGATGGGTTTCTCGTCCACGTCAGCAAGGAGGCCAAAAGGAATGTAATAATCCTAGTCAGAACAATGGGGCAGACTGTATAGAGGATACTTTGTAGGACATGACCTCGAGAACATTTGAACCTGTTTGGGGAGTGATTTCACACAGATACAACCAGGAATGAGGAAGATATGGATAGTGGTTTACCATTGTATCTTTGTTCCTGGATTGTAGCCAGCTCTTGATAACAACTCATCAACAATAGTCTTCCGGGATTCTGAAATCGGGGAGGAGATAGCGGGGGGAGCAAATGAATGAATGTGGATGAGAGCCGTGATGTAAGTGATTGCAGCTACGGCTGTGGGGGTGCTGGAGACATGATCGAATAGACCTGTATGCGCCTGAATCTCCTAAACACGGCGCGACCCATTCCTAAATCGATCAGAACTAAATCGGCCGAGAAAAAGCCCATTTTTAAGCACCTATTCCCCATGCACATGCGCAGATTGCCCACGGATTGTGACGCCACGCACACCCGCCCTGGACTGTTCCATCAGAGGGGGGAGCTTCAGTGGTAGTGTGAGTGGCTACAGACCACTGCACTTAAATATAAACATTAGTCTACCTGGAGACTCAATGAGGTAATTGTAGATGTCGCCATAAGACGCGTCTGGCCATTTAGTGGGATCATTGTTTCATTATCCTGTTCGGCTGAAAGGACACTGGCCACCGAAGCTCGCCCCTCTGATGGAACAGTCCAGGGCGGGTGTGCGTGGCGTCACAATCCGTGGGCAATCTGCGCATGTGCATGGGGAATAGGTGCTTAAAAATGGGCTTTTTCTCTGCCGATTTAGTTCTGATCGATTAGGAATGCAACCACTTACATCACGGCTCTCATCCACATTCATTAATTTGCTCCCCCCGCAATCTCCTCCCCGATTTCAATGTAACGCGGAAGTGTAGTGGTCTATTAGGCGCTCTACAAATTGAAGTTATTATTATTATTATCATTCTGTTTACAATTGAACATTTCATGAAAATTATCTATAAATTTGGCATCTTCTGAAACATTTATAAACAGAAAATTCATAATAAATGGCACTAAAATTTGGTAAATTCCAGTGAATATTGCAATTTTGAAACTTTTTTTCTCTCTTAAGTATAATAACTGGATTCAGTATCCCGAATAACCCACAAAACAACTCCAACATTGTTGAAATTGATCAAGTAGTTTCTGAGATTTGGCCATTTAGGCGATTATGCAAATGTATGCTAATTATGCAAATAAAAAAAGTTGCCCAACATTTACAACTTAGCATTCGGCAGTTTCTGAGTGCTGGGGATCCGTACTATCCATATCCATCATAAAACTTTGGTGGTTCCGAAATTTCCGGGTTCACAATGGGGCTCTATGGGATGGCAAATAGACTAAAATTTAGGCTCAAATCTAAAAGGTGAGCGAGCCTTTGGCGTGGCTGCCCCCAAGCTGTGGAACAGTTTACCTTTACATATTAGATCTGCCCCCAAGCTGTGGAACAGTTCACCTTTACATATTAGATCTGCCCCCAAGCTGTGGAACAGTTCACCTTTACATATTAGATCTGCCCCAACCTTAGCAATTTGTAAGTCTTTGTTAAAGACTCACCTCTTCTCACTGGCTTTTCATTCAGGTTGAGCCGTACATCCGTGCTTCTAATTTGACTGTGTATTTTATATTGTATTTTTATTGTTATATGTCTAGTACTGTTTGCAGTACTATTTCTGTCTTGAGTAAATTGTGCACCTTGTGTTGTATTTCTATTAATATTGTATTTACATTACTTTTGTACTTTGTGTTGTGCAGCAATTTGGTCAACCTCGTTATTTTTTAAGTGCTATATACTGTAGATAAATCTGACCTTGACGCCTGTAACTGTTCCGCAACTGTAAGTTACTTCCGGGGTAGGCCTGATTGGCCCCGACAGGCACGTGACGCGCAACTTTCTCTGCCGCGCGGCACGCTCCGCGGAGCGGAGTGGCAGAGCTTGCGGAATTATGTAACCGCCCTAATCCGCCATGATTTTCATTCGGCGCTTCAGCTCACCTGGCAGAGCAGCGGTCCTGCGGTCCGTTGTTGACGAGTTCGAATCCCATCAAATTTTTTTTTTAACGTGATTTTTTTTTTAACATGTATTCTTTCGCCGGTTAAGGTTAGGCATGGTTAAGGTTAAGGTTAAGGTTAGGCATTGTTTCGGAGTTGGTTAAGGTTAGAACGGTTAAGTTTAGGCGCTGTTAAGGAGCTGGTTAAGGTTAGAGTTTGTCTTAGAGAATGGCAATATTCTTTCTATGGTTAAGGTTAGGCATGGTTAAGGTTAAGGTTAAGGTTAGGCATTGTTTCGGAGTTGGTTAAGGTTAGAACGGTTAAGTTTAGGCGCTGTTAAGGAGCTGGTTAAGGTTAGAGTTTGTGTTAGAGAATGGCAATAGACAGCCTATTTCCGCGCGACAGCTCTCAGCAGCCTCGTTGCGCGTCCTGAGTTTGCCGCGTCACGTGCCTGTCGGGGCCAATCAGGCCTACCCCGGAAGTAACTTACAGTTGCGGAACGGGTACAGGCGACCTTGACCTAATCATTTGTATTACAAGCCAATCTTTCACCGTTGACTAAAAACACACTTCTTCAATAAATGTCTGAAATGAAAGAAAAAAGAAAAGAAAAAAACTACTGTCTTCTACTATCATGCACTCTTCCACTAATTACTTCCATGTCTATATTACTACCTACTATACTAATACGTCTCTACTACTATGCACTCAACACTGCAGCACCCAAGTTTCAACACTGTTTGATTGTTACTCAGCTGAAAAAGTTGTACCCTTCCTGCTGACCTGTCATACAGAACTTGTAAGTCGCTTTGGATAAAAGCGTCAGCTAAATGACTAAATGTAAATGTAAATGTAAATGTAAAATAAGCAGTAAACACCAAGGAGTTCAATGAAAAACAATCCTTTTTACTCTTGTCGCTAAACCAAAACAAGTGTAGTGGCCTGGAAGTTAGAGAAGCTGGGTTGTGACCAGAAGGTCGTCTGAATGACCACTTAAAAAATATATGCCGCCCACTCTAGCTTTCATCTCTTTGGCTCCAAACCTACCAGTCTCTTTGAGGTCGCTGGCCTTGGTACGTGCCTGGCGGTCCTTAGTGCTGTCGCCCCCATGTGGCTGGTCCCTGCAGGTGAAGACCATGAGACGCTTGTGGGACAGACGTAGCTTGATGTCGCTGTAGAGATTGGAGCAGCACCACAAGGCGTCGCCCAGGGACGTCTCCCCACTTCCAAAGGTCTCTGCTGCCATCTTAGCACCTTTCTCGTCACGCAGGGCCTCGATGTCCTGCACCCGCTTGGCACCTAGGGGGTAATGGAGGGAGAGGGAGAGAGAGAAGGAGGAGAGAATACGAGAAAGGAATAAAGTAGGAGGAGACATGCATCAGCTGAGCTCATGAAAGTAATATGAGAGAAATATGTTAGGCTGTACTCTGACTCTTCCCCTTCCACTGCATGTGTAAACACACCGCTGCATTCATAAATCAACAATAGTCAATTCATAGTACTCGATCTCAGACATCTTTTTTTTTTATATATACTTTATTGATCTCAGACATCTTGGTCGCAAACAACAAGTGATTGTAATCAAATAGAAGGTGATTATCATTAAATGACAACAGTCTCCAATGAGCAGTGGTTCTGTGCCATATTGTATGGCAAAAAACATCATGAGAATACTATAGACCCATTATTTAAAAGGTATCCAGTGTCAATACAACTTGGTCAAATTGAAAGTGAAACTTATGTGTAAAAACTGAGAAAATGTACTTTGTAATTGTTTATGAGGTTGGAAATGTATTCAGGTTGCAGATTATAGAACAACAATAGAAAACGGTCTATTTGGGTAGATATATGAATATAAACCAAAGAGAGTTGTTTACAAGAAAAACTATTTTGGATACCTTTCATTCTATTAGCTGCAGCTGTGTTTCCTCCGTTATGACGCGTCTGTGAAAAGGGTGACTGCTCGTCAGGGCAGGCAATATGGTGACCTACCTGGCACGTCCAGGTCATGGAAGGTGTAGACATGCTTAAAGGACTCCCCTGGGTTCTTGGTCTCCTCCGTCCCAAAGAACACCAGAGCCACCAGGTCTCTCTCACTGCTGATGATCTTACTGGTGTAAAAACTGCGCACACACTGTATGGGGAGGAGAGAGGACACGGCACTTACGATCACAGCACTCACACAGATGAAGACGTTATCCTAAATAATTATATCTATGGTGTAATTACAATTGAATGACATTGCTCTATGGGTATTGCTTATACTACTAACTACTCCTATCTATTTGGTTATACTACTACCTACTATGCTAATATGTCTATACTACTACCTACTATGCTAATATGTCTATACTACTACTAACTAACTACTATGCATTTACTACTATGCACTCAAGACTGTAGCACTCAAGTTCGACACTGTTTGACAAACAATATCTTACTTTTAGCTGCCAGAGTTGTACCCTTCATGCTGACTTGTTGTACAGAACTTGTAAGTCGCTTTGGATAAAAGCGTCAGCTAAATGACTAAATGTAAATTAAATGTATACAGTAAGGCATTAAACACAGATTACTAAAGAGAACTTACCTGCATAGTCATGTCAAAATTAGAAGGCTCCCCGTCCTCTCCTTTGACAAACATCTCCTTGGAGGCATCAACCAGGAAGACCAAGCTGTCTCTCCCTGTGACCTTGTAGTCTCCTGAAAACAAGGTAATAACAACGAGTACCTAATATCAATCACAGAGAATACTGGATTCAGTAACGTTAGTCTTGCCTAGTCTAGCCCAGGCACATGCCTGCATCTCTTATGTTATTACATTACTAAATCCAAATGTTATTACTAATAATAACAGTACTGTATATTTGCATATCATATATGTCACAAATGTAACAGTACTATATACCTGTATGTCATGTATGTCCCTATGCCATAAATGTCATGTATGTCATAAATGTCACTATGAATTGAAAATGGGGGACCCTGATGTAAACAAGACAAACGTCTTTCTCTGGTCTGCATCCCCTTAACACAGTGTTTCTCAAAGTGGGGGGCGCGCCCCCCAGGGGGGGCGCAGAGGCATGACAGGGGGGACATTGAGATTTATTAAAAAAAAAAAAAAAAAAATTACTTTTTTTTTGGATTACAGAAAATGATCACTAAAGTGCTATCTGTTGCAGCTGCACAGTTCTCCATGAAAATACCATTTCTCAAAATCTGAAAATCATTATTTAATAAAACACAGAAAAGGATCACCAAGTTACTCTGGATAAAAAAAACCTTTACAGACAACATTGAGACAAAGCTTCCCGACACATCTCCATCCAAACTCAAGTTCAAGTTTCAAGTTTCAAGTTTCTTTAATAGTTGTCATACAGAAGTACAGAATACTTTCATACAAAATGCTTCTTACTGTTACGCTCCAGAGACTGTGCTAGACAAGATAGTATCAAATAACATAGTATAGCATGTAATTTAGAAGTAGAAAATGAGGTCACAGTGTTCAGTATAGACATATGTACAATGTTCGATGCAGAATAGACGTAACTGAGTTACCATATAATATACAATACTATGCAGTGTACTAATGTACAGTACTATATAGTGCAAAGCAGAAATGGGATGAGGTACAATTTAGGTACAATTTACAGTAAGGTGTACGAGTTGTAGTGCAATCCTTCATCAATAAATATAAAGTGTGGGAAGTGGGTGCTACAGTGTGTTTGTTTAAAGTGGGTGTGTGCTATAAAGTGTGTGGAGTGGGTGCTACAGTGTGTTTGTTTAAAGTGAGTGTGTGCGTGTGGATGTGTGTGCTATGTGCGTTTGATGGTTGTTGTTGTGTAGTGTTCATTGTTCGTTTAGCAGCCTGATGGCCTGGGGATAGAAGCTTCTTCTGAGTCTTTCTGTGCTCGCCTTGAGACTCCGGTATCGCTTGCCTGACCGCAACAGTTCAAAGAGGCAGTTGTTCGGGTGACTGGAGTCTTTAATGATTCTCTTAGCCTTGCCCCTGCAACGCTTGTTGTAAATGTTCTGGAGGGTGGGGAGCCCCCCTCCAATTGTGCGTTCGGCTGAACGTGTCACTCTTTGTAGTCTGCTTCGGTCTTGTGCAGTGCTATTCCCAAACCAGGAGGTGATGTTGCCAGTCAGGATGCTCTCTATTGTACATGAGTAGAAGTTCTTAAGGATCTTCTGACTGACTTGGAACTTCCTTAGGCGCCTGAGGAAGTAGAGGCGTTGTCGTGCCTTCTTCACAACACTGTCAATGTGTGTGGTCCATGTCAAGTCCTCGGATATGTAGGCTCCGAGGTACTTAAAGCTGTTGACTCTCTCAACCGGTGCCCCGTCGATGCTGAGGGGGCTGTAGTCCTTGACCCCCGACCTCCTGAAGTCCACAATCATCTCCTTTGTTTTGCTGACGTTCAGGGAGAGGCTGTTTTCCTGGCACCATCCCGCCAGGACCTTGACCTCTTCCAGGTAGGCCCTCTCGTCGTTGGCAGAGATCAGGCCCACCACCACTGTGTCGTCAGCAAATTTGATGATTGTATTGCTACTCCGCTGAGCCACACTCTTGGAAGAACTCTTTGAAATCTCATCTGATACCACCTGGAGAGCTAGTTTCAGAGTGTGGTGCTGAGTACCAAGTATCTCATCTCATGGCCCACCAAGTATCTCATGATGCAGCAGTTAAGGTGTTGATACCATTCAGCACCACATACAGTATCTGTGTGAAGCTGGCTTTTCATCCATGACAGCTCTGAAAACAAAATATAGGGCCAATTTGAAAGGTCACGATATAAATTTCAATCAATTTAAACATGGCCCATTTCATGACTATTTTGTTGGGGCGAGGGGGGGCCCAAAATATTTTGGTCCGCCAAAGGGGGGCCTGACAGAAAAAGTTTGAGAAGCACTGCCTTAAAGGGGCTATGTATTGCTATTCCTAGCACTATTTGGGCAACTTTACACAATTCCTGTTAGTCTATTGAAGACATTTGTAAGGTTTTTTTCAAAAAAATGCATTGTTTTATATTTCTAATCAAGCACTCAAAACCATAATTTTTCAGCCTCAAGAAATCAGGCTGTTATGGCCTGGCTCCGCCCATAAGCACTTTGAGTGACAGTGCCACACAGTCTGCACTGAGGGAGGGAGGGAGGGAGGGGGGGGAAGAGAGAGAGAGAGAGAGAGCGAGAGAGGGAGGGGGTGGGAGAGAGAGAGAGAGAGAAAAAAAAAGACAGTCCGCCGGCAGCTTGTGGTTTTTTTTTTTTTTTCAATCTCCCGTTTGCGTGTGTGTGGCGCGCTGCAGGTCCCCCCCCCCCCCCCCCCCCCAAGTGCTCTCTATCTCTCTCCCTCTCTCTTCCTTTCTCTCCCTCTCGAGTATGAGGAAATGGTTTCGCTGTGTAGTCAGTCTAGGTAGAATGGGGGCGGGCATTAGCTCCAACCACAGAGCCAATCGCATCACTGTGCGCTACCCAGCGGCAGAATGACGTGACTCAGCCGTTCAAATCAAAATGACCTGATTTACTGGAGGACGAAAGGGGCTGGGCTGAATCTGAGCAATCCGCCAATATGGTATTTAGACCCTAAAACACATTGATACGAACTCCTATTACTATAATACAATGCTAGAGACTGAAAAATGACATTTATAATACATAGCCCCTTTAACACATCCTGCGCCATTCACGTTGTACGACGTGTTTCAAGTTCATGCGAATTCTGCCAATCCACGGCGTACGACGTTATTGAGATCATATTTAATTTTTTCACCCGGTTATTCATAATTCCCTCACGGAGCCTGGTCTGATGCAGTGGGACTCGGCACAACTCTGGAACGCTTCAATACTGCCCCCTGGTGGATGATCGGCAAGTTGCCAAACCGGAAATGGACGAGTCGACCTCTGTGCGTCTCCGAAATGCGTCCGGCACTCGCATATTGTTGCGGGACTCTAGCCACACACCGTGTATATGGATCGCTGCCATAACTCAATAATCAACATGATTTGGGCGTGTATTATTATTATACAAACCGGAAATGGATCGACTCGATCGCCGTCAAATAAGTGGGATCTTTTTGCTCCAGTCTCATCGCCCAACGGTAAGGACGAGGACGCTGACGTTACTTTCAGCCTGTTTGTTTATTATTATCCATGCAAACTGCTCTCATCAATATATCACCCATACTACATAAAGCATTTAACGACGATCACAGAATTATAAACGACCCCCGCCCCCCCTCCGTTCATCCGCGCATGATCAGTCATAACGTTTAGGATCATGTACAGTTGACATTTTTTATATAGCGTGGATCGGCAACAAACGGCATTTGATAATCTATATGCGTTTATGCCTATATCTCACGTTCTAGGAATTACTGCAGAAAACGATAAAAACATATTTATATTCTAGACGGTATTTTCGTATGAATGTATGAATGAAAAAGTAAAACGTTCCCACATCCTGAACGATAGATAATCGATGTTGAATGGGCCATAGTAATGTCAATTTAGCAATACAATTAAAAAAGTTATAGCCCTACAAAGAAGGTGAACATCTCCATAGGCTTACAGTGCTGGCAGAGAATGGTATAAGATGCTCAAATTGCGTGGAATGTGTTAACAATTGTGTGTATTGAGCTGTACCTGTATTGTACCCATTCTGCAATCTGTTAAATAAAGTTTTCATTCATTCATAACTACATAATTTACAATATATTCAGTAGAATAGATGGATTGACTTAATTTCTTGGATTTCTAATAAAGGGATGATAGTAATGACTTTCCTACCTCCAGATTCATCTCCTTCCTCCTGCTCTTCTTCGTCATCGTAATTGGGGCAGAAGGCATCCCATCCTGCCATGGTTCAAGGAAGTGCTGCTCTGCCGCTGTCGAGGTTCAATAACAAAAGGTGATTCGGACCTGCAAGCAGTAGTAACCCTAGTTATTGTGACAATGTTCTCCCGATACCCTTATATTACCAGTTACTGCTTTTGTTGAGTAAATTAATTAAGGTATACAGCAGAGCTGTGCATGGCTGCAAAGCCAATCATAACCATAATTTTCCTGATTAATTGAAAATGGGGGACCCTGATGTAAACAAGACGAAAGTCTTTCTCTGGTCTGCATCCCCTTAACAATTGTGTGTATTGAGCTGTACTGTATTGTACCCATTCTGCAATCTGTTAATAAAGTTTTCAATCAATCAATCAATCAAACCACCACCATAACACAGTTGAACACATGATTCATGAACTGAACTTCAGGCTTTCTTTGGTGTTGGGTAGGCTAACGTTACCCGTCTCTGCCAAACACACGAATGCATAATATATTCACCCAACGGAAGAGCAAAGTCTAAACTCTAAAGTGATTGTAGTAACGTAGAAAGCATACCGTACGATGGCACGAAATTAGAACTAGTCCTCCTCGCTGGGAATGGCGGGTTCAATCGTACTGACGTGACGACTTCTTCTAGTCTACTGTCGTTAGCTACTGATGCCATGGTATAATGCATATAGACTGCCGTCTGCTGGCGATGTAGTGCCTAGCGGGAGTAAAAGAAACCACACATCCTTGTAAAAGACCCAATAGCTAGACAATTGTAAGCGACAAAAAGTTATGGATACCTTAGCCTTAACTGGATTTAAAAAGTATGAGGTGGGTTCTACCGCTCTGTCTTTCTTTTCAAACACACAGTTTCATATTTGTCTCCTCAGCTAGTCCATGAGTGCAGAACAATACCAGAGACAATACTCAACATCCGCATAAAAAGTGTCTAGGATAATTCCTCTGCTGTAAATGTGCTTTTCGACATATCTCCTATATTTTAACCATTTATATATATAAAAAAAATCTCTATTCAATGACGAGTACGGACCTGTGTTACTGTTACCCTGGTCTCTGACAAGAAGTTACAGGTTGAAAAAAAAACTCAGCTCGGAACTAAGCTAAATCTGCACCTGGCTCGCTGATAACAAACTATCATTACACCTGGGTAAAACGGAGTCAATTCTCTTCGGGTCAAATAACAAACTCAGCAAGACCGACGGCTTCTCAGTTACAGTGGAAAGGAAAGATGAAATTACATACCTAGGTTCCATAGAGGCAAAATCCTGTGACAAAATGGCATCCAATGTAATAAAAAAAAGTCAATCAACGAACTAGATTCTTGTACCGGATCTCCTCTCTGGTAAACAAGAATACCCTGAAGACTCTGGCAGGAGCACTCATTCAAGGGTACTACGACTATGCTTGCACCTCATATACCAAAGCACCTCAAAGGCGCTAAAAACTAAATTACAAACATCACAAAACAGAGGCTGGGTGGCGCAGTGGACATTGCGCTCGTCACCAACGCAAGAGACACCGGGTTCGACTCCGGCTGTCGGTGTTGCCTCCGGCTTGGGCCAGCCGTCATACTAACTCAATTGGCAGAGTTAGCGAGTGGAAGTCGATGGGTGGTAATCTGGACGTTGTGGACAGCGACTCCTACAGATCGGTTGGGAACGCCTGCACAGCAGAGACAGGAAATGGCGGGGGTAGTGTGAGCCTCCCACACATTACACCTCGCCAATGAGAATCCGTGCTGGCAGGTGAAAAGATGTGACAGGCTGCCTCCTCGTGTATCGGAGGGGACACGTGATGCAGGGCTTCTATCCTCCCTACAACCGGCCAGTGGGGGGCATATGCGAGCAACGTTCAAGACAGGGGAGGGGAGAATTGGCACAGTGGAATTGGGATGGGAGAAAAAAAATTAAAAAGAGGAGAAAAAGTGGATAAAAAAAAAAACATCACAAAACAAACTGGTCAGACTACTGCTTGACCTTACTCCTAGAACCCACCTCACCCCTTCCCACTTTGACAACCTAGGATGGCTTAGAGTAGACGACAGAGTACAGCAACTTGCAATGGGCCTGGTCTACAAGATACACTACACGACTAAGGTACCCATGTACATGTCAAAATACTTCCCAAAGGTCAGTGAATACCACGACCACAACACCAGAGGGAGCTCCACAAATCATGTTAAACCCAGAATCGGCTCAAACAAGGGACTAAACACGTTTCGCAATTATGCCACATCAATGTGGAACGCCCTACCCACAGCTGTAAAGGAATGTGAATCACTACCCACTTCCAAAACCACTCTCAAAGAGCACCTACAAGAGACTGCAATTCAAAACTGGCCCCTGTAAATGTCCTAACGCAACCCCCTACAATGTACAATAAATGTCCTATTCTATATCCTAGTCTTCTTGGGACCAAGTAAGGTTTCGTCGATAATCCAATGTACAGTTACCCCCACCGCCCACCCCACCCCGCCTACCCAACCCCCCCCCCCACCACCTACAATGTACAGTTTCCCCCCCACCCCACCTACCCAACCCACCCTCCACCCCACCTACCAACCTCCTCCAATGTACAGTTTCTTCGTCAAATATATATACTCTCTTTTTTAGACTTTTCTTGTATCACAAACAGTACTGTATTTGTAAATCTGGTATGTCATAAATGTATAGATGTAGCAGTACTGTCTATCTGTATGTCATGTATGTCATATATGTTATGATGAATTGACAATGGGGGACCCTGATGTAAACAAGACAAACGTCTTTCTCTGGTCTGCATCCCCTTAACAATTGTGTGTATTGAGCTGTACTGTATTGTACCCATTCTGCAATCTGTTAATACAATTTTCAATCAATCAGCAGGAGCACTCATTCAAGGGTACTACGACTATGCTTGCACCTCATGGTACCAAAGCACCTCAAAGGCGCTAAAATCAAAATTACAAACATCACAAAACAAATTGGTCAGACTACTGCTTGACCTTACTCCTAGAACCCACCTCACCCCTGCCCACTTTGACAACCTATAGGATGGCTTAGAGTAGATGACAGAGTACAGCAACTTGCAATGGGCCTGGTCTACAAGATACACTACACGACTAAGGTACCCATGTACATGTCAAATTACTTCCCAAAAGTCAGTGAATACCACGACCACAACACCAGAGGGAGCTCCACAAATCATGTTAAACCCAGATTCGGCTCAAACAAAGGACTAAACACGTTTCGCAATTATGCCACATCAATGTGGAACGCCTTACCCACAGCTGTAAAGGAATGTGAATCCCTACCCACTTTCAAAACCACTCTCAAAGAGCACCTACAGGAGACTGCAATTCGAAACTGGCCCCTCTAAATGTCCTAACCCAACCCCCTCCAATGTACAGTAAATGTCCTAACCCAATAATACACGAGACCCTCTTCTTGTGACCAAGTAAGGTTTTGTCGATAATCCAATGTACAGTTACCCCACCCCGCCTACCCAACCGCATCCAGCTGCAGGACCACAGAACCCATACGAGGCTCCTCCCACTGCCACACTCTCAGGACCGCCACACTTTGCGGACCCACACTCTCCGGACCCTCGCTCCCATTGGCTGATTTGGGTCACGTGACCGTCCCACCCAATGGCTGAATTGGAGTATTGCACTGCGGGATTGATTGATTGAAAACTTTATTAACAGATTGCAGAATGGGTACACGTGACCGTCACAGGCCCGGATTGATTGATTGATTGATTGATTGAAAACTTTATTAACAGATTGCAGAATAGGTACACGTGACCGTCACAGGCCCGGATTGATTGATTGATTGAAAACTTTATTAACAGATTGCAGAATGGGTACAGTACAGCTCAATACACACAATTGTTAAGGGGATGCAGACCATGCAGTACTGTTACATTTGTGACATACAATAAATATATACAAGGGGGAGGGAACTGTACATTTATGATGAATTGAAAATGGGGGACCCTGATGTAAACAAGACGGAAGTCTTTCTCTGGTCTGCATCCCCTTAACAATTGTGTGTATTGAGCTGCCTCTCACCTATCTGTCTGTCTCTCACCTATCTGCCTCTCACCTATATGAATTGAAAATACAGTAAATATATACAAGGGGGAGGGAACTGTACATTTATGATGAATTGAAAATGGGGGACCCTGATGGAAACAAGACAAACGTCTTTTTCAGGTCTGCATCCCCTTAACAATTGTGAGTATTGAGTTTCAAGTTTCAAGTTTCAAGTTTCAAGGTACTGTATTGTACCCATTCTGCAATCTGTTAAATAAAGTTTTCATTCATTCATTCATTCATTCATTCATTCATTCATTCATTCATTCACCTATCTGCCTCTCACCTATCTGTCTCTCACCTATCTGTCTCTCACCTATCTGCCTCTCACCTATCTGTCTTTCACCTATCTGTTTCTCACCTATCTGTCTCTCACCTATCTGTCTCTCACCTATCTGCCTCTCACCTATCTGTCTCTCACCTATCTGCCTCTCACCTATCTGCCTCTCACCTATCTGTCTCTCACCTATCTGCCTCTCACCTATCTGTCTCTCACCTATCTGTCTCTCTCCTATCTGTCTCTCACCTATCTGTCTCTCCCCTATCTGTCCCTCACCTATCTGTCTCTCCCCTATCTGTCTCTCACCTATCTGTCTCTCACCTATCTGTATCTCCCCTATCTGCCTCTCACCTCTCTGCCTCTCACCTATCTGTCCCTCACCTATCTGTCTCTCCCCTATCTGTCCCTCACCTATCTGTCTCTCACCTATCTGTCTCACCTATCTGTCTCTCACCTATCTGTCCCTCACCTATCTGTTTCTCCCCTATCTGTCTCTCACCTATCTGTCTCTCCCCTATCTGCCTCTCACCTATCTGTCTCTCACCTATCTGCCTCTCACCTATCTGTCTCTATCTGTTTCACACCTATCTGTCTCTCACCTATCTGCCTCTCACCTATCTGCCTCTCACCTATCTGCCTCTCACCTATCTGCCTCTCACCTATCTGTCTCTCACCTATCTGTCTCTCTCCTATCTGTCTCTCACCTATCTGTCTCTCCCCTATCTGTCCCTCACCTATCTGTCTCTCACCCATCTGTCTCTCTCCTATCTGTCTCTCACCTATCTGTACCTCACATCTGTCTCTCACATATCTGCCTCTCACATATCTGCCTCTCACCTATCTGTCTCTCACCTATCTGTCTCTCACCTATATGCCTATCACCTATCTGCCTCTCACCTATCTGTCTCTCACCTATCTATCTGTCTCTCACCTATCTGCCTCTCACCTATCTGCCTCTCACCTATCTATCTGTCCCTCACCTATCTGTCTCTCACCTATCTGTCTCTCACCTATCTGTCTCACCTATCTGTCTCTCACCTATCTGTCTCTCCCCTATCTGTCCCTCACCTATCTGTTTCTCCCCTATCTGTCTCTCACCTATCTGTCTCTCCCCTATCTGCCTCTCACCTATCTGTCTCTCACCTATCTGCCTCTCACCTATCTGTCTATCTGTTTCTCACCTATCTGTCTCACCTATCTGTCTCTCACCTATCTGCCTCTCACCTATCTGTCTCTCACCGATCTGCCTCTCACCTATCTGTCTCTCACCTATCTGCCTCTCACCTATCTGTCTCTCACCGATCTGCCTCTCACCTATCTGTCTTTCACCTATCTGTCTCTCATCTATCTGTCTCTCACCTATCTGCCTCTCACCTATCTGTCTCTCACCTATCTGTCTCTCTCCTATCTGTCTCTCACCTATCTGTCTCTCCCCTATCTGTCCCTCACCTATCTGTCTCTCACCCATCTGTCTCTCTCCTATCTGTCTCTCACCTATCTGTACCTCACATATCTGTCTCTCCCCTATCTGCTTCTCACATATCTGCCTCTCACCTATCTGTCTCTCACCTATCTGTCTCTCACCTATCTGCCTCTCACCTATCTGCCTCTCACCTATCTGTCTCTCACCTATCTATCTGTCTCTCACATATCTGCCTCTCACCTATCTGTCTCTCACCTATCTGTCGCTCCCCTATCTGTCTCTCACCTATCTGTATCTCACCTATCTGTCTCTCCCCTATCTGTCTCTCACCTATCTGTCTCTCACCTATCTGTCTCTCACCTATCTGCCTCTCACCTATCTGCCTCTCACCTATCTGTCTCTCACCTATCTGTCCCTCACCTATCTGTCCCTCACCTATCTGTCTCTCCCCTATCTGTCTCTCCCCTATCTGTCTCTCACCTATCTGTCTCTCTCATATCTGTCTCTCCCCTATCTGTCTCTCCCCTATCTGTCCCTCACCTATCTGTCCCTCACCTATCTGTTTCTCCCCTATCTGTCTCTCACCTATCTGTACCTCACCTATCTGTCTCTCCCCTATCGGCCTCTCACCTATCTGTCTCTATCTGTTTCTCACCTATCTGTCTCACCTATCTGTCTCTCACATATCTGCCTCTCACCTATCTGTCTCTCACCGATCTGCCTCTCACCTATCTGTCTTTCACCTATCTGTCTCTCACCTATCTGTCTCTCCCCTATCTGTCTCTCCCCTATCTGTCTCTCAACTATCTGTCTCTCATCTATCTGTCTCACCTATCTGTCTCTCACCTATCTGCCTCTCACCTATCTGTCTCTCACCGATCTGCCTCTCACCTATCTGTCTCTCACCTATCTGTCTCACATATCTGTCTCTCACCTATCTGCCTCTCACCTATCTGTCTCTCACCGATCGGCCTCTCACCTATCTGTCTTTCACCTATCTGTCTCTCACCTATCTGTCTCTCCCCTATCTGTCTCTCACCTATCTGCCTCTCACCTATCTGTCTCTCACCGATCTGCCTCTCACCTATCTGTCTTTCACCTATCTGTCTCTCACATATCTGTCTCTCTCCTATCTGTATCTCACCTATCTGTCTCTCCCCTATCTGCCTCTCACCTATCTGTACCTCACATATCTGCCTCTCACCTATCTGTCTCTCACCTATCTGTCTCTCTCCTATCTGTCTCTCACCTATCTGTCTCTCTCCTATCTGTCTCTCACCTATCTGTACCTCACATATCTGCCTCTCACCTATCTGTCTCTCACCTATCTGTCTCTCTCCTATCTGTCTCTCACCTATCTGTCTCTCCCCTATCTGTCCCTCACCTATCTGTCTCTCACCTATCTGTCTCTCTTCTATCTGTCTCTCCCCTATCTGTCCCTCACCTATCTGCCTCTCACCTATCTGTCTCTCACCTATCTGTTTCTCACCTATCTGCCTCTCACCTATCTGCCTCTCACCTATCTGTCTCTCACCTATCTATCTGTCTCTCACCTATCTGTCTCTCCCCTATCTGTCTCTCACCAATCTTCCTCTCACCTATCTGCCTCTCACCTATCTGTCTCTCCCCTATCTGCCTCTATCTGTCTCTCCCCTATCTGTCTCTGACCTATCTGTCTGTCTCTCACCTATCTGTTTCTCACCTATCTGTCTCTCACCTATCCGCCTGTCACCTATCTGTCTCTCACCTATCTGTCTCACATATATGTCTCTCACCTATCTGTCTCTCACCTATCTGTCTTTCCCCTATCTGTCTCCCCCTATCTGTCTCTCACCTATCTGTCTCTCACCTATCTGTCTTTCACCTATCTGTCTCTCATCTATATGTATCTCACCTATCTGCCTCTCACCTATCTGTACCTCACATATCTGTCTCTCCCCTATCTGCCTCTCACCTATCTGTCTCTCACCTATCTGCCTCTCACCTATCTGCCTCTCACCTATCTGTCTCTCACCTATCTATCTGCCTCTCACCTATCTGTCTCTCACCTATCTATCTGTCTCTCACCTATCTGTCTCTCACCTATCTGTCTCTCACCTATCTATCTGCCTCTCACCTATCTGTCTCTCACCTCACCTATCTGTCTCTCACCTATCTGTCTCACCTATCTGTCTCTCACCTATCTGTCTCTCCCCTTATCTGTCCCTCACCTATCTGTTTCTCCCCTATCTGTCTCTCACCTATCTGTCTCTCCCCTATCTGCCTCTCACCTATCTGTATCTCACCTATCTGCCTCTCACCTATCTGTCTCTATCTGTTTCTCACCTATCTGTCTCACCTATCTGTCTCTCACCTATCTGCCTCTCACCTATCTGTCTCTCACCGATCTGCCTCTCACCTATCTGTCTTTCACCTATCTGTCTCATCTATCTGTCTCTCACCTATCTGCCTCTCACCTATCTGCCTCTCACCTATCTGTCTCTCACCTATCTGCCTCTCACCTATCTGCCTCTCACCTATCTGTCTCTCATCTATCTGTCTCTCACCTATCTGTATCTCACCTATCTGTCTCTCCCCTATCTGTCTCTCCCCTATCTGTCTCTCACCTATCTGTCTCTCCCCTATCTGTCTCTCCCCTATCTGTCTTTCACCTATCTGTCTCTCCCCTATCTGTCTCTATCTGTTTCTCACCTATCTGTCTCACCTATCTGTCTCTCACCTATCTGCCTCTCACCTATCTGTCTCTCACCGATCTGTCTCTCCCCTATCTGTCTCTCCCCTATCTGTCTCTCACCTATCTGTCTCTCATCTATCTGTCTCTCACCTATCTGCCTCTCACCTATCTGTCTCTCACCTATCTCTCTCCTATCTGTCTCTCACCTATCTGTCTCTCCCCTATCTGTCCCTCACCTATCTGTCCCTCACCTATCTGTCTCTCTCCTATCTGTCTCTCACCTATCTGTACCTCACATATCTGCCTCTCACATATCTGCCTCTCACATATCTGTCTCTCTCCTATCTGTCTCTCACCTATCTGTCTCTCCCCTATCTGCCTCTCACCTATCTGTACCTCACATATCTGCCTCTCACCTATCTGTCTCTCACCTATCTGTCTCTCTCCTATCTGTCTCTCACCTATCTGTCTCTCTCCTATCTGTCTCTCACCTATCTGTACCTCACATATCTGCCTCTCACCTATCTGTCTCTCTCCTATCTGTCTCTCACCTATCTGTCTCTCCCCTATCTGTCCCTCACCTATCTGTCTCTCACCTATCTGTCTCTCACCTATCTGCCTCTCACCTATCTGTCTCTCACCTATCTGTTTCTCACCTATCTGCCTCTCACCTATCTGCCTCTCACCTATCTGTCTCTCACCTATCTATCTGTCTCTCACCTATCTGTCTCTCCCCAACTGTCTCTCACCTATCTTCCTCTCACCTATCTGCCTCTCACCTATCTGTCTCTCCCCTATCTGCCTCTATCTGTCTCTCCCCTATCTGTCTCTGACCTATCTGTCTGTCTCTCACCTATCTGTCTCTCACCTATCTGTCTCTCACCTATCTGTTTCTCACCTATCTGTCTCTCACCTATCCGCCTGTCACCTATCTGTCTCTCACCTATCTGTCTCACATATCTGTCTCTCACCTATCTGTCTCTCCCCTATCTGTCTCTCCCCTATCTGTCTCTCACCTATCTGTCTCTCACCGATCTGTCTTTCACCTATCTGTCTCTCATCTATATGTATCTCACCTATCTGCCTCTCACCTATCTGTCTCTCACCTATCTGTCTCTCTCCTATCTGTCTCTCACCTATCTGTCTCTCCCCTATCTGTCCCTCACCTATCTGTCTCTCCCCTATCTGTCCCTCACCTATCTGTCTCTCACCTATCTGTCTCTCCCCTATCTGTCCCTCACCTATCTGTTTCTCCCCTATCTGTCCCTCACCTATCTGTCTCTCATCTATCTGTCTCTCACCTATCTGTCTCTCATCTATCTGTCTCTCACCTATCTGTCGCTCACCTATCTGTCTCTCACCTATCTGTCTCTCACCTATCTGTCTCTCACCTATCTGCCTCTCACCTATCTGTCTCTCACCTATCTGTCTCTCTCCTATCTGTCTCTCACCTATCTGTCTCTCCCCTATCTGTCCCTCACCTATCTGTTTCTCCCCTATCTGTCTCTCCCCTATCTGTCCCTCACCTATCTGTCTCTCCCCTATCTGTCCCTCACCTATCTGTCTCTCACCTATCTGTCTCTCACCTATCTGTCTCTCACCTATCTGTCTCTCTCCTATCTGTCTCTCTCCTATCTGTCTCTCACCTATCTGTACCTCACCTATCTGTCTCTCCCCTATCTGTCCCTCACCTATCTGTTTCTCCCCTATCTGGCTCTCACCTATCTGTCTCTCACCTATCTGTACCTCACCTATCTGTCTCTCCCCTATCTGCCTCTCACCTATCTGTCCCTCACCGATCTGCCTCTCACCTATCTGTCTTTCACCTATCTGTCTCTCCCCTATCTGTCTCTCCCCTATCTGTCTCTCCCCTATCTGTCTCTCACCTATCTGTCTCTCATCTATCTGCCTCTCACCTATCTGTCTCTCACCTATCTGTCTCTCTCCTATCTGTCTCTCACCTATCTGTCTCTCCCCTATCTGTCTCTCACCTATCTGTCTCTCACCTATCTGTCTCTCTCCTATCTGTCTCTCACCTATCTGTACCTCACATATCTGTATCTCACATATCTGCCTCTCACATATCTGTCTCTCTCCTATCTGTCTCTCCCCTATCTGTCCCTCACCTATCTGTCCCTCACCTATCTGTACCTCACATATCTGCCTCTCACCTATCTGTCTCTCACCTATCTGTCTCTCTCCTATCTGTCTCTCACCTATCTGTCTCTCTCCTATCTGTCTCTCACCTATCTGTACCTCACATATCTGCCTCTCACCTATCTGTCTCTCACCTATCTGTCTCTATCTGTCTCTCCCCTATCTGTCTCTGACCTATCTGTCTGTCTCTCACCTATCTGTTTCTCACCTATCTGTCTCTCACCTATCTGCCTCTCACCTATCCGTCTGTCACCTATCTGTCTCTCACCTATCTGTCTCTCCCCTATCTGTCTCTCCCCTATCTGTCTCTCACCTATCTGTCTCTCACCTATCTGATCTGTCTCTCACCTATCTGTTTCTCACCTATCTGTCTTTCACCTATCTGTCTCTCATCTATATGTATCTCACCTATCTGTCTCTCTCCTATCTGTCTCTCACCTATCTGTCTCTCCCCTATCTGTCCCTCACCTATCTGTCTCTCCTCTATCTGTCCCTCACCTATCTGTCTCTCTCCTATCTGTCTCTCACCTATCTGTACCTCACCTATCCGTACCTCACCTATCTGTTTCTCACCTATCTGTCTCTCACCTATCTGTCTCTCACCTATCTGTCTCTCACCTATCTGCCTCTCACCTATCTGTCTCTCACCTATCTATCTGTCTCTCACCTATCTGTCTCTCACCTATCTTCCTCTCACCTATCTGCCTCTCACCTATCCGTCTGTCACCTATCTGTCTCTCACCTATCTGTCTCACATATCTGTCTCTCACCTATCTGTCTTTCACCTATCTGTCTCTCCCCTATCTGTCTCTCACCTATCTGTCTCTCACCTATCTGATCTGTCTCTCACCTATCTGTTTCTCACCTATCTGTCTCACCTATCTGCCTCTCACCTATCTGTCTCTCACCTATCTGTAGGCCTATAATACTTGTTGTGAAGGATCAGATTAAACCGAATATGTATATTTATTTATATATATATATTTAATTGTATTTGTATATCGTTTGATATCCCCTGTATATTCCTTGTACAATATGCATTGAATATCCCCGTTTCTACTAAACAGCCCATAATAGTTTCATTCTACCATTGGACGAGAACCTGGCGCCAGGTTGCCATACCCCTAGGTCCAAGTTCAATCGTGCCGCCTAACATGTCGAGGCAACCCCCGGTTCCGCGCAGTAATATGCCGGGCGAAATACGAATGGTACTATTTGTTCATAGCGCATATATATATGGCGCTCGTAAAGTAGAACTTTCTTTTAGTCCAGTTCTTTACCCTGCAACAGAGTGACAGACGCAAAAGCCTCCCCACGACGCACGTGCGGTGTAGTAGGGCCTACTTGGCCCAGAATAGGCATTGAGATATCGTGTAGATTAATAGTTGAATGGTCATAGTTTGGCACCATACCGTCGAGTTGGACGTATTCTATTAAGCTAATAATAGTCTATTTATGTATGGTGCATCGTTCGGTTCGAGTTCTACAGTTATCAGTACCCCCATCGTTCCTGACGTTATCTGGACGCTTATCCAGGCTGGTCAGACCCCTAGTGGTGATTGCATCCGAGGAGCTCCGGGTCAAGAGCGACTGGACCTGTATATTGGATTACTCTACCCCGACGACGGCGAGCCTTCCACGGCTCTTGGATTATGCTTTGTGTGCTTTGATTATTCCATGGATAAAGGCCAACACTGCCGAGTGTTGGAATTACCCCCCGGAGAGGACTCCAGGTTAGGCGGCGCTCTACACGTGAGGTCGCACCACGTCTCTCCGTTGTGGACCGGCAGATACCGTTCCACAGAGGGTCCAGCTGTATTCGTCTGCGGCCCGAGGTTCTGTGGGCACTGTGTCCAAGACTTTGGATTCTCCCAAGACACCGTCGGCCAGATGGGATACCGCCAGCGGCTTCTCTAACCCCCCCCTCCTACTGTCTTACAACCAGCGGGACCCCCCCCCCCCCTTAGTGTATCCAGCTATAATCATTTAAGTACCATCGCTATCGTTTCCTAAATATTCCAGGTTGTATACTTACTCCCTGCGCAACCAGAGATTGGACATTCAATGTTGATTTACCTACGAATACTCATTTGCCATAAAAGTGCATATTCAATATTTCAAATCATAAATGTAATTAAGTGAATGTTGTATACACCTTTTGCTGTATTAAATATTCGATTTGGTACATTTGTGTTGGTTCGTTTCATCAGGTGGGAAAGTGTTCATCATACTTATATCTTGTACTGGGTGGCCAGAAGTTAAAGTACATGAGGTAGTGGTATTAAATATCATATCTAACAATACAGTCAGGGAATTGTACCCCTCAGTTACAATTGGTCCTTCGAGCCGGAGGGTAACTAGTGTAATATTAATATAGTGTTATTAATATCGAAATGGCCTATGATGAACACTCCACGAAACGATCCTCCTAACCTAGAACGCCCGCGGCGCAGACGACAGACACCTCAGTACTTAGAGGCTTACACTGTCAGTCAACTACCTAGCCTTCGACAAACGGTAAACATGGTAAAAGTAGAAAGTAAAATTATGTCTGACCTTAACGACCAGGTTTCCCCGACCACAGAGGCCCTAGTAGGTCCTAATGTAACTGACCAAGCCCACGGTGGGGACCAGGAGGGAATTGACATGCCTTTACCCCCCGCCACTACTCAAGAAGTAGTCCCCGACAAGCCCCGGGAGGAAGACAACCCTACAGAGAGAGAACTCTGCACGGAAGAAGAGGAGGAGAGCGCCGAGGAACTAGAGCTCCAGGACTCCCCAACGAGTACCCCCAGGAGCGGTTCACGCAGGAGCGGCTCACCTCCACTACCGCCTTCCCCCAGCGAAGCGGAGAGGACACTACAACAGGCGTTCCTCGTCAGCCTGACAGCCTCTACCGAACGCGATCGGCTCCAAGCACAGACGCTTAGCGAGCGCGAACGTCTCCAAGCACAGGCGACCAGCGAGCGCGAACACCTCCAAGCACAGCAACGGAGCGAAGAACAGCGCACAAGTCTGGAGATGAGACGCTTCCAGATGGAAGAGAATATGGCAAGAGACCGGGCCGACCTGCCGGTGCCCAAAGAGAAACAGAGCGCGCCGCCGCCGACGCCCAGCGCGCCGCTGCCGGTGCCCAAAGAGACGCAGAGCGCGACAGACTACAAGCGCAACTAATAGAGCAGCTGATCAAAAGGACAACTCCCTCTCCCTCCGCCAGGGGCTCAAGGAACTCGTCGAGACAGCAGTCAAGAGCAGCGTCACCGCAACGAGCAAGCGACCCTGAACTTGACCAACAGACCGAGTCTAGACCCCCCGCAGATCCCCTTCCCATACCGGTCCAAGCGAGACCCAGCTACAAGGAAGGAGCGGCCTACACTGCGGAGAAGCTAAATAAACGATTACAGGATCTGGAAGATTTGATAGAAGAAGAAGAGGGAGAAGAGGAGAACCAAGCTCGACGACAGCACAGTACTCCACCGGACCAGGAGGTCCCATACAGTCCAGGCTATACCCCCGCGGCGCTGCGCTACAGACCCCCGACTCTATTTACGGGTGAGCACGACGCACGACCAGCCCCGAGGAACAGTACCTGGACCAGCGGGCCATGGTACCCTGCCAGTACCAGCCCACAGTGAGGCGCAAGAGGGGACTCGCCCAGGAGGTCTCTCCCCCAACGCTCGCCGATGTATCAGCCATCCACGGCGTCATACAACGCCACGCCGTCATTCCCAGACTTCGCCTATGAGAGTCGAGCACAGTACACGGAGCTCCGGATGTGCTTAGAGACAATGATGGTGGAGGTCGCTGATGAACGCCACAAGTATGCAATATTATTGAAGCACCTGAAAGTACCGCGAGCGCACAATATAGCGCTAGCCTATGCTACCTCCTCGACCCCATACACAGCGGCCCTTGCAGCGCTGGATCAAAGATATGGACGTATATGGGATTACGTAATCCAGGAGATAAGGCATATTGACCGCCTACCCCCAGCCACGGACAATCGCTCACTAGACGACCTGTCAATCAAAGTGCAGTCCCTGGTGGGGATGCTGGGAGCTCAACGGGAGAAGGGCATGCATGAGCTGTACGCCAACTCTAACGTTGAGAGGATTTTGGAGAAGCTGCCACCCGCAAGACAGGAGCGCTTTCGGCGGCAGAGGGACTACCGAGATCCCGACGGCCCCGAGCCATCCCTCCTTGATCTGGCCGACTTCCTGGCGAGAGAGGTCAGCAGCTTACGACTGGACACCTTCGGGCGGAGCACGCCAAGCTCCAGAGAGGGACCCAGGAGAATAAGTGATGGAAGAAGATCGGTGACTGTCATGCACCAATCAGAGTCAGTACCGAGCAGTAAGAGTCACAGCACCCCCTCGAGAAAGGAGAAGTGGAAGATAGCGTGTCCCTACTGTGAGAAAGAACACTGGCTGTCACAATGTGACTCATTCACAAAGATGAATGCAGAAGAAGTGAGCCAATGGATAAAGTCCAACCGGCGCTGTTATCGATGTGCGCGGCCCCACATGGCAGCCGAATGCCGCCTAAAGAGAAAGTGCAGCCGGTGCGATGGAGCCCATCTGGATATACTACACGATAGTAACGGAAGACGGCCTATACCTGCACCACGGAGCGGCACCAAGGCAAGTGTCATGTACATTGACCCCGCCAGCAGCAACGGAGCTCAAGTGCTCTTAAAGGTAGTCCGTGTGACATTGAGCTACCAGGATAAAGTCATGGACACTTACGCCGTCCTTGATGACGGGTCAGAGAAGACCCTTCTGCTCGCCTCCGCTGCGACTCAGCTGGGACTGCGGGGGAGCAAGAACGAAATGACGATTCGGACAATAAGAAGAGATTTAAAGACGATAAAGGGCGAGAATGTCTCCTTCACCATCGCAGCCAACGGGCAGCCAGAGCGACGGTACAAGATCACAAATGCTTTCACCAGCCAAGAAATAGGACTCTCGCAGTACACCTACCCTGTCACCAAGTTGATGGATAAATATGTGGACCTGCGCCAATTACCTATCCCGCTCCTAGACGGCGCTACCCCGACCCTGTTGATAGGCTCCGACCATGCAGAACTCATAGTCCCGATTGACCGGGTCCATACAGGCCCCCGAGGCTGTCCTGCAGCAGTCGAGACCCGCCTAGGATGGACATTACAAGGCCCCCTCGCTAAATCTCTCAACCGAACAGCAGCCACTAGCTGCTTCCACTCCAGAACGACAGAAGAAGACACCACTCTCCTGCAGCATGTCGAGAGGCTATGGACCCTAGAGACAATGCCCTTTAAGAACGAAAAGAAAGACATTCGCTCTAAAGAAGACATTTACGCCATCAACCTACTCGAGCAGGGGACAAAGAGAGTCACAGTCGGCGGAGTGATGAGATACGCAACTCCACTCCTGAGGCGAGAGGGAATGCCCCCCTTTCACGCAAAGAAAGACGCCACGGAGCGCTATCTACTGAACACAGAGCGGCGCCTAGCCAAAGACCCCGCTCAACAGAGTGTGTACCGAGCTGAGATTGAGAAGCTAATCACAGCGGGACACGTAACAAAGATTGACATTAAAGAGGCCGATCAGACGACCGAATCATGGTACGTGCCGCATCACAAGGTCCATCACAACGGCAAGGATCGCATTGTGTTTAACTGCAGCTACCAGATCGGATCCCAAAATCTGAATAAAGAGCTCTTGCCCGGCCCCACACTTGGCCCCTCCCTACTAGGCGTGCTACTGCGCTTCCACCAGGACAAGGTGGCTATAAGCGGGGATATCAAAGGGATGTTCTTGCAAGTGAGACTAGTAGAGGAGGACAAGCCTCTGCTACGGTTCCTATGGAGAGAGAAGATCGGAGATGAGAACCCATCCATCTACCAGTGGGAAGTACTCCCCTTCGGAACCACATGCAGCCCGTGCTGTGCTACATTTGCACTACAGAAACACGTCACAGAGGACCCAGCAGCAGATGAAGAGGTCCAACACAGTGTGAAGAACAGTTTCTACGTGGACAACTGTCTACAAAGCGTCTCGACTCAAGAAGAAGCCGAGGCTCTCCTAATCAAGTTACGCGCCTCCCTAATCAAAGGCGGCTTTGATCTCAGGCAGTGGGCCAGCAGTGACCCGCACGTATTGCGCAGCCTCTCCTCCGCAGACAAGGCTGCCAGCAGCGAGACCTGGATGGCGACAATCCCAGGAGAAGCCCAAGAAATGACACTAGGATTAGTCTGGCGCTTCAAAACAGACTCGCTCCACTATAGACACAAACCCTTGGCTCCAGAGCAAGGAAGGTCGGCGGCGATACCGACCACCAGACGGAGTGTGTACAGAACACTCGCCAGACAATATGACCCGTTGGGATGTATTCTACCTTACACCACCAGGGCAAAGATGATTGTACGAGCACTATGGGACAAGGACCAGGGCTGGGACGACCCAATACCCGCACACCTTGCCTCAACATGGAGAGTGGGAGACGGAACTCCGCTCACTCCCAGGTGTCAATATACGCCGCAGCTACTTCCCATCCACAGTGAGGCCAGAGACATGCGAGATTGAGCTACACGTCTTCAGCGACGCCTCCGAAGTAGCCTACGGATCTGTTGCCTATTTGCGTGCCCAAGAGATGGGAGGAGAGATACACACTGCTTTCATATTGGCCCGCTCAAGAATAGCCCCACGTAAGCAACAATCTATCCCACGTCTAGAGCTCTGCGCAGCCCTCGCAGGAGCGCATCTAGCCACGTTAATCCAACGTGAACTCACCATTCCGGTGCATAGAACAATCTTGTGGTCAGATTCCACGACAGTACTCACATGGATTAAGTCTGATTCATGCAGATACAAAGTCTTCGTGGGAGTCAGAGTCACCGAGATTCAAGAATTAACAGAAGAAGCAAGCTGGAGGTATGTGGATACCAAACACAACCCAGCTGACGTCATCACCCGGGGAATGTCTCTGGATGACCTAACCCGTCGCAACATCTACAGTGACGGACCAGCATTCCTCCAGCTCCCGGAAGGAGATTGGCCTACGCCCACCCCGAGGGAAGCAAGTAACGAGGAGGCTGAGAACAAGAAGCCTATGTTCTGTGGACTGAGCACTGTCGCCTCCACAGACCCGAACATAGATGACTGCATTACCCTAGAGAGTGCGCAACAAAGAACATTCCTGCGGCACCACCCAGAGATTCAGTCCACCACTGACATGTCAGCAGCTGACTACGAAGAAGCAGAACTTCTTCTACTACAACGAGCCCAGAGAGACTCGTTCTCCGATGAGCTAGACTGTCTACAGGGAGGAAACCCCGTCCCATCAGACAGCAGACTGATTCACCTGGCACCAGAGAGTGACGCACATAATCTCATCAGAGTGGGTGGTCGCCTGCGGAGAGCCCCCGATCTACCAGATGACATTAAGCACCCGATCGTCTTGAACAGCCGACACAAGGTCACAGAGCTGATCATAAAGAAATTCGACGAGGATGTGCACCACGCAGGAGCAGAGAGAGTCTTCGCGGAGATCAGACGTCGTTATTGGATATTGCAAGGGAGAGAAGCAGTACGGCGCTTCCAGCGAACCTGTCTAGACTGCCGTAAGTGGCGCGCGCAGCCCAGCATACCACGGATGGCTGACCTACCCCCCTGTCGCCTCCGAATCGGCGACAAGCCATTCCACTCCACAGGCATGGACTGTTTTGGCCCGTTGTATATAAAGAGAGGAAGAGGCACCGAGAAGCGGTGGGGTATTGTATTCAAATGCATGACCACCAGAGCGATACATATCGAGCTCCTTCCGACCATGAGCACAGACTCATTCCTTATGGCCTTCCGGAGATTCATATCACGGAAAGGACAACCGTCTACATTGTTGTCTGATCACGGGACCAACTTCAAAGGCGGAGAAAGAGAGCTGAGAGAGAGCTTCCAAGTTATGGGCCCAGAACTTAAGACCCACCTTGCTCCAGCCCAGATTGATTTCCAGTTTAATCCCCCGAACGCACCCCACTTCGGTGGAACCTGGGAACGAGAAGTACGTTCTATAAAGACAGCCCTGTATGCCGTACTCGGAGCCCAGACTGTGGCAGAGGAAGTCCTAATGACAGTCCTCACGGAGATCGAGGGAGTATTGAACTCAAAGCCCCTCGGTTACGTCTCCAGTGATGTAGCAGATGTCGACCCAGTCACCCCCAACACACTCCTAATGGGGCGGCTGGACCCCGCGCTACCCCAGACAATGTACAGGCCCGAAGAAGCGAACGGCCGAAGAATGTGGAGGTACAGCCAAGTACTAGCTGACAAGTTTTGGAGCAGCTTCCTACTTCACTACCTACCGTCTCTACAGACCCGCCAGAAGTGGGTAAAAGAGAGAGACAACTTGACAGAAGGAACAGTCGTCATGATAGTTGACCAGTCACTCCCCAGAGCTATGTGGCCGGCTGGCCGCGTAAGCAAAGTGATCACCGGTGCCGATGGCAAGGTCCGAGCAGCTGAAGTACTCGTCCAAGGGCGCACCTACACACGGCCCGTGGCGAGGCTCATAGAACTGCCCCGACTCCCAGATACTATCGATGATGACCATGACCCTATGACTTTGTGAGTTGACTGACCCTTACAGCGGACCTTGAGTGGAAGACAGTGCGGTTAATCTGTCTCTGCTTAGCTAATTAGGTGGGACTAATTAGGGGGCGGCTGTTGTGAAGGATCAGATTAAACCGAATATGTATATTTATTTATATATATATATTTAATTGTATTTGTATATCGTTTGATATCCCCTGTATATTCCTTGTACAATATGCATTGAATATCCCCGTTTCTACTAAACAGCCCATAATAGTTTCATTCTACCATTGGACGAGAACCTGGCGCCAGGTTGCCATACCCCTAGGTCCAAGTTCAATCGTGCCGCCTAACATGTCGAGGCAACCCCCGGTTCCGCGCAGTAATATGCCGGGCGAAATACGAATGGTACTATTTGTTCATAGCGCATATATATATGGCGCTCGTAAAGTAGAACTTTCTTTTAGTCCAGTTCTTTACCCTCCAACAGAGTGACAGACGCAAAAGCCTCCCCACGACGCACGTGCGGTGTAGTAGGGCCTACTTGGCCCAGAATAGGCATTGAGATATCGTGTAGATTAATAGTTGAATGGTCATAGTTTGGCACCATACCGTCGAGTTGGACGTATTCTATTAAGCTAATAATAGTCTATTTATGTATGGTGCATCGTTCGGTTCGAGTTCTACAGTTATCAGTACCCCCATCGTTCCTGACGTTATCTGGACGCTTATCCAGGCTGGTCAGACCCCTAGTGGTGATTGCATCCGAGGAGCTCCGGGTCAAGAGCGACTGGACCTGTATATTGGATTACTCTACCCCGACGACGGCGAGCCTTCCACGGCTCTTGGATTATGCTTTGTGTGCTTTGATTATTCCATGGATAAAGGCCAACACTGCCGAGTGTTGGAATTACCCCCCGGAGAGGACTCCAGGTTAGGCGGCGCTCTACACGTGAGGTCGCACCACGTCTCTCCGTTGTGGACCGGCAGATACCGTTCCACAGAGGGTCCAGCTGTATTCGTCTGCGGCCCGAGGTTCTGTGGGCACTGTGTCCAAGACTTTGGATTCTCCCAAGACACCGTCGGCCAGATGGGATACCGCCAGCGGCTTCTCTAACCCCCCCCTCCTACTGTCTTACAACCAGCGGGACCCCCCCCCCCCTTAGTGTATCCAGCTATAATCATTTAAGTACCATCGCTATCGTTTCCTAAATATTCCAGGTTGTATACTTACTCCCTGCGCAACCAGAGATTGGACATTCAATGTTGATTTACCTACGAATACTCATTTGCCATAAAAGTGCATATTCAATATTTCAAATCATAAATGTAATTAAGTGAATGTTGTATACACCTTTTGCTGTATTAAATATTCGATTTGGTACATTTGTGTTGGTTCGTTTCATCAGGTGGGAAAGTGTTCATCATACTTATATCTTGTACTGGGTGGCCAGAAGTTAAAGTACATGAGGTAGTGGTATTAAATATCATATCTAACAATACAGTCAGGGAATTGTACCCCTCAGTTACAATACTTATGTAAATAAGTAAGGCAATTGAAATATATCTGCAGTACAGCTCAATACACACAATTGTTAAGGGGATGCAGACCAGAGAAAGACTTCCGTCTTGTTTACATCAGGGTCCCCCATTTTCAATTCATCATAAATGTACAGTTCCCTCCCCCTTGTATATATTTACTGTATGTCACAAATGTAACAGTACTGCATGGTCTGCATCCCCTTAACAATTGTGTGTATTGAGCTGTACTGTACCCATTCTGCAATCTGTTAATAAAGTTTTCAATCAATCAATCAATCAATCCGGGCCTGTGACGGTCACGTGTACCCATTCTGCAATCTGTTAATAAAGTTTTCAATCAATCAATCAATCAATCAATCCCGCAGTGCAATACTCCAATTCAGCCATTGGGTGGGACGGTCACGTGACCCAAATCCGGGCCTGTGACGGTCACGTGTAACCATTCTGCAATCTGTTAATAAAGTTTTCAATCAATCAATCAATCAATCCCGCAGTGCAATACTCCAATTCAGCCATTGGGTGGGACGGTCACGTGACCCAAATCAGCCAATGGGAGCGAGGGTCCGGAGAGTGTGGGTCCGCAAAGTGTGGCGGTCCTGAGAGTGTGGCAGAGGGAGGAGCCTCGTATGGGTTCTGTGGTCCTGCAGCTGGATACTATTGAACCCCCCCCCACCCCACCAACCACCTCCAATGTACAGTTCCCCCCCCCACCCCACCTACCCAACCTCCTCCAATGTACAGTTTCTTCCAAATGTATATACTCTCTTTTTTTTAGACTCTTTTTGTATCACAAACAGTACTGTATTTGTAAATCTGGTATGTCATAAATGTATAGATGTAGCAGTACTGTCTATCTGTATGTCATGTATGTCATAAATATGTTATGATGAATTGAAAATGGGGGACCATGATGTAAACAAGACGAAAGTCTTTCTCCAGTCTGCAGCCCCTTAACAATTGTGTGTATTGAGCTGTACTGTATTGTACCCATTCTGCAATCTGTTAATACAAATTTCAATCAATCAATCAATGTTAAAAGAAACATGTTGCTTACCAATCATCATACAAGGTAAAACAATCACATTAACGAAATGGGATGATGTCAACTAACTTTAATAATGGCAAATAAAAATATCGAACTGGTGTAGCTAACTATAACTGCTTCAATAATAGTTCATCGTTATTTTCCTTTATTTGTATTATGTCCTTGTGATTAGCAATAGTTTCTACCATTAATTGAAGAAAAACAATGGTGACTTTTCTTTTCTTTTTTCCCCCCATTCATTTTCAGTTAAATTATTATTCGACAGTGACCCATTTCCCTGCCAGCTGGTGGTGATGCAGGTACTACTGTCTTATTGCTCTCTCCCTCCATTGGCTGCCTGGTTTCTATGTACTGTAAAGATACAGTCATGTTTGAAATGTTTTGAGTCATTAGGCTTGTTCAAGATGGATTTCGGTTTGCCTCGACTAGTAGACGAGAGTAGCCGAGTGAAGCCGGGGGAGGAGTTAAGAGGGCGGACACTGCCGATTTCACGAGAGCCCCTCGCCTAGTCTTGCGCGGCAGATACGCTTTCACGTCACCACACACACATTACACACCTGTCCAGCTCATTATAATGCGATGGCCGTGTGCAACATTAGATCAGATTCAAATGTACAGGCAGTACAGCACACCATATACTGCTACAGTGGAATATACTATTCATATACCATAATGTATACCATCTTGTTGCGCGCTCCTGGCCGCACGCACACACAACACACTGCTGTATGTGTGTGTGTGTGTGTGTGTGTGTGTGTGTGTGTGTGTGTGTGTGTGTGTGTGTCTGACAGCTTGAAGTTTATCATGATGATATGATGATAAGTTGATAACGCATAACATAATAAAGTTTTCAATCAATCAAACGTCTCATAACTCCCTGGCTGTCACATGGCTGGTGACTGACAACTTTTCTGAGCCAATAGGCGCTTTGCGCGACCGTAGCAAGTCGCTTCCCAGCCGGGAGCAGCCGGCTGGAGGTACTGTGGAGCCTCGCTCTGAATGCTGCGCGCGGCTCGCTCCCGCGGGAGTTCCGCGCCTCGCCTCGTCGGATTTTCAGAGCAAATCGGACAACATTCTAACCGTCATGCAACGCGCTTGGCGAGGCCGTAGTAAAACCTGCGCAGATCTGCGTCCGCCTATCCCATCTTGAACAAGCCTATTGAGTGACACAGCGAGAAGCATGCAGCTGCAGAGCCGCAGAGCCAGCGGCAGTAGTCTCAGGTCCGCGCTGTGAGGGCCGTTCTTGCGGAAGTGATACACGCAGGCAGCGTAGCAGTGCCACCCACCCAATGGCTAAATTGGAGTATTGCACTGTGCAGGCCGCGCTGTGAGATCCGTGCGAGGCCAGAGGACGTACTGTATGAGTAAATTAACTATACTTTTGCTCACACTCACACAATATATGAATCTGTGATGTCACAGTATGATGTCATAATCAAACATTCTAGAACATTTGTGATGCTGTGGTGTTCCACAAGGAAGCATACTAGGACCGCTACTATTCCTAATTTATGCAAATTACATGTCGTCAGCTTGTGACTGCAACTTGTTCCTGTTTGCGGACGACTCAGCCCTGCTGGTCTCTGACAAGAACAAGTTACAGGTTGAAAAAGCCCTCAGCTCGGAACTAGGCAACATCTGCATATGGCTCGCTGACAACAAACTATCATTACACATGGGCAAAACAGAGTCCATTCTCTTCGGTTCAAATAACAAACTCAGCAAGACCGACGGCTTCTCGGTTACAGTGGGTGACAATATTATCACAAGGAAAGATGAAATTACCTACCTGGGTTCCATCCTAGAGGCTAATCTTTCCTGTGACAAAATGGCATCCAATGTAATAAAAAAAGTCAACCAACGAACGCGATTCTTGTACCGGATCTCCTCTCTGGTAAACAAGAATACCCTGAAGACTCTAGCAGGAGCACTCATTCAAGGGTACTACGACTATGCTTGCACCTCATGGTACCAAAGCACCTCAAAGGCACTAAAAAACAAATTACAAACATCTCAAAACAAGCTAGTCAGACTACTACTTGACCTGACTCCTAGAACCCACCTCACCCCTGCCCACTTTGACAACCTAGGATGGCTTAGAGTAGACGACAGAGTACAGCAACTTGCAATGGGCCTGGTCTACAAGATACACTACGCGACCAAGGTACCCATGTACATGTCAAAATACTTCCCAAAGGTCAGTGAATACCACGATCACAACACCAGAGGGAGCTCCACAAATCATGTAAAACCCAGATTCGGCTCAAACAAGGGACTAAACACGTTTCGCAATTATGCCACATCAATGTGGAACGCCCTACCCAAAGCTGTAAAGGAATGTGAATCACTACCCACTTTCAAAAACACTCTCAAAAAACACCTACGTGAGACTGCAATTCGAAACTGGCCCCTACAAATGTCCTAACCTAGTTGTACAGTAAATGACCAAGTAAGGCTTTGTCAATATTCCAATGCACAGTGTAAAATGTGTGTGTGTCCCCTACCCAACCCCCCCCCCCCCCCCCCCCACCTCCAATGTACAGCCCTCACCCAACCCACCCAACCCCACCCCACCCAACCAACCTCCTCCAATGTACAGTTTCTACGCCAAATGTATATACACTCCTTTTCTGGACACTTTTGTATCACAAACAGTACTGTATTTGCAAATCTGATATGTCATAAATGTATAGATGTAGCAGTACTGTCTATCTGTATGTCATGTATGTCATATATGTTATGATGAATTGAAAATGGGGGACCCTGATGTAAACAAGACGAAAGTCTTTCTCTGGTCTGCATCCCCTTAACAATTGTATGTATTGAGCTGTACTGTACTGTACCCATTCTGCAATCTGTTAATAAACTTTTCAATCAATCAATCAATCAATCATGTCACAGTATGATGTCATAATAGCACATTCTAGAACATTTGTGATGTCACAGTATGATGTCATCATAATCAAACATTCTATAACATTTGTGTATCTATTCAACAATTCTCTCAGAAGATCTCATTTTGCATCTTGAAACAGTACTGAACAGAATCAGATAGACTAAACAACATAGATTGAACCCTGCACCGCTAGCTCTGCGGCTCTGCAGCTGCATACTATTGGACACAGCAGGCAGCACCAGCTGAGAACTAGCCGGGCTTATAATATTCAGATACTCCCCCTACCATTTAATTTTTTTTTTGTATTAGCCAGCTGTCTTTTTATTTAGCTTACGTAAGTGTGACTGTTGTTGTTACACTAGCTAGCTGCTAGTACATTGCTAGCCTAGTCGGATTTATTTAACTGTTAGCTTGGTGGTTTGTAAAC
This sequence comes from Notolepis coatsorum, assembly GCF_963971535.1. Lineage (NCBI taxonomy): Eukaryota > Metazoa > Chordata > Actinopteri > Aulopiformes > Paralepididae > Notolepis > Notolepis coatsorum. Next base: position 25,451,465 of record NC_140174.1, on the reverse strand, counting down.
ATTGTTGGTCTGAGCAGCAGCTACCAGACACTTGGTTTTGAAGAAACCCGTCTTGTAACCATGGATCAGACTCAGAGTAGCCCGTCGTATGTGGTGAAGCTCTACATCTACGACCTGTCGAGGGGCATGGCGCGCCAGCTGAGTCCGCTGATGTTAGGTGAGTTGTTGCCGCAGAGAGTGAACTCTCAGACGGGTCGAGCGATCAGGAGAGAGCGGGGATGATGCTAAGGCCCCGTGGATCATCATCACTCAGTAGATACTATTATTACTATTATTATATCTGTCTTGCCTGCGGCTGGTAGTTATTATTTCAGCTCTCTGTAGCATCGAGTAACTATTCGAACCCTATGAAAGAGCCAGATACACACCACAGTTCATGTAAACTATAGTATATTACGTGATGCTTCAATAATCATAACTACCTACTACCTAGTACCTACCTCATACTATTAATAGTACTATAGTCAATACTGTGTCTAGACTGTCTACTCGTATAACTCTGTTTGATAGCATGCACAATAGTGCTGTATATACCATGTATATAATGAATACATTCATATTTGTATATTTATTGCATATAGCCTATGTCTGAATATATCTGCATATATACATCCTATATACCTACTTATACACCTGTATGTCCCATATATAACTGTATGATAGCAGCATACAATAATGCTGTATATACGTGTATATCGAAATAAACCTCAAAGGAATCTAAAATCAGATCTATGGTATGAACTGAGAACATTGCAACTATTTTTGAGTGTATTTTATTATATATATATATATATATATATATATATATATATATATATATATATATATATATATTTATTCTTACTGTGTATATATCCACATCTGTCTGTACATACCTGCATACTCCTTTTTACATATCTGTAGATACTATATCTGATCTGTACATATCCCTATTCCCAATCCCTACCTACTCTTACTAGTTACGCTGCTGGCCAGTACGACTTATTACCATAGTGTCTTTATACCTGTATCGCTGTACATTAATACTACAACTCTTTACATACATCTGATTAGCACTACTACTCAGTTGTACTAATTTATATATTTTATACCCAGTTTAATCACATGTATAATATTACTATTGCACTTTACTGTTACATTTGCACTCTGGTTGGATGTCAAATTTATTTTTGTTGTATTGTACTTGTACTGTATAATGGCAATACATTTTAATCTAATCTAATCTAGTTTAGTCTAGTCTAATCCAAAGAGGCCTAAACTAACAGTTTTCTGTTATATCAACACAGGGAAACAGCTTGATGGAATATGGTGAGTGCAGTGACTTTATAATCAAAATAGTTAATGTCACCCAAAAATAACCTTTTTGAAAAATTGTCAGATTTAGTTTCAATGTTGTCCAGATTACATTGAAAATGTGTTTTGATTCCTTTCTAGGCACACTGCCATAGTGATCCATGGTGAGGAGTTCTTCTATGGGGGAGAGGGTATCGCTAACTGTCCACCTGTAAGAAAGAGCATCATCCTCTTCTGAGCACATTTTGAATGTTCACAGTATGGCACTTTTCCCATATATAGACTGACCTGCCTGATCCAATATATAAGAGAGAATCGACATACTTGTATACACAGATAACACACACAAATGACATCATTATGATATGAGACATGCTTTTACGAAACGCTTCACGTTACCCTAAAACCAATGCTTTAAAGAAAACGAATGTATAGAACTATGTCATACTGGAACAGACTACCACTGTATTGAACCCAGATTACAAGTAAGATCCATTTAAAAAATAGATGAAGAACAGCAATTATTCAGAAAGAAATCAGTTTGGACTACTATATGATGTGATGGCTGACTAATTGTGGTGCTTAAACATATGTTAAAATGTTATTCTGGTGAGAATGTCCTATATATAATATAATAATTTCAATTGTTTTTATTGATAATTGTGAATGTACATTATGTGATGGTTATATTTTATTTAGTCTCCTGTGTGGACCCCAGGAAGAATAGTTGTTTCTAAGGCAACAACTAATGGGGATCCTAAATCAACATAAACATATAGAGGGGGGAGGGTTAATATGATGAAGTAATAATGTGTGCCAAGGACTTGAGCATAATACAGTATTCAATTTAAGACTAAGTTGTGTGTGTGTGTGTGTATGTGTGTTTGTGTGTTGTGTGTTGTGTGTGTGTGCGCGTGTGCGTGTGTCCGTGTGTCCGTCCGTCCCAGAGTGGGACTCAGCTGGGAGAGCCTAACTCCATAGTGGACCTGGGGGTCACAGAGGTGACCGAGGAGATCTTCATGGAGTACTTGTCTTCACTGGGAGAGTCCACGTACAGGTGAGGCTGTTAAAACTCTGTTGCCCATGTCATACCTTTATCAATACTTTAGCAACGACCCATGTGTTTTGTCAAATGTGTGCCTCACTGATGTGTACTCTGACCCCTAGTGGACCCCTAGAGTCGTGCAGAGGCCACTTAGGGCTGGACGATAGGGTCAAAATATCATGATTTATTTTGTATTTTTGATGTTATAATAATATCTGACCGTATTTGATTTTCTCAGTACAAATTAGAGTGATTGACATCTTTTTAATGTGAAAAATCATTTTTTAAACACAATTATAATGGTGCTTTTTCATTCAAAAGGTTATACTTTAATGCGATTTGTATTCCACAATATTGTATATATTTTATAATACTGCAAGGAAGAATTTTTTGATTCACTTATAAATACAAAATAAATATATCAACATTTTACGTATTATACTGTACATATCATTGATGACAGTAGAACTATGGTAAGTATACAGTAGTAAATATAGAAGTATAGTAGAAAATCATTCCTTTGCATGGATCCATCATAGTATACCATTATGTGGTTATTGTGGTATACCTTTCAGCTCCCAAGTTGACGCCTTGATTCCAACGTTGGAAATAGGCACATGTTGAGTCATTGAGGTGACCTGAGTGGCTTCTGACTGACGCGACCCTCGGTGCATTGGGAAAGGGCGTCCATGTGTCACAAGCGTCAATACAATAATATCTAGCCTCTAAAATGGGTATTTTCACCAGGTCAGCCATGGACTTGCGCCAAAATTATAGATTTATATAATATCCTCCTCCTTTCTCTGTCCCTCATCCTCTCTCTGAATATGGAAGGTAATGTATATATGAATATTATGTATATATATGTATACATATATGTATACTTCATATTCATGTCCATGCAAACATATCCAAAATAATTTCTTGCAGCAGTATTAGAACAATAGACCATTTTAAATGAAATAACATTGTGACAACCGTATTTTGTACTGGAAAACTAAATAGTGTACCGTTCATACCATCAAGAAATATATGGTGATTGGTGATATGACATTTTGTCCATATCGCTCAGCTCTACATTCTGCCACCTGTCATTCTCTCTATCCCTCTCTTTCTCTCTGTCATTCTATTTTTAGGGTTTATTGTGTTCTTTTACTCAAAGGTATTTGACACTTGCTGACCTCTCCCTCTCTCTCTCTGTGTAGAGGTGACCGATACCACCTGTTTGAGCACAACTGCAATACCTTCAGCAACGAGGTGTCCCAGTTTCTCACAGGCTCCAAGATCCCCGCTTACATCACTGACCTGCCATCTGAAATACTCTCAACGTGCGTCTCACACACACGCACACGCACACGCACACACACACACCTTCATAGTACCTCTATATACATTTCCTCATTTTATCTTTCTCATATTATCTGTTTCACTATGTAACTTTGGAGTTAATAATTAAAAATAATCACTACTTTATCAACTAGTTTTGCCAAAGTAAACCAATACAAGATTCAACATTCAATAGTTTATTACCATTTTAATGAAACATTGATTGGGATTTGTTTGGTGAGAGTACAGGTAAACAACAATCATACATATAACAGTAGAATAAATACTCATCAGCATAGACATGGAAAGAATAAACACATAAACAAAATACTCATAGGCATACAGATACATAATAAAGTGCCTGGTCCAGTGTCTGTCTGGTATGTTTCATCATTTTTAAGAGGTCCCTAGGGGACGTGGTTGATCTGGGCATCATAGCCTGAACAGATGGTGAGGAGTTAAGGGCCCACACTGCCTTGGGATACGAGCTTTTACTGAAGCCAGTGGCTTTAAATATAATACTCTTAAACCTTCTTCTAGAAGGGAGGGGGACAAAAAGTGGGGTCTCTGATTATCTTCAGACTCATCTTCAACAAGCGGGAATTGTATACTAGAAAGGTATCGCAATACCCTGCCGTTAAGAACAGTACTATACCCCATTTTATTAGTACCGGTACTTTAAGAATGACAATGTTTTGCGTCGATGTGTGTGTGCATGCAGCATTCTGCTTCCTTCCACTCCCTGCAGGCATAGTAGACATGCCAACCATTTTTTTCCCATCTTCCATGGTGACAACAAGAGGCATGGCTGCAAGTACAACATGTGCTCTTGCCAAGTGTCTATGGCGTGTTGACAAAGCAGATGCAGAGGGAAACGTGGCATTATTTCACTCACATAGCCTACGGTCCGGACAAGCCCACGGACACAACAAGAGAAGTCAAGAGCGACAGATTAGCGAATGTGATTGATAACATAATTACATGCCCTCAAATATAAGTTGACCCTACCATACCTAACCCTACCGGCTGTATTTGAACAATATGTATGATGCAAACTCGTATGAAGCTAAGAAACTGAGCAGGGCATCGTGGTATTGAGAGTGAATATCGATATCTTTCAAGGTATTGTATCGAAGTTAGAAATTCCAATATTGTGACGACACCATTAGCAGCCTAAATCATAGAGCTTTGGGCGGAACGAGGGAAACCCTGATGCGATGATGCCCAGTGGAATTATCCGTACGAGCCTTTCTGGTCGGGCATGACCGGCGGTGTGACATCTTCTCTGCATACGAGAGGGGTGCATTTACTTTAGTATCAAAACGACGTAAAAGGCTGTAGTCTTGAAAAAACGGTAATCCTCAAATTACCGTGCTTGAAGAAATGTCTTTTTCGTCTTGATGTTTTCTCTCATCTCTTATCTGCCTCTCGCAGCCACAGGGGGCGTCAGTCATGGTGTGAAAGTTACATAGTGCAGATTCAAGTTTTTTTTATAATTTAATTTCTTTTATTCTTTATTCCTTTATTTATTTATTTATTATTATATATATATTTTTATGTCTCCTCCTCAGGCCGTTTGGCCAGGCGCTTCGTCCCATGCTGGAGTCCATCAGCATCTCCCCTCCCGGAGGCAACACGTTCAACGGAGGCTACGGACAGAGATAGACAGGAAGTGTACAGAGTAAAGAGTAATATATGTTAAGAGTTCTATAAGTCTGTTTGTTATGGGGGGGTATTTAAAGTAGGAGCACTGATCTAGGGTCAGTGATTCATGCCTGATTCATGGTTCAAAAAGAAGTCGGTCGCTGGAAAGAGAAGGTTTGTTCTCGTTCATGTGTTCATACTTAATTCACAGGTATTATTTTTTTTTAATTATGTTTTTGGTAGATTTGTATTGGTTTTTTACTACCGGGCAGTCCGGTAGAGAGAGAGAGAGAGAGAGAGAGGAAGAATGGGAGACAGAGCGGGAGACAGAGCAGGGGAAGACATTCAGCAAAGAAATCTTACTGACCCTTAGCTGCCAGAGTTGTACCCTTCCTGCTGACTTGTTGTACTGAACTTGTAAGTCGCTTTGGATAAAAGTGTCAGCTAAATGTAGATGCAGAATGACCCACCTTCACACAACTGAATGGACATGAATGAACGGTGTGTGGGATGTGGCCAATCGCTGAAAACGCCAGGAAGAAACACAAATGCACAGCACTCCATGAAAATAACACATGAACCTCTTCTTTCTGAGCCTTGAATCAGGCCTAAATCACTCTGTTCTTTATTTGTTCTTTAACAATCTTTTTTGTTGTTATTATTGTTGTTGTGAGCGTGCGATCCAAAATGGCAAAACCGAGCCCCTTACCAGCGCTGTCACCGCGAGAGGCTTTGCGAGCACAAGTCCAAGCTCTTCACAAGGCGGCTTGTCCTGAACTCAGAGGGCAAAGGTCACTGGCACGTCAAGACGCACATTATGACATCACAACTATTTTCACACTGGCATTTTCTACCAACTCTGTACAATTTTCATTTGACCACTGAGAGTTCTCACTGTGCACTATGTCGTATCCTATGTTGAGTTAGCACACACTGACGACTTGTTTTTACTTCCTAGTCAGAGACTGCAAGCTAATCTAACCTCTTAACCTTATCAGTACTAATGCCAGCAACGCCTGAACCGACCCTTCGATGCCCCCAGCCTTAACATGATCCTCCCAGGCTTCCTTTACCCTCTGCTCTTATCTTATGCATGCCAGGTCACAGCTCCGTGGGGCAGATAGTGTTGCTTCATGCCTCCCAGGGCTCCTGATAAGAGGCTCCTTGTTGCCCTTACAGCTACAAGTCAAGAGTTTTATTTGTCACGGCATACAAGCATACAGTGAAATGCGGGAACTAAGGCCCAGTCCACAGGAAGTCTTGAGATCCGTACATGTGACTTCCAGTTCACAAGCCCCATGTAGTCCGTTAGGTTGACGTGAGATCTGCGCCCCATCTCTTCCATATCGGGAACGTTATTTATTTTAATTAACCGCAGGTTCCCTCTCTTTAGACACAATCCTGTACTTATGCACCTTGATCCAAATCCCTGATTTATTGTTATTATTATAATTCTTATGTTTACGGATTCTAAACTAACATGGATTTCATTGTTAAAAGGGAATGTCGCCGAAGAACAATGCTGGTTTATTATGCTTGCGTATATTCTTCACACATCCCCAAAACTGTCTACACGTTCATTTAGTTTTGACAGATATTGAGAGGAATGAGTATAAATATGTCCAGTGATGTCATCGCAATTATAGCTCAATGAAACAATGTAGATGGAAAAAGTACAGACTCCAGTGGCTTCATCACTGGAAGACGTATTCTGACTCTTTAAAGGTGCTATAGATAACATTCAGCCACTAGATGTCACACTAGAGCACCAGCATGTCATCCAATACGGTGCATTCCACATGGGGAAATGGGAAGTAGGGAGGGGATATATGTATGCAACATTCATTTTGACCTGCCAAAATTGTATTGAATAATAAATTCATTCATTCATAATTTTGAATGTATTATTATTAAAAACAACCTGATTACTCTACATAGAAATGTTATCTCTAACCTTAACGTCAACTCCCAATAACTCAAACGTGTGAAATCGCATAGTTTTTCGGTGACATGCTCCTTTTAAGTATTGACGTGGATCTTTGTTATGAATTTGTCCCTTTCTTTTATTATTGGCTGTATTTTGGAGGCAGTCTGCTCCAGAGGAACTGAATGTAAACTTGGGGAGGTGCAGTTTATTCACTATCGGCCCAGATGTGTTTCATTCTCTGCTGCACAGGGGTGGGTGGGCTGCTGACGGACTCCTTCCTGATCATATTTGATATCATATCATCATTCAGTTTATTATTATTATTATTATTATTATTATTATTATTATTATTATTATTATTATTATTATTATTATTATTATTATTATTATTATTATTATTAGATGCGAAGCACCATGTCACTAACTCAGTTATTCACTCATGGTTTGCCAATCTGCCCCTAGTGGCAGCTCACAGGCTCACTTTGGCTACGTTCACACTGCAAGCCTAAGTGCTCAATTCTGATTTATTACTCAGATCAGATTTCTTTCTTTGGCCGTTCATATTATAATTTATTTTTTTAATAATTTGGCCAATGTCAGATTCCAGTGTGAACCGGTCACGCTCCTGAACTGACCCGCATACACAAATGAGGAAGATGGACGTAAAAGTCACATGAAAGTCGCATGACTGTTCAGACTGAGGTCGCATTGCAAAAAATCTGACCACATATGAAAGTGTCCCAAATCAGAATAGAAAGGATCAGATTCCATGTGATTTGTGCTGTTTACACTGTAGTGAAAAAACTTATCCGAGTCTCATATGAGCTAAATAAATCTGCCTGCAGTGTGAACGTAGCCTTTGTGTAAGACCAGTTAGGTTTGCTCTATTACACTGGGTGTCCATATTTGTTTTTATAGTTTTTCCTTCCATCGTGTAACTTTTGTGTTCTTTTTCCACGGTCACTATTATCCTCAAAGAAATAACACACAAAAACGGAAAGCTAGAGCGGATGACTGAAAAGGAGCAAAGGAAACAAGAGACTGATATTAGTAAGAAAAGGACAGGCAGTAAAACCTTGTATTTGTCTTTGTATTATGTGTATTAGTGAATAGTGACAGTATTACCACACACACACACATCCTCCTCAGATTGTATCAAGAAGGCGTAAACCTTTTAGAGACGCCAGTGTCGCGCTCAACGCACACACTCAGGAACATGGTATGACCTCAACGTGCACTGTATCGTGCGCTTTTAAAAAAAACACTGCACGTGGAACAGCTGTGCATGTTGCCAGTTTGCCACGGCGTCTAAACGTAAGAGAAGTTTTTGTGCATCTGCGCACATTTTTTAATGGCAGAGGGCAACGTAATCAGAAAATTGTAGTGGGATGATTTGGGAAGTTATTGAAGGACTTTGTACTGTTGAATAGAATACTCATGCAGCTAATACAGACATTGGAAACCAATTGAGCGAGTGTTAATGCCAACCATCATTGATTTTCTTCACATGCGTCTTACTTTGTGGCCATTAACCCTTTTTAGGAAAATGATTTATTTTTTTCATGCCATACTTGTTTGTTTTATTCTATTTATTAAAATATTTAGGACAACATGTACGTTTTATTTGTGAGTTGACTACTTAATTAATTGCCCTAAAAAAGTTATTATTGTGATCATGGATGTCATTTGTATTGCTGTTATATTTGCATAATCAAACTTGGATGTACAGTATATTTCACATTTTGGTATGTGAGTCAAGCTCCGATATTAAAACATCGCTCCTCGTTCCTGACGTTGTCTGTTGATAATTTTTGTTCCTACAAGAACGTTTGAGTACCACGTAGGGCTGCTTGATTATGGCAAAAATCATAATCACAATAATTTTGATTGATATTGAAATCATGTTTATTAAACACAATTACTCATTGATTTGAGAACATCAACAATGATGATGACCAAAGGCTTTCTGTCATCTTCTACAAGTTAACAAAGATGTTTCAAAATAACTAGAGAAACGTAGCGTGACTTCCTCCCTCAACACACGCTGAAACTTCGCCCCGCCGTGAAGGAAGGGTGCGCTGCATTTACAACACAAGACAAAATGAGAGCAACACGGCATGCCGCACAGTAAGTTTTATCTCGATTAACTTGTTTTTGTAATTGTGGGAAACCAAAAACATAATTAAAATTGAAACTTGATTAATCGCCCAGCCCTAGTACCTTGGACGAATAACCGCATAACTTCACTTTGAAGTTTTCAGAGGAACAATCTTTTCAGACTTCTATAGATGGCAGGTTACATTGTTGTGTTCATTCATAGATAAAGTAGAACAAGGGGTAACCACTGCGCTCAGATAGGTGCGTAGTCCAACATTAATTAAGTAAAAAAAATGGAGTAGGGACCGCACTCGAGGAAAGTCGTTGTTTTTATTTTAATATGCACAAGTTGTATACGCACAAAACGTTTTCAGCCATCCGGCCTTCATCAGTGTGCAATGATAGTTGAGACAAACAAACCTTAACTAGGCTGTACTTGACAACATGCAGGTGGGAACAATCAGCAATCAGCAAACAGGCTAGGTTGACGTCATGATCAGTAATTAGCAGGGCTAGATTGACAGGTAGATATCATCGCATGAATGCGTATAATGGCTATGTATGAAACAACACATTAATACATATTACAATACAATATTTACAAATCTGTATGGAACAAAAAACTAGTACATTGGGGGTATCGGGTTGTTAGACCGTTCATTAATCAGTGTACTAGTTATTGTTTATACAGTAGACAACTTAGAATAGCTTTCACCTAAAGGAATGGAGCCAAATTGAACTCTTCATTCATCCCAGATGGATACATAGATTTGAGCCGATGAATCCATACACATTCCCGTTGTAAAAGAAGTTGTTCATGAAAAGAATTTCATCAATGACAAAACTGAGGAAAACAAAAACAAACCACGTGAACTTTGGAAATTACTCAATAATCAACTAGGATGCAGTAAAAAACTTAAAACCAGATTCTCAAACATAAACATAAAAACTGACAACACGCTCATCACAGACAAGCTGGATGTAGCCAATTACTTAAACATTTTCTTCACAAACATAGCCACAACACTGGTAAACAAACTACCCTCCCACTCAGGGCTTTATGGGGTAGAACACATAGTAGCTTTCTACAAAAACCTAGGGGTCCGCAAGGACGACTTCAAGCTGGAAACGGTAACAACAGATGAGGTACTCAATAAACTGAGCGCCCTCCAACCTAACAAGGCCACTGGCCATGACAACATCCCCTCCAAATTCCTCAGAGACTCAGCAGCCGCCATCACACCAATCATCACACACATAATAAACCTCTCCATAAAACAGGGACACGTCCCCAAGGACTTCAAAATTGCGAGGGTGACCCCTCTGCACAAAAAGGGCAGCAAATTAGACCCAGGCAACTACCGCCCTGTTTCTATTCTCACCTCCATCTCGAAAGTCATGGAAAAAATAGTCTACGAACAGGTCGAAAAGTACCTAGCGGAAAAAAATCTAATCTACGAATTCCAATCTGGCTTCAGAACATCCCACTCCACTGACACATGCCTTCTCTATTTGAATGACCACATCAAACAAGAGGTGGACGCAGGCAAATACTGCGGCATGGTCATGCTGGACCTACAAAAGGCCTTTGACACGGTCAATCACTCCATTCTGATTGACAAGCTAAAAGCAATTGGTTTTGATAGTCTATCAGTGAGCTGGATGCAATCCTACCTTGAGGGGAGGGAACAGATGGTGGAGGTAAACGGTACCCTATCCCCCCCCCTCACAGTGAGCTGTGGTGTTCCACAAGGAAGCATACTAGGACCGCTACTGTTCCTAATTTATGCAAATGACATGTCGTCAGCTTGTGACTGCAACTTGTTCCTGTTTGCGGACGACTCAGCCCTGCTGGTCTCTGACAAGAACAAGTTACAGGTTGAAAAAACCCTCAGCTCGGAACTAGGCAGAATCTGCATATGGCTCGCTGATAACAAACTATCATTACACATGGGCAAAACAGAGTCCATTCTCTTCGGTTCAAATAACAAACTCAGCAAGACCGACGGCTTCTCAGTTACAGTGGGTGACAATATTGTCACAAGGAAAGATGAAATTACCTACCTGGGGTCCATCCTAGAGGCTAATCTCTCCTGTGACAAAATGGCATCCAATGTAATAAAAAAAGTCAACCAACGAACTCGATTCTTGTACCGGATCTCCTCTCTGGTAAACAAGAACACCCTGAAGACTCTGGCAGGAGCACTCATTCAGGGGTACTACGACTATGCTTGCACCTCATGGTACCAAAGCACCTCAAAGGCGCTAAAAACAAAATTACAAACATCTCAAAACAAACTGGTCAGACTACTGCTTGACCTTACTCCTAGAACCCACCTCACCCCTGCCCACTTCGACAACCTAGGATGGCTTAGAGTAGACGACAGAGTACAACAACTTGCAATGGGCCTGGTCTACAAGATACACTACACGACCAAGGTACCCATGTACATGTCAAAATACTTCCCAAAGGTCAGTGAATACCACGATCACAACACCAGAGGGAGCTCCACAAATCATGTCAAACCCAGATTCGGCTCAAATAAGGGACTAAACACGTTTCGCAATTATGCCACATCAATGTGGAACGCCCTACCCAAAGCTGTAAAGGAATGTGGATCACTACCCACTTTCAAAACCTCTCTCAAGGGACACCTACGGGAGACTGCAATTCAACACTGGCCCCTGTAAATATCCTAACCCAATCATTCCAACCCCCTCCAATGTACAGTCATTTACCTAGTATGGTTTTGTCAATAGTTCAATGTACAATTGTGTTTGTTTGTACAGTGTCTCCTCCCCCCCCCCCCTCAATGTACAGTGTTACTTGTTTATACAGTATGCCCCCCGCCCCCCCCCCCCCCAACCACCTCCAATGTAAATTACCCAGTATGGTTGTCAATATCCCAATGTACCCAACCCCCCCCACCCAACCTCCAATGTACAGTTTCTACGTCAAATGTATATACTCCCTTTTCTTGACTCCTTCTGTATCACAAACAGTACTGTATTTGCAAATCTGGTATGTCATAAATGTATAGATGTAGCAGTACTGACTATCTGTATGTCATGTATGTCATATATGTCTATATGAATTGAAAATGGGGGACCCTGATGGAAACAAGACAAACGTCTTTCTCAGGTCTGCATCCCCTTAACAATTGTATGTATTGAGCCGTACTGTATTGTACCCATTCTGCAATCTGTTAAATAAAGTTTTCATTCATTCATTCATTCTATTAAGAAAAACCATCTCTAGACCTATGCACTTGAGGTCATTGATTTTATGATCCATTTTGTTAAAATGTCGTGCCACAGGGGAATTAATGCCGGCCCGCTTTATATTGCTTTCATAGATAAAGACTGGTGAGCACTTTCGGGTGATGGATCACATTCACACTCCCAAGTGATTTAGATTGACCACAACTGCAAATGTAATACAACATGGGCTATCATGTTCTTTAGCCTGCCTTAAGCTAGACACTGTATATACAGAGCATCCATGAAGCACTCAATGTCTAGCTTTTCTCAACAAGATTCAATGTCATGCTCTCCAGTTTATCTTGTGATCAGTATAGATGATTATATTTGAGAGAGTTCACACGCTAAACCAGTTCAGATGAGGATGGATCATCTTTAGAAACACTTCAATAGGTGCAAAAAATCGGTGTCTTCAGAGTAATCAATTAATAATCAATTACTCTGAAGAAGACACTGATGTGTCGAAACATTAGTGAATACGTATAGGGATTGGGTTTGTGGCAGTTTGTTGATTCATATCCTGGATTCAGAATTTCAGACCATGGCCCTGGAACCCACTACCTTGGAACATGTACCAATGCTGTGGGTTTGTGTAATGACTAGAACATCCACCAGGTGGAGATAGAGGTTCAGTATAGTAGCTCGTGGTCCCCCACACCTGTCTCCCTCCCAACTACTGCCCCCCCCTCCATGTACATCATCATCATGGAGCATAAAACGACATGAATGCCTTGTGATTTCCCTGGGTTGTCAGGTACAGTATGAAAGCAACATCAAGAGGTAATCATTTTTAAAGGAGAGACACTTCATGGTGTTCTACAAAGGCTCCTTTGATCATCAGAAATGCCTCATCAGGGGGCGCCAGGGTGGCACACCACATACAGCGCTGCGGTGCAACACGTCTGTCCCGGCGGCGTGTAACTGTTCCGCAACAGTAAGTGACTTCCGGGGTAGGCCTGATTGGCCCCGACAGGCACGTGACGCGGCAAACTCAGGACGCGCAACGAGGCTGCTGAGAGCTGTCGCGCGGAAATAGGCTGTCTATTGCCATTCTCTAACACAAACTCTAACCTTAACCAGCTCCTTAACAGCGCCTAAACTTAACCGTTCTAACCTTAACCAACTCCGAAACAATGCCTAACCTTAACCTTAACCTTAACCATGCCTATGGTTAAATATCCTAACCCAACCCCCTCCAATGTACAGTCATTTACCTAGTATGGTTTTGTCAATAGTCCAATGTACAATTTTGTTTGTTTGTACAGAGTCTCCCCCCCCTCAATGTACAGTTTTGCTTGTTTATACAGTGTGCCCCCCCCCCCCCCCCCAACCACCTCCAATGTAAATTACCCAGTATGGTTGTCAATATCCCAGTGTACCCAACCCCCCCCCACCCAACCTCCTCCAATGTACAGTTTCTACGTCAAATGTATATACTCCCTTTTCTTGACTCCTTCTGTATCACAAACAGTACTGTATTTGCAAATCTGGTATGTCATAAATGTATAGATGTAGCAGTACTGACTATCTGTATGTCATGTATGTCATATATGTCCTGATGAATTGAAAATGGGGGACCCTGGTGGAAACAAGACGAAAGTCTTTCTCTGGTCTGCATCCCCTTAACAATTGTGTGTATTGAGCTGTACTGTATTGTACCCATTCTGCAATCTGTTAATAAAGTTTTCAATCAATCAATCAAACCTTAACCGGCGAAAGAATACACGTTAAAAAAAAAATCACGTTAAAAAAAAAAAAAACGATGGGATTCGAACTCGTCAACAACCGACCGCAGGATCGCAAGACCGCTGCTCTGCGAGGTGAGCTGAAGTGCCGAATGAAAGTCATAGCGGATTTGGACGGTTACATCATTCCGCAAGCTCTGCCGCTCCGCTCCGCGGAGCGTGCCGCGCGGCAGAGAAAGTTGCGCGTCACGTGCCTGTCGGGGCCAATCAGGCCTACCCCGGAAGTCACTTACTGTTGCGGATAAGCTATAAGCGTCCCGGCGACCTTTGCCGAATGTCTTCCCGCTCTATCTCCCATACTTCCTCTCTCTCTCTGCCGGACTGCCCGGAGAAAAACAATAAAAATCTACCAAAAACATAATAATAATAATTAAAAAAAATGCCTCATCATCAAGGCACTGGCAAATCCCCTCTATCCTTTTTTCAAGTCTTTATGGTTTTTAGCGGGGCGGCATAGCTCAACATATCAAACCAATTGTTCTTTTTGTGATAAAAGCACCAAATTTGGCAGATGTGTTGATAGATATATTGGGAACAAAACTGGATATTGGGGCGTTACAAACTAGCACCCTGGTGGCCGTGGCAGACATTTTTCAAAATGGCCACCAGCGCTTGGTCAAACTTTCCTATCCCATTGGATTTGCATGCAATAACGGGTATAATCTAGATCCCACTAACCCTGATATGTCCCGATCCGATCATGTGTAATTCACGATGAGGACGTCCAGATTGTTGAATCGTACAAATACCTGGGAACTGTGTTTGACTGTAAACTGAAGTTCAACTTAAATACAGAGTATTGTTAAAAAAGGTCAGCAGAGGATCTACCTGCTGAGAAAGCTGAACTCTTTTAACACTTTGACGACCGGGCCTCGCCATCTAATATGTGGCTGGAGGACAACGCTTTGTAAACAAACCGATGTACTTTTGGATAGCTATATATATACTTTATAGTATTGCTATCTGTCCATTCTCATTGTCACTTGAGTGCATAAACCGTGCCTTCATAATGGCTTAAAGAAAATAAAAATCCATCGGTTGGTTGTCATTTTATAGCGCCGTGAATATAAGCTTTATCGCAGTTTTCGTCTCGGTTTTTTTCTGGAAAGCTATAGGGCTAAAGGCTAGTCACGTTATATCGAACGGCATTTCTGTTGTATATATACGAATGAAATAAAACAAACTGCTTAGCATCCGGACTATTACAGAGCATCTATGGATGAAATGGGGGCGGCGGGGGACGCCGATTAGCATTATTGATTAGCAATACAGGGTGCGCTCAAGTAGCCACATTCACTGATCGATCGCTTGCGTTTTACAACAATGTCCAATCCGGCTGTAATTTGGGTGAAGAGTGTCCTACCGTCAGCCCATGTGATCGCCGGCAGCATTTCCCCATTATTCATCGGCATCTGGTAGATCGATATGTCCATTGGCTGATCATAAATCCCATTATTCCAGGCTGAAATCTGCGCTTCGAACCGTGATCAACGGTGGAGGATGGTTGCTTGGGATCCAGGCTCATATGAAACGCCCATAGACAGTAAAAAAAAATTTCCCCCCATTCGCCCTCAATGATACTGCAGTGGAGCGATGGCGCCCCTAAGAGGATCTGGCCGGTATTGCATGTTGCGGAAATCGGATATGCGGGTAGATCTGCAGAGTCGATCAGGGACGTTGATACGGTGATTAATATGGAATAAAACAATAACAACTTGCCACGAGTTAACGAGTTGGCTCTGGTCCACAACGCATGGCACCGAAACCCGAGTTAACTCGTGGCTGGTCCCCATTATGTTAGTGCGAAGATCCTAAACACTTTTTATAGTTATTTTATTGAAAGCCTCCTAACTTTTTCTTTTATCTGCTGGTTCAGTGGCCTGTCTATTAAAGATAGGAACAGCCTACAGTACATAGTGAAAGTGTGCTCCAAAATAATTGGAGTAAAACAGAGAGACCTATATATGTTCTCTCTGGACGGACCAGGTGGTCAAGAAGGGGACGAGCATCACTAATCAACCCCTCCATGCTCTGTCTCAGCGGTTTTCACTGTTGCCTTCTGGCCGCCGTTATGACGTCCCACCAAATAGGACCAACCGCTACGCCAAATCTTTTGTCCCCTCGGCTATCAGACTTTTAAACACAGACAGTAGTCATTTTAAGTAGCCTTTTGCACTTGGTTGTCTGTTTTTACCTTTACTTTGCTGGATTGTGTATCGCATGCGCCCTTCTCCGGGCTCCCCTCTGGTCCTGTTCCCCGGCCCCCCTGCTGCTGTGCCCCTCCTGGGATCTGAACTTTTTGGACATTTATCCTCTGGCACCATCGTGTGCTCATCGGCGGTACTACGCCGTACTGGACAATCTGTTGTTGTCATCGTTCATTTTCATTCTATCACAATGTTTAATCCCTGCCTGGCTCAAGACCTTGCTGCCTATTATTATGTGTCTCTATTATCCCTGCCTGTTAGTCTAGTGTCCTTGTCTTGTTGTATTATTTCTGTCCCTGTAATATTGCTCTAGTCCACTCCTCATGTATTCATTGTGTTAGTGTTCTTGTATCCTAGCCTCCAGGCCCAGCTGTTTCTTGTCTTCCTAATTGGTTCTGTATATATTCATGCCGCCTCCTATCTTCCAGTGTCGCGTCATTGTTTGTTGTTAGGTTAGGGGAAAATGTTTGATTGATTTGATTTGATATTTTTTATTTTCGTGTCTTACATACAGATGTATGCCCAGCCCATATGGGCTTACAAGACACATAACAATAAGTATATAATAATATACTTTACCAATTACTTAACAAATGACATAGACCAAGATGGCCATAAAAAAAGAAAAATACAAGAAAATACAATAAAACGTAATATAACACAAGCTGTACTCAATGTAAATAAACAGAAAAACAGAAAAACAAGGTGAATTCAAATACAATTATATAGGATACAGTGTGTTTTGTCTCAGGTGCCATGCCTTCTCCAAAAATCCTGCAAAACCGAAGATGTCCTCCACAAAAAAACAACTCAACATACAGCTCTCAGACTGCCAAAACAAATCTGGGTTTGCAATTTGAATTTTTTCAAATAAAGCCCTCCTCAAAGTGGTGTACAAAGGGCAATAAAAAACAAAATGATATTCATCCTCCACCACTCCCAGATCACACAGAACACACAGCCGCTCCTCCTCAGGTTTACCCTGGAATCTACCCACTTCCACAGCCAATGGCAGGGTGCCAGACCTCAACTGGGCACACAGAGACCTCCGTCTTTTCTTTAAGTTTAACATTACATAAGGTTCAGTAAAATACTCATTTTTAATTGCAATATATTTTCTAAGTTTAGGTTTTTTCAAAATCTCCACCTTCCACTTATCCTGATGGATTGTTGATAATTTTGTTTTAATTATGTGAACCTTACACTGCAAATTGTTCATAAAAATCATACTCAATCATACTTTGATACTGTTTTGTAAATTGTTTATTTACAAATTTTTTAAATAATTTTTTTTAATAAAATTTTGTAAATAAAGATTTTATATAATAATTATGAAAAAATATTAATAAAACATGTTCTTCACTTTAAGTTGTATGTAAATACTATTTGTAGTGTTAAAAACATGGAAACAATAGCTTTGGTGGCCAAAGTGTTCTATGCCAGTAATTGCTGGCAGCCATTTTTGGAAATGGTTACCATGGTCACCAGAATGCCAATCTGCAATGCCCCAATATCCATATATTTTCTAAATATATTAAGCTAAATATGTACCAAATTTGGTGCTTTTATCACAAATTGAACAATAGGTTAGCTATGCCGCCCCACTATTTTGGGTATTCTTCTCTTTAAAGGCTAGAGCAGGGAGGGGCAACTGGCGGCCCGCGGGCCGCATGTGGCCCTCACCGACGTTCCATGCGGCCCCAGGCCAATATATAAAAAAAAAAAAAAAAAAAAAAAATTATATATATATATATTTTTTTATTTTATTCGACTAAGAAGAGTTGGCAGTCGACTATGGCTCCTTTCGATCGATTAGTCGACTATTTGACTAATAGGGGTCAGCCCTAGTGTGGACATATTCAACGCTGTTGAAAGTGCCGCAGCAATATAGGGGTTTTGATAAACTGTCGGCTGTTGTTACCGATGGAGCACCCGCAATGAAAGGAAAACGCACAGGATTCGCCAGGCTTCTAAGGCAGAGTGGCGTTGAGTGTCCAATGCTGCACTGCATTATACATCAGGTAAGTTCGCTAACATAATTTCCATCTATTGTGGGTCACTAATAATGACCAATGCGAGTCGAGTGTAGTCAAATTATATGCGAGAGTCATTAAATCGTTTTTTTTAAATTTTTGTATCTGATATAGGAGGCTCTCTGTGCCAAGAAGCTTGACTACAGCCATGTTATGGATTTGGTTACCAAGGTTACCAATCTAATTTGTGGAGGCAACAGGTTACTAAACCATAGAAAGTTTGTCTCCTTTTTGGAAGAGATGGACACTGAGCTACACACAGAAATCCGATGGCTGAGCCGTGGGAAGTGCTTGGAGAGGTTTTTTGCGCTGCGTAAAGAAATCCCCACATTCTTGGATGAGCAACTGACGAGCGACACAAGCGCATACTGCACTAAACTCAGAGATACAGCGTTTCTCTGTGACATGGCCTTCCTCACGGATATCACTTCGCACCTTAAACTGCAGCTTGAACTGTGCAAGCTACAGTCAGATCCTTTTTTTCAAGCAAAGAGAAATGAGAGGGGAATTTCGTTTTGGAAACTGCTACCTGAGCCCCGCTTCCCACTCCTCAGGGACTTTGCCCTCTCTATGGCCAGTATGTTTGGGAGCACATACATATGTGAGAGCAATTTCTCAAACATGAAGCACATCAAGTCAAAGGAGAGAAACAGGCTGTCAGATGAAACATTATTTCATCTGATGCAGATCGCATGCACAAACATTGAAGTTGACATTCCTGCTATTGTGCGCCAACAAGAGAGACAACAAGTGTCTCATTAAAGACAGGGGGGGGGGAGGAGATGATGAAGAGGTGTAGAGAGGGGACCATTATTATTATTATTATTATTATTATTATTATTATTATTATTATTATTATTATTATTATTATTATTATTATTATTATTATTATTATTATTATTATTATTATTATTAATAATAATAATAATAATAATAATAATAATAATAATAATAATAATAATAATAATAATAATTATTATTATTATTATTATTATTATTGTTGTGAAGGGCCAGATTAAACTGAGAATCTACCTTTATTGTTTGATATACTTTGTATATTATTTATATATATACACGGAATATCCCTTTACCTGCGTTCAAACCAGAGTAATATTCGCTCTCCTTATTGGACAGCGCCCCCAGGCGCCAGCGCGCAGGCCCCCAACGGCAGGTTCAAAGACAAGTTCAGGCATGTCAGGACATGCCCGGAGTCAGCGTATTGATACCAGACAAAGACTGCGGTTTGGGACTAGATATTCACTTAAGTATAAATACAGCGCAAGGTGCGCACACCGTGCCTCGTTCAGTACCTTACCCCACCTTCACCACGAGTCAACGTGCAGTGAAGTGAGCAACCTTGCGTCTAACAGAGCGTTGAGAACCACGTGCGAATAGAATGGTAAAGTGTCAGAGTTTAATGCAGTAACGTTGAGTTCGACCTAATCTAATGTGAAGTAAATAGTCGTTCATTTATTGTATATCGTGCGGCCACAGTTGGTTCGTGTGTAGCATTACCCAGCGGTTCGTCGTGTCTTTAGCTAGTGTACTTAGCCAGGGTGTGTGGTCTAAATACGTCGCCCACACCCGAGGAGTCCTAGGCGGAGAACCGTTGGACATGTACACAGGAGAATCGGCGTCGGCGATTGCAGAACCATTACTGGTTGGATTATATTGATTTGGAACGTGGTACCCGGAGAAGAGCATCGTTGATTTCCACTATCGTTTGGGATTCAACCTCGTGAGGATTACAACTCGGGCTGGCCTCGTGGACGGAGGCTGGCTAGCTGTCATCAATGCTATCGAGCATTTGGATTACAATTATTGCTTTGCTGCTGATCAAGGGAGTTTACAAGGACCGACTCCTGTACCTGGAGTCTCTTTATTCCTCATTGAATCAGACGGAGCATCCGAACATTCCTCTACCCTCCAGGCCTTACACCCCCGGAGGGAACCCATTGTCTCCAGGCGGTACCAGTGTTGCCCTATATAGTTGCTACTATACGACAGGTGGTGTCAACTTAGACCCATCGTAGGATTCCTGCTATTCTTAGTGACTCATGCTATTGACTGACTTTACGTATATTCTTCGCCATACAAGCGCGACCCTAATTCTCATTCTGTAACCTAATGTTGCCTAATAATAATAAATTACCCTCAAATACTATTTCTTTGTCAATGCCGTGTTCTTGTGGGTGTTCACCATCTATATTTGATGTACTGTCTGGCCAGTAATTAAAGTACATAACTAGCAGTGGTTTAATCTATCACAATCTTTAATACAGTCAGGGTTTTGTAACCCCTCAGTTACAATTATTATTATTATTATTATTATTATTATTATTATTATTATTATTATTATTATTATTATTATTATTATTATTATTATTATTATTATTATTATAACCATTATTGACCCACTGTGGGGCGAGGGTGAATGTCATGCCAGTTTGATAAAGGGTCAATGGGAGGCATGTAGTATTGCACTTTACTTTACTTGCACTTTACTTGTTTACTTTTGTAGTGTTCAGATAACACTATAACACAAACAAGCATTCCTGCTGCATTTCACTACAACAGTAAATCAAAAGTGCAATAATAAATTATTTTGTTAAATGTATAAACTTTTATCTTGCTACTAAACAAAACATTCCTGGGTGCTTCATATCCATAACATGCATTTCAGTGTTATAATGTTTTGTTTAGTAGCAGGATAAAAGTTTATACATTTAACAAAATCATTTATTATTGCACTTTTGATTTACTGTTGTAGTGAAATGCAGCAGGAATGCTGCTTTGTGTTTGTTGAGCAGTGGGCTTTAAGTTCATACATTTATTTTATTAGAAGGCTTAATTATAATTGATCATTTTTGTATATATTTGGGGTTACACAGCAATACTTTTAAATTCAGCTGTTTATAAATTCATAAAGTTGAAATTGCATTACTAAATGCATTTGAAATGGAATAAAAACAAAGTTACAACAAATTATAATTGTTTATATACCTTATTTATCACATCTGTGACTATTATGGGCTATTTGAGTGATGGGGTACTACTGGCGGGACTGCCAATAAACAATGCGGCCCCCCAGATTTATTGTGGACATTTTGTGGCCCTCACCATATACAAAGTTGCCCACCCCTGGGCTAGAGCATCAATACGTCTGTGATTACATAATACTGACTGCACTGTTGTAACATGAGACTTGGGGCAAAACATGGAACTGGCTGCAGAGAACAATTGGTTGGCGAGGACAGATTTGAGTTGCAGCCAAGAGTGACGGCGAGATTCTGTCTTGTTCCAATTCTATGTAAAACTGATCAGAAAACAAAGGACATGTAATCCTTACACATACAGAACCAAACGTTTATAGTAATATGTTGGTATTGTTTGGGGATAAATACTGCACTGTTTGTGTTGGTCCTCTCTAGACATGGGTTCTCTGCACTAATGTGTCCAATATCAGATTCCAGTGTGAACTGGTCACGCCCCTGAACTGACCCGCATGCGCAAATGAACAATAAAGGGGATGGACGTGAACTACGTGAACTTTGGAAATTACTCAATAATCAACTAGGATGCAGTAAAAAACTTAAAACCAGATTCTCAAACATAAACATAAAAACGGACAACACGCTCATCACAGACAAGCTGGATGTAGCCAATTACTTAAACATTTTCTTCACAAACATAGCCACAACACTGGTAAACAAACTACCCTCCCACTCAGGGCTTTATGGGGTAGAACACATAGTAGCTTACTACAAAAACCTAGGGGTCCGCAAGGACGACTTCAAGCTGGAAATGGTAACAACAGATGAGGTACTCAATAAACTGAGCGCCCTCCAACCTAACAAGGCCACTGGCCATGACAACATCCCCTCCAAATTCCTCAGAGACTCAGCAGCCGCCATCACCCCAATCATCACACACATAATAAACCTCTCCATAAAACAGGGACACGTCCCCAAGGACTTCAAAATTGCGAGGGTGACCCCTCTGCACAAAAAGGGCAGCAAATTAGACCCAGGCAACTACCGCCCTGTTTCTATTCTCACCTCCATCTCGAAAGTCATGGAAAAAATAGTCTACGAACAGGTCGAAAAGTACCTAGCGGAAAAAAATCTAATCTACGAATTCCAATCTGGCTTCAGAACATCCCACTCCACTGACACATGCCTACTCTATTTCAATGACCACATCAAACAAGAGGTGGACGCAGGCAAATACTGCGGCATGGTCATGCTGGACCTACAAAAGGCCTTTGACACGGTCAATCACTCCATTCTGATTGACAAGCTAAAAGCAATTGGTTTTGATAGTCTATCAGTGAGCTGGATGCAATCCTACCTTGAGGGGAGGGAACAGATGGTGGAGGTAAACGGTACCCTATCCCCCCCCCTCACAGTGAGCTGTGGTGTTCCACAAGGAAGCATACTAGGACCGCTACTGTTCCTAATTTATGCAAATGACATGTCGTCAGCTTGTGACTGCAACTTGTTCCTGTTTGCGGACGACTCAGCCCTGCTGGTCTCTGACAAGAACAAGTTACAGGTTGAAAAAACCCTCAGCTCGGAACTAGGCAGAATCTGCATATGGCTCGCTGATAACAAACTATCATTACACATGGGCAAAACAGAGTCCATTCTCTTCAGTTCAAATAACAAACTCAGCAAGACCGACGGCTTCTCAGTTACAGTGGGTGACAATATTGTCACAAGGAAAGATGAAATTACCTACCTGGGTTCCATCCTAGAGGCTAATCTCTCCTGTGACAAAATGGCATCCAATGTAATAAAAAAAGTCAACCAACGAACTCGATTCTTGTACCGGATCTCCTCTCTGGTAAACAAGAATACCCTGAAGACTCTGGCAGGAGCACTCATTCAGGGGTACTACGACTATGCTTGCACCTCATGGTACCAAAGCACCTCAAAGGCGCTAAAAACAAAATTACAAACATCTCAAAACAAACTGGTCAGACTACTGCTTGACCTTACTCCTAGAACCCACCTCACCCCTGCCCACTTTGACAACCTAGGATGGCTTAGAGTAGACGACAGAGTACAGCAACTTGCAATGGGCCTGGTCTACAAGATACACTACACGACCAAGGTACCCATGTACATGTCAAAATACTTCCCAAAGGTCAGTGAATACCACGATCACAACACCAGAGGGAGCTCCACAAATCATGTTAAACCCAGATTCGGCTCAAATAAGGGACTAAACACGTTTCGCAATTATGCCACATCAATGTGGAACGCCCTACCCAAAGCTGTAAAGGAATGTGGATCACTACCCACTTTCAAAACCTCTCTCAAGGGACACCTACGGGAGACTGCAATTCAACACTGGCCCCTGTAAATATCCTAACCCAACCCCCTCCAATGTACAGTCATTTACCTAGTATGGTTTTGTCAATAGTCCAATGTACAATTTTGTTTGTTTGTACAGTGTCTCCTCCCCCCCCCCCTCAATGTACAGTTTTGCTTGTTTATACAGTGTGCCCCCCCCCCCTCCCCCAACCACCTCCAATGTAAATTACCCAGTATGGTTGTCAATATCCCAATGTACCCAACCCCCCCCACCCAACCTCCTCCAATGTACAGTTTCTACGTCAAATGTATATACTCCCTTTTCTTGACTCCTTCTGTATCACAAACAGTACTGTATTTGCAAATCTGGTATGTCATAGATGTAGCAGTACTGACTATCTGTATGTCATGTATGTCATATATGTCCTGATGAATTGAAAATGGGGGACCCTGATGTAAACAAGACGAAAGTCTTTCTCTGGTCTGCATCCCCTTAACAATTGTGTGTATTGAGCTGTACTGTATTGTACCCATTCTGCAATCTGTTAATAAAGTTTTCAATCAATCAATTCAAAACGTAAAAACTAATTGACAAATGTCAATCTCTCTAGAGTGACGTAAAAGTTGCATGAAAGTCACGTGACTGTTCACACTGAGGTTGTGTTGCAAGAAATCTGACATATGAAAGTGGCCCAAATCAGAATTGAAAAGATCATTAATGGCGTCATTAAAACACAGTGCAACCGCTGCGGTCAGGTGGCGTAGCGGAGATTGCGTTCGTCACCAACACCGGAGACGCTGGATTCGCCTGTTCGAATCCAGCTCACAGCTCCGGCGTTGTCACCAGCTTGGCTGGCCGTTCACACTAATACAATTGGCTGTATTAGAGGGTGGGAAAGCTGGCGGGGTGGGTCTGGGTCGTTGTAAACAGCAACTCCTACAGTTCGGTCGGGGCGCCTGCTCAGCGCGGATAGGATCTAAGGGGGGTAGTGTGATCCTTCCACACGTTACACCCTCTCAGTGAGAGTGGCTAGACGTGTGTCGGAGGAAGCACGTGATAGCCTCCACTCTCCCAGACCGACTGTGGGGGGTAAGTGCGCAGCGACCAGGAAGGGGATTGGGAATTGGCATAACGACTAACATTGGGATGGGAGAAAATTGGAGGAAAAAGGAGGGGGAAAAAGATAATAAAAAAAAAAAAAAAAAACACAGTGCAACCAGCTTTGAAATCACCAACGCATCATCATCATCATCAAACCTTTATTTGAATAGGCAGGTTAATTAAGAACAAGTTCTTATTTTCAATAACGGCCTATTTGGGGGTAAAAAGCCCCCTAGGGGAAAGGGGATGGGGGATAAAATAAAATAAATAAAAATAAAACACAAAGGAACATTATTAAAAAGGCAGGACATACATACAGAGCAACAACTGAACTGAACAACAACTGGCGGACAGAACAATAGAACAATAGTGGCAGCATGGTGTTAGCACATGGAGAAACATCTACATGAGTGCTCTAGGGAGTTTGTTAAAGTTTCCTTAAACAATCTAATTGAAATAAACGTTTCCATATTTAAGGTTTTTTGTAGTGTGTTCCAGCTATCAGCTGCTGCGTACTGAAAGGAGGAACGGCCTTGTGAGGAGTTGGCATGGGGGGCGTTTACCAGGATATGTGTGGCTGACCGGGTGTGGTAATTTGGGAGTGGACGAGGGTGGACTAGGCGAGTAAGGTAAGGGGGATTACGGCCTAGAAGTGTTTTATATACAAAGGCCAGCCAGTGGATGTTGCGTCTAATCTCCAGGGAGGGCCAGTTTACTAGGGAGTATAGCTCGCAGTGGTGGGTCCTGTTGTGGTGGGTCCATTGGTAGCGAAGCGAATGGCGGAGTGATATAGGATATCTAAGCGCTCTAGATCACCTTTACGGGCCAAGCGGTAGATTACATCGCTAAAATCAAATAGCGGCAGGACAGTCATCTGGACCAGGGTGAGTTTAGCAGATCTAGTGAAGGAGGAACGGTTCCTATACAGAAAGCTAAGCCTTGCTTTGACTTTGGCCTGCAGTTTAGTTAGGTGTTCAGAGAAGGAGAGTTTGGTATCGATCCACACTCCCAACGCACCCCTGGATCCAAGAGTAAACAAATGAGTAGTAATTGTATTCACTAGTTGATCGACTCAGCTCTTGTACATTTACATCTTAACTCAATCAGCGCCAGACCCGAGGATAGTCGGGTTATCTCGCCATGCGTTGAGTGCCAGGACCCCCGAAAACCCGAGTATAGTCTGGTTTTTATTGTTATTTGTTTTATTCAATATTGTTATTCATTTCTCTCACACAGGGGGCGGCCAGGTGGTGCAGTGGGCAAGGCACTCACCACCAATGCTGGAGACGCTGGGTTCGCGTGTTCGATCCCAGCTCTCTACATTGTTTTCAGTTTGGCTGGTCGTCCGTACTAATAGTTCAAGTTCAAGTTCAAGTTCTTTAATAGTTGTCATACAGAAGTACAGAATACTTTCATACAAAATGCTTCTTACTGTTACGCTCCAGAGACTGTGCTAGACAAGATAGTATCAAATAACATAATAACATAACAATTGGCAGTATTAGAGGGTGGGAAAGCTGATGGGTGGGTCCTGGGCATTGTAAACAGAAAAATACTCCTACAGTTCGGTCTGGGCGCCTGCTTAGCGAAGGAAGGATCTGGAGGGAGGTAGTGTGACCTTCCACACGTTACACTCTCTCAGTGAGAATCTGAGCTGCCAGGCTGGCTGCCGGCTGACTGCGCATGTGTCGGAGGATAGCATGTGATAGTCTCCGGCCTCCCAGACCAACAGTAGGGGGGGTGCGCAACAACCAGGAAGGGAGTTGGGAATTGGCATAACGACTAACAGTGGGATGGGAGAAAAGTCGGAAAGAGAGGAGGGGAAAAAAAGATAGAACATTTCTCTCACACGGACCTCTGGGTAACCATAGGGAACCACTCTGAGATCGCTAGAGTGCAATACCGGCCGCATCCAGGCAGGTGGCAGTATCACCCACCCTTCGAAAACTTTTTTTCACACATGGTGTTACATTCAAATGTCTCCGGGTGCAGTTTTCTTGATCAGGTGGGTCTAGCGGTTCACTCGATGGCATTGGAATGTGTCCAATGCCCCCGATGCATGTGTTGTGGTGGATTATGTTGGCGACACGATGGACACCAATACTGGAAATTGCGATCAGACAATTGGAATATTCTTTTTGGGGTACCTCCTACTGAACGTAAGGACTATCAATCCTGCTTTTATCCAACCATGATTTCACATTGATCGTTGCGACCATGTGTAACGTACTCCAGAACGTATGCCGTTGGTGATGATCAAAACATCAAAAATCCCCCCCCCCCTTTCATGCATTCATGATGAAACATAATACCTATTATATACATTTGATTTGGAAATAGTAGTGTGTCCAGGCGAGCAACGCCAACGCTTTTAGTAAAATTCACGTATTCCTCCATAGCGCCATTTCATGGAATTAACCAGGATCACTCGGAAACTATACTTATATTCACCACCGTATAACACAGTTACATTACATTTATCTACTTCACTGGTGCTCTCTAGTCGATTCATTATAGTATCACTCACCCTCGCGCTGCTGCCGTCAGTTCAACATAATGACGCGCTCCTTATACATCTCAGTGGCTTCAATCTCAGCATCCAAATCATCCATCAGACTTATAGCTGTTCTATTTCACTGTCAGGTTCCAACAAACTGTCTTCTTTAACTCCCAGTACATCCAATAAAGTGATCAAGTGATCAACATCCGGAGTTTCCACCTCAATTTCAATGTCCATCTGATTCAAAACTTGCGTAATAACACCTCTGATTGCGCCCCGCTTTCGTCTCATTCTTTCAATTTTAGTCCGACGTTCGTCTTCACCCATTCTAGAGCTATCCAAAACGTTCATATATCCCGCGTTTCGGCAGTTGATCTTATCATGATTTAAATTAATAGGCTTGTTTGAGATTGGCGACTGGCGAGGCCTGCGCAGGCGCACTGCATCGCGCTGGGTTGTGAATAACAAGTTGTGAGGATTGGCTCATTCCCCGCCACACGCTTCTTCAAGGTACTGTGTTGATTGGTGCATTCCCCGCCACACGCTTCAGGAGCGATTACCAATTCCATCACGCACCTGTCGTAGTTTGTGATTAGCGCTCCAGAGGCTTCATATACTCGGACCTTCTTTCAATCGTTGTCGGGTCGTTTTGATTACTACTGCTACTGCCTGTCTTCCCCCCGTTGTTGTGCCTCGTCTACTTTCCCTCCAGGACATCTTTGGATCGCCGCTGGTGAATATCTTGATCATCCGTTTGGAGCTGCGCCTCGTTGCCCGCTTTACGTGTTTGCGCTTTGGTGAGTTTTGGAAACAAACCTTTTTGGATTATCTGTTTTTGTGTGTTTGGATAACACTGCAGAAATACCGTTTTTGTTTTGTACTGGACTCAGCTAAATTGTGTGTTTGGATAACACTGAAGAAGTATCGTTTTGTTTTGTACTGGACTCAGCTAAATTGTGTGTTTGGATAACACTGAAGAAGTACCGTTTTGTTTTGGTACTGGACTCAGCTAACTTGTGTGTAGTTTACACCGAAGATCAAGTCACTTGTATTTCATACTGGACTCAGCTAAGGGAGGACTGAACTGCACTGCCTCTGTGTACTGTTGGACTGTTGTTGATCTCTCTCTCTCTCTCCGTTTCCACTCCGAGTTGGATCTGGGAGTATCTGCAGAGCCGCAGCGGCGCCTACGCCATTTCCCCATCTCTAACACCGGGAGGATCTGCAGAGCCGCAGACAACTCTGCCGAAGGCATTCTCCTTTTTTGTTGATTCAGATTTGTTATTTGGCTCTTTTTGATTCTGTAATAAATACGCCCTAGTGTTTGGCTAACTTTGAACTACCTGTCTGTGCCGTGCTGTTGAGGTCGGTTTCAAACCCTAACATTACGACCCGACCATGACGACCTCAGCCGACACAGACAGAGTCAGAACAGCGTTGGCGGTCCAGATTGAATTGACCAACGACCACAGCCTACAGTTAGGTGCGGCTGCGGCTGCTGTACAGGAGCTCCGAGCCCAGGTCCTGCCTATTCAGGAGTCCCTTGGCTCTCTGGCTACCCTGCAGACAGCCCAGGGTAATCAGCAGGCTGATATTCTTCACCAATTACAAACTCTGAGTGAAGCATTTAACGCCCTGCTTGTAACCCCACCTGCTTCAGGAGTCTCGGCCAGAGCACCACCCGCAGCCGTGGCGGGCCCCGCGTCTCCCGATCCCGCACCTCGGGAGCCCCGTCTCTCCGAACCACGGTTGTTCAATGGTAACTTCGAGGATTGTGCCACATTCATCATGCAATGTGAGTTGGTTTTTCTTCATCAACCCAGCCGATTCACTTCAGAGGGAGCCCGAGTGGCTTACATGACTAACCTGCTCTCAGGCCGGGCAGCACAGTGGGTTACTGCCTCCTGGGCAATGAGGGCTGATTTTTGTTTTTCCTACCCAGACTTTGTGGCAGAGCTCCGCAGGGTTTTCCACCACCCAGCCCGTGGCCAGGACCCAGGAGCTCGGTTGGGCACCTTCCGGCAGGGCAGTGGCGGGGTCACCGACTACGTGCTGGAGTTCAGACTGGCCACAACGGAGAGCGGTTGGAACGATCAAGCGCTTCGTCTCACCTTCATGAGGGGGCTCAACGACGCTGTAAGGGACCAGCTCGCGACCCGTGAGGAGCCTGAGTCCCTCGAGGACCTATTCAGCCTCGCCATTCGCATCGATGGACGCCTCCGGGAGAGAAGGCGTGAGAGAGCCCGACTGGGACCCCCAGAAGTTCCCCAGACCCCCCGCACTCGTGACGGTACTGCGGTCCGTCCTGCTCCCACCACAACTGGTGGTTCCTTCCCCTCCCGTTCGGTGCCCGAGGAGGAACCCATGCAGCTGGGACGCTCACACCTTAGCCCGGCTGAACGGGAGGCCAGGTTCAGGTCCGGCCTTTGCCTCTACTGCGGCCATCCCGGCACCGTATCTCCAACTGCCCCACCCGGCCAAAAGACCAGGCTCGCCGGGACCCCGGGAGATCCTGGTGAGCCATTTTTCTCGTTCCCAGAACCGTGCACCACCTAGCCGTCTGATGAGCGTCACCCTGGCCTGGGCGGACCAACGGGCGACGGTGGAGGCACTCATTGACTCGGGTGCTGACGAGAGTTTCCTGGATTTTGAGTTTGCTACCCAGGCCAATATTCCGCTAGAGGACCTCGTGAGACCCTTGGAGGTGTTCGCGTTGGACCAGCACCGCCTGGCTGACATCACTCAACGCACCTGTCCAGTCCTTCTCACCATTGCTGGTAACCACGTTGAGAGACTCCAGTTTTTCATCACCAGATCCCCTCTTGTCCCAGTAGTCCTGGGCAGGCCCTGGCTTGCGCTGCATGAGCCCCACATCGCCTGGTCCTCCGGTACCATCAGGGGGTGGAGCTCCGCCTGTCATGCCCAGTGTCTTCAGGCGGCGTCCTGTCCCTCGCCCCAGAGCCCCCTTTGTGAGCCGCCCCCGGACCTCTCGACTATACCCCCCGAGTACCACAACCCCTTTTCAGTAAGTCCCGGGCTCAGGCCCTTCCGCCTCACCGGCCTTACGACTGTGCCATCGACCTCCGCTCAGGGGCTCCCCTTCCCGGCAGCCACCTCTACAGTCTGACCATCCCTGAGAAGGCAGCGATGGATAGATATATCTCTGAGTCCTTGGAAGCAGGCCTCATTCGGCCTTCCTCCTCCCCGGTGGCGGCCGGTTTCTTTTTTGTTGGGAAGAAGGACGGAGACCTTCGACCCTGCATCGACTATCGCCAGCTCAACGAGATCACCATTAAGAACAAGTACCCTCTTCCTCTCATGAACTCCACCTTCGAGCCTCTCACCCAGGCTACCGTCTTTACCAAGCTGGACCTCCGGAGTGCCTACCATCTGGTCCGTATCCGAGAGGGCGATGAATGGAAGACCGCCTTCAAGACTCCCAGGGGCCACTACGAGTACCTGGTAATGCCGTTCGGCCTCACCAACGCTCCGGCGGTATTCCAGGCGCTCATGAACGACGTCCTTCGTGACATGCTGGAGGAGTTTGTGGTGGTATACCTAGACGACATCCTCATTTTCTCCAAGACCCTCGGGGAACACATCCAGCATGTCCGCCGTGTGCTGGAGCGCCTCCTCCACAATCGGCTCTTCGTCAAGGCAGAGAAGTGCCGTTTTCACTCCGACTCCGTCGATTACCTGGGCTTCATCGTGGAGAGCGGCTTGACCCGAGCTGACCCTCGCAAGATCCGGGCCGTCGAGGAGTGGCCGGAACCCACCTCTCGGAAGGAGCGACAGAGCTTCCTCGGGTTCGCAAACTTCTACCGAAGATTCATCCGGAACTACAGCCAGGTGGCGGAACCACTTACCAGGCTAACCTCTTCCGCCCTGCCGTTCAACTGGTCCCCAGCGGCTTGTGCTGCGTTCCGTTCCCTCAAGAAGAGGTTCACCACCGCCCCGGTCTTGCTCCACCCAGACCCCAAGAGACAGTTCATTGTAGAGGTGGACGCCTCGGATACTGGACTAGGGGCTATCTTGTCTCAGCGGTCGGCAACGGACCAGAAGGTACATCCGTGTGCCTTCTACTCACGTCGTTTCCTCCCTGCCGAGAGGAACTATGACATTGGCAATCGGGAGCTGCTGGCAGTTGTGGCTGCCTTGGAGGAGTGGCGTCATTGGCTAGAGGGGGCCGAGGAACCATTCACCATTTGGACGGACCACAAGAACTTGACGTACATCCGTGCTTCCAAGCGCCTCAACGGCCGGCAGGCAAGATGGGCCAGCTTCCTCAGTCAGTTCGACTTCTCGCTGACTTTTCGCCCTGGTTCCCGCAACACGAAGGCCGACTCCCTGTCCCGGTTACACTCCAAGGGGGCTCCAACCACTGAGGACCCGACTCCCATCCTCCCAGAGGCCAGGGTGGTGGGAGTGGTCACCTTGGGCATCGAGGGGGTGGTAAGGCGTGCCCTACGCTTCCATCACGCTCCCAGCAATGTACCTGTTCATCGCCTCTTCGTCCCCGACTCAGTCCGGTCCCGGGTCCTCCAGTGGGGCCATACCAGCCGGTTCGCCTGCCACCCAGGCGTTCATCGCACATTCTCCTTCCTGGCTCGTCGATTCTGGTGGCCCACCATGAGGAACGACGTCAAGGAGTTTGTACTGGCCTGCGCGGTCTGCGCCCGCAGCAAGGCCTCCCACCAGGCACCCTCCGGGCTATTGCAGCCGCTTCCCATTCCGAGCCGCCCTTGGTCCCATGTGGCGTTGGACTTCGTCACGGGTCTTCCTTCTTCCCAGGGGAACACGTGCCTACTGACCGTGGTGGATCGGTTCAGCAAGGGGGTTCACCTCGTGGCCCTTCCCAAGCTTCCCTCGGCGGCCGAGACGGCGGACCTCCTGACACGCCACGTGTTCCGCCTCCATGGGTTTCCCCAGGACGTCGTCTCGGACCGGGGGCCCCAGTTCACTTCCCAGGTATGGCGGGCTTTTTGCAAGGGATTGGGGGCAACGGTCAGTCTTTCCTCTGGTTATCATCCCCAGACTAACGGACAGATGGAGAGGATGAACCAGAGCGTGGAGTCTGCTCTTCGGTGTGTGGCTGCCGAGAAACCCGCTTCTTGGAGCCGGTTCCTTCCCTGGGTCGAGTACTCCATCAACTCCATGGTCAGTTCCGCCACCGGCCTCTCACCTTTTGAGATATCCCTGGGCTACCAACCCCCTCTTTTCCCTGCACAGGAGTCGGAGGTGGCAGTTCCCTCCGTACAGGACCATCTCGACCGGTGCCGTCGGGTCTGGGAGATCACCAGGACTGCGCTGCTCCGGTCATCGGAGCGCGCCAGTCGTGGGGCTGACCGGCGCCGGGTCCCTGCGCCGACGTACCGCCCTGGGCAGAGGGTGTGGCTGTCCGCAAAGGACCTTCCGCTTCGGTCCTCGGCCAAGAAGCTTAACCTCCGGTTCGTCGGTCCTTTTGAGGTTCTGAAGGTACTCAGTCCGGCGGCGGTGAGTCTTAAGCTTCCTGCGTCCATGCGCATTCACCCCGTTTTCCATGTGTCCCCGGGTTAAGCCTGTCTCTCTCAGTCCCCTGATGCCTCCTGCTCCGGACCCGCCTCCTCCCGAGATGGTGGACGGACACCCCCAGTGGCAAGTCCGCCAGCTGATGGGCGTCCGACGGCGGGGTCGGGGGTTCCAGTACCTGGTGGACTGGGAGGGATACGGCCCGGAGGAACGGAGCTGGGTCTCCCGCCAGCTCATCATGGACCCCGGCCTGATCACCGACTTCCATCGTTCCCATCCGGACGGGCCGGGTCGGGCTGGTCGCCGGGTGGCTCCCGTGGAGGGGGGGGGTACTGTGAGGATTGGCTCGTTCCCCGCCACACGCTTCTTCAAGGTACTGTGTTGATTGGTGCATTCCCCGCCACACGCTTCAGGAGCGATTACCAATTCCATCACGCACCTGTCGTAGTTTGTGATTAGCGCTCCAGAGGCTTCATATACTCGGACCTTCTTTCAATCGTTGTCGGGTCGTTTTGATTACTACTGCTACTGCCTGTCTTCCCCCCGTTGTTGTGCCTCGTCTACTTTCCCTCCAGGACATCTTTGGATCGCCGCTGGTGAATATCTTGATCATCCGTTTGGAGCTGCGCCTCGTTGCCCGCTTTACGCGTTTGCGCTTTGGTGAGTTTTGGAAACAAACCTTTTTGGATTATCTGTTTTTGTGTGTTTGGATAACACTGAAGAAATACCGTTTTTGTTTTGTACTGGACTCAGCTAAATTGTGTGTTTGGATAACACTGAAGAAGTACCGTTTTGTTTTGGTACTGGACTCAGCTAACTTGTGTGTAGTTTACACCGAAGATCAAGTCACTTGTATTTCATACTGGACTCAGCTAAGGGAGGACTGAACTGCACTGCCTCTGTGTACTGTTGGACTGTTGTTGATCTCTCTCTCTCTCTCCGTTTCCACTCCGAGTTGGATCTGGGAGTATCTGCAGAGCCGCAGCGGCGCCTACGCCGTTTCCCCACCTCTAACACCGGGAGGATCTGCAGAGCCGCAGACAACTCTGCCGAAGGCATTCTCCTTTTTTGTTGATTCAGATTTGTTATTGGGCTCTTTTTGATTCTGTAATAAATACGCCCTAGTGTTTGGCTAACTCTGAACTACCTGTCTGTGCCGTGCTGTTGAGGTCGGTTTCAAACCCTAACACAAGTTAACTCATTCGTTCCTGCCTGCTTGCCTGAATTTATATATGCACAAATAGAAACATGTATACCGACCTGGCCTGCTTCGGAGTTCAGTGGCCTGACTGCGGGCACAAACAAACAAATTAAAAAATTTAAAAAAGCATTTGCCAGTCTGCCAGGGCAGCCAGGCCATGCCAGTCTGCCAGGCCACCGGGAAAACTCCCGCTGCTCCCGATGGTCAGTCCGCTAGTGCAGGTGCGCACATGTAAAACCTTACAATGATGTTTACATCTGAAATAGGTCGAAATCAAACCAGAGGCCTTGCAATAGTTTCATAATCTTTTAATATTTAATCTTCAAAAGTGGCATCGGTTTACTAAACAGTCCTCAACAAAGAATATTTCCTGGTATAAATATGATATTTGTCATAATAAGAAGGACTTCTTTTTGCTACATATTGCACTCCACCTTTCTCTCTTGTCATTTGGATTTGATAGCTTACCCATCCACCACAGCTCTGAACCCTGCACAATAGAGATGGGGTGTACTCTAAGGCTACATTCACACTGCAGGCAAGAGTGGCCCAAATCAGATTTATTTTCCTCATATGTGACTCAGATCAGTTTTTTTCATGACAGTGTCAACAGCACAAATCACATGGAATCTGATCTTTTCAATTCTGATTTGGGCCACTTTCATATGTCAGATTTCTTGCAACACAACCTCAGTGTGAACAGTCACGTGACTTTCATGCAACTTTTACGTCACTCTAGAGAGATTGACATTTGTCAATTCGTTTTTACGTCCATCCCCTTTATTGTTCATTTGCGCCTAGTCCACCCTTGTCCACTCCCAAATTACCACACCCGGTCAGCCACACATATCCTGGTAAACGCCCCCCATGCCAACTCCTCACAAGGCCGTTCCTCCTTTCAGTACGCAGCAGCTGATAGCTGGAACACACTGCAAAAAACCTTAAATATGGAAACGTTTATTTCAATTAGATTGTTTAAGGAAACTTTAACAAACTCCCTAGAGCACTCATGTAGATGTTTCTCCATGTGCTAACACCATGCTGCCACTATTGTTCTATTGTTCTGTTGTCCGCCAGTTGTTGTTCAGTTCAGTTGTTGCTCTGTATGTATGTCCTGCCTTTTTAATAATGTTCCTTTGTGTTTTATTTTTATTTATTTTATTTTATCCCCCATCCCCTTTCCCCTAGAGGGCTTTTTACCCCCAAATAGGCCGTTATTGAAAATAAGAACTTGTTCTTAATTAACCTGCCTATTCAAATAAAGGTTTGATGATGATGATGATGATGCGTTGGTGATTTCAAAGCTGGTTGCACTGTGTTTTTTTTTTTTTAATCTTTTCCCCCCTCCTTTTTCCTCCATTTTTCTCCCATCCGAATGTTAGTCGTTATGCCAATTCCCAATCCCCTTCCTGGTCGCTGCGCACTTACCCCCCACAGTCGGTCTGGGAGAGTGGAGGCTATCACGTGCTTCCTCCGACACACGTCTAGCCACTCTCACTGAGAGGGTGTAACGTGTGGAAGGATCACACTACCCCCCTTAGATCCTATCCGCGCTGAGCAGGCGCCCCGACCGAACTGTAGGAGTCGCTGTTTACAACGACCCAGACCCACCCCGCCAGCTTTCCCACCCTCTAATACAGCCAATTGTATTAGTGTGAACGGCCAGCCAAGCTGGTGACAACGCCAGAGCTGTGAGCTGGATTCGAACAGGCGAATCCAGCGTATCCAGTGTTGGTGACAAACGCAATCTCCGCTACGCCACCTGACCGCAGCGGTTGCACTGTGTTTTAATGACGCCATTAATGATCTTTTCAATTCTGATTTGGGCCACTTTCATATGTCAGATTTCTTGCAACACAACCTCAGTGTGAACAGTCACGTGACTTTCATGCAACTTTTACGTCACTCTAGAGAGATTGACATTTGTCAATTCGTTTTTACGTCCATCCCCTTTATTGTTCATTTGTGCATGCGGGTCAGTTCAGGGGCGTGACCAGTTCACACTGGAATCTGATATTGGACACATTAGTGCAGAGAACCCATGTCTAGAGAGGACCAACACAAACAGTGCAGTATTTATCCCCAAACAATACCAACATATTACTATAAACGTTTGGTTCTGTATGTGTAAGCATTACCTGTCCTTTGTTTTCTGATCAGTTTTACATAGAATTGGAACAAGACAGAATCTCGCCGTCACTCTTGGCTGCAACTCAAATCTGTCCTCGCCAACCAATTGTTCTCTGTAGCCAGTTCCATGTTTTGCCCCAAGTCTCATGTTACAACAGTCAGTATTATGTAATCACAGACGTATTGATGCTCTAGTTTGCCACAGATGAAATGGTTGAGTTTCCATGGACATTTAAACCGATACTGCCATATTGTGTGGCCTTCTGTACACAACTCAAAAGTGTACACACTCATTGGACATATCAGATATAATTGGGAAATAGCTACCTATCAGGCAACAGGTATACTGTATGCTTCCCTCTCTGCCATATAAACATTCCACATGACACAATGTTTTATTGATGTTGACATCGACTGCAATCCAATCAATGTTATCAAATCAAAATGTCATTTTTCTGCCTGTGAAATCCCCTACGCAAACAAAATATCAACTCCCATATTTACAAGAATATCACTGAACAATACAGGTGAACTGTGAGGTTTCTGTCCTTGCTCACCTACTCGCTCTGTTCCTTTAAACCACCTCGCTCTGTTTTCCATTTGTTTCTGTTAATAATTTCATTCCCCCATTCACACGCTTCTTCCCAGAGACGTCGTTGATTGGTTCTCTCCCGTCCACACGCTTTTCAATCACATCCCCCAGCTGTCACTGCTTGTCAATCAATCAATCCCGTATTATTTATACCCCGTTTCCCCACTCAAGTTTTGTTGGATCGTTTTGATATTTTCTGTTTGCATTCGCCGTTCCTGCTGCTGCTGTTGTTCCCTGTGCTTTACCTCCAGGATATCCAAGAAGCCTTCCTCTTGGACACCCTTTTTCCCGTGGCGACGCGCTCGCTCCGCTGCTGTTCCAGCGCTCTTTACGCACAACGCCTGGGTGAGTTTTTAATGACTGTCTTTGATCAAGTTCCGTTTTCGTGTGTTTTTATAACACTGAAGATTACCACCTTTTTATCAGACAGTCACTCACCCAGCGGTTGCCTTTTTGATTGTTTCACTGGGATAATATTTTGACCTAACATCTCCCACTGTGTGTTTATCACACCGAAGAT
The DNA here is from genome assembly GCF_963971535.1 of Notolepis coatsorum. NCBI lineage: Eukaryota > Metazoa > Chordata > Actinopteri > Aulopiformes > Paralepididae > Notolepis > Notolepis coatsorum. The sequence continues at coordinate 25,414,016 of NC_140174.1, read as the reverse complement.
ATTATCACATTGGATTGTATTTTGGACTTCGCTCTCGGTGTCTATTTTTGCACCGAAGATATTTTTCACTTGGGATTGTGTTTTGGAACATTGCTCACTGTGTGTGTTTACACGAAGATTAGTTCACTTGGATAACTTTTGTTTTTGGGTACAAGTCACCTCTCCTGTTCTCCTGCTCGTTCTACCTGCACCCTGTGTTGACTCGCTCCCTTTCTCTCTCTCTCGGTCCCGCATCACCTCGGAGATTCTGCCGAGAGAAGTCTGCAGAGCAGCTCTGACGTCAGCATCTGCTACCCCCTACTACCACTTCGGGAGAAGCTGCAGAGCAGCAGAACATTTTCATCCTTGCTTGAATTCCTGTCTTGTTTAGACTCTTCCTTTTCTATGCTGTTTAATTAGTCTCAATAAACAAGCCCCTGTTTTTGGCAACTCTGAATCCTACTCTCTTGTGTCGTTGCGTTTGGGGTCGGTGTCAAACCATAACATGAACACATGGCTTTCAGATGGACTTTCCTTCTGTGTGAAGCCCCGTTTCATCTGTAAGTCATGTGTCCTCCTTTACCAAATATAATTCATTTACACAAGGTGTCGCACCTTTATCTCAAATAGAACAAGAAGCACGAAGCGTTTATTTAATTTTTACATTTTTATTAACCTGTGAAGTACAAGGGGACACCATCGTTGGGGAAAAATGCATCAGCTCATACTGGGAAAATATTTTGTTCAATGCTAAAATAACCAAAAACATACTGAAATAACAATGGACTATTACTTATATTGCTTAAGACTCGTCTGCCCCTCTAAACATGTGTTGTCTTGAATGTGTCCGTGTTGTTTTGTGGTTTAGAGATGATCTGGTCGCGATCGCTGCTATGTGTTGAGTCTACGCCGTCATATTTCCAAAATTGTGCTACAGTGTGGTGCTGTTGCATAGGAAAAGAAGGCACGGGGGGGGGGGGCATTGGGGCGAGAGAGAAACAAATAAATGGCTGATTGACAGCTTGTTGGGCCAACCAGCCGCAGCATCGATCATGGTGAGACCTGCTGGCGTGAGACTCGTTCACTCAACATCACCCAAGTTTGCATGTGCGTGAGTGTGTAATTGTGTGTGTATATTTGTGTGTACGACAGTGAGTGTGTAATTGTGTGTACGAGAGTGAGTGTGTAATTGTGTGTGTATATTTGTGTGTACGACAGTGAGTGTGTAATTGTGTGTGTATATTTGTGTGTACGAGTGAGAGTGTGTAATTGTGTGTGTACAAGAGTGAGTGTGTAATTGTGTGTATATTTGTGTATATGAGAGTGTAATTTAATTTCGAATGATGCATGAGTGTGTATATAATAATTGTTTTGCGTGTATATTTGTGTACGTATGTGTGTGTACTGAGTGAGAATACATGCGGGGGTCTCAAAGCCTGCTGTGTGACATAAACTCTCAAGATCTGACACAGATGAGACGCTGGGATGTGTGTGCATGTGCGCGCACGCGTGTGTGTACTGTACGGCTGTGTGGGTGTGTCTGCATGCTACCGGGGGTGTCGTGAGAGCAAATGTGACTGGTTGTTTGGAGGTGGCAGTCATGCTGACATGCTAGTTGTAGAATTAACAATGATCTGAAACCCGCCTTCTTTTCTTGATCCTCCAATCACAACTGTTGCTTCCCTCTAGCAAACGGGAAGCAACAGCTGTGATTGGGGGATCAAGAAAAGAGGGTGGGAGCGCACCTCTGTGAGGGAAGGGTGCGCTGCATTTACAACACAACACCAAATGAGAGCAACGTGGTATGTGGCATAATAATTGTTTCATCTCGATTATCTTGTTTTCGTGATCGCGGGAAGACAACATCCTAATTTTAATTGAAACTCGATTAATCGCACGGGCCTGGTGCATAGATCAGAGGAAGAAGGGATGTGAGAAAGAGAGAGAGTGATAAGGTGGAGGACAGGAACCTGCATGTGACAGAGAATATGAGAGATGGCTAATCACGGGTGAATAGAAACCAATTACAGTGTGAGAGAAAGAGAGAGAGAGATTAGATAGAAATGAAGGAGAGAAATGACAGAGGAATGAAAGAATGAAGTCGTGTAGTCATGTGTGAGCGTGTGTGGTGGGGGGGGGGGGGATATAGAGGTGAAAAGAGCTTATAGTGGTAAACGAGTATTATTTCCTAGACATCAACATGTTGTTGCCTTGAGTCATCCCTTTGATGTCTCAACTAGTGGGAACTTCTCCAGAGAGAGACAAGAAGATAGATACCAGTTTCCTCTCTGTGCGTTCAGTAGAAAGCTATCTGGCTGCATGTTATAGCCTAGCTTAGCACAATGAATGGAAAACGGGAAGCCTTCGGGAGAGGTGTTAGTTGGACAATGCCTAGGCTAACCGGCCATGTCCGCTTCCATTCATTGTGCTAAGCTGGGCTAACATGCAGCCAGATAGCTTTGTAACTGAACGCACAGAGAGGAAACTGGTATCCATCTTCTTGTCTCTCTCTGGAGAAGACGATAAGCTAATTCCCCCAAATGTTGGCGTGTTCTTTTAAAATAACATCCTGAGGCGTCGTTTCACAACGATGTTTAGCGAAGGTGCTGAGCCGCCTGGAGGAGATGTCGTCCGTTTGGGACGAAGACGACAGTCGATATAAAATATCAACGTGAAATAAATAAATAATAACCCTTGACTGCAAGTCCGGCGTATCGTCGTCTCCGGCTCAAACTTGAGCACATATTATGTGTGTGAATAATTTGACAGGCTTTTTGAGGAAGGTCGAGCTTGTCATTAGCTTTCTGCCCAATCAATGAGGGTTTGAACTGTGATCTTTCAGGACAATCGGACGTTTGGGATCTAGTTTGACATTTAAAATGTCAGACCCATTGATTCCCTGCATAAACCTCTCAGGAGTGTGATGGACTGTTAATTGTGTGAGTCAATGTTTTGTGTGTATGTGTGTGTGTGTGTGTGTGTATGTGTGTGTGTGTGTGTGTGTGTGTGCGTGTGTGTGTGTGTGTGTGTGAGGCAGGGGGGAGGGAGGGGGGACTGCCCTCATGTGCACTTGCATTAGTACACAGTATGTATTGATTGTGATGACCCATTTGGTGTTTCTTTAGTATAAGTAGTGTTTTTGTGTGTATTTTCTCCACTCTTTTGTTGATTTGTTTGCCTCACTGGTTCCTTTCAGACAGCTTCACCATCACCACAACATATTTCCCGCAAAACAATTTCACCCCATCCAAAGATTTTGCTTCGTTCGTTCGTTCCTTTGTCGTTCCCTCGTCCCCTTCACAAGTCCGCTTCACAAGTCCCCTTAGCGCTTCGTCCTTGTGTGCAGCGGCACACACACACACACACACACACACACACACACACACGCATGATCACGCCTCACGACAGAAGTCCTCACGGCCACATCTGCACGTCATCCGCAGTAAGTACCTCACATTGTGCCGTTCTAGAGAGTTTTACAGTCACAGATAAACCCTGTGACCAACAACAAGTATGTTGGATCCAGTGCTTGTGGATACACACGCACACACACACACGCACGCACGCACACACACACACACACACACACACACACACACACACACACACACACACACACACACACACACACACACACACACACACACACACACACACACACACACACACACACACACACACACACACACACACACACACACACACACACACACACGCACACATTGCATCATGACCTAGACAGTTGCAGTGGTGAGAGACCCAGATACACACTGACTCCTGTGCCCAGAGGAGAGAAAACGTGTGGCCATGTGCATTTGTGTTTCACTTTTTCTCCTTTCTATATTTCTATCCTCCTCTCTCTCTCTCTCTCTCTCTCTCTCTCTCTCTCTCTCTCTCTCTCTCTCTCTCTCTCTCTCTCTCTCTCTCCCCCTCCCCCCCCCCCCTCTCTCTCTCTCTCTCTCTCTCTCTCTCTCTCTCTCTCTCTCTCTCTCTCTCTCCCTTCTCTCCCTTCCCCTCCACCCTTTCTCTCCTTTCAAAAGCTCTATAGAGTGGCTCATCTCTCTCTCACACTTTCTCTCCCTCTCTCACTCTCTCCCTCTCTCCCTCTCTCTCTGTGGTAGATGGATGTTGACGGGAGCTGAAATGACGGAGCCATTGTCCCCGTCGTGAAGTTAATGTGGCCCCTCGGGGTCCGGTGCCATCCCTGTGTGCTGGCCTGATGGCCCGAAAGCATAGCACTTGGATGAATGGATGGATGGGAGGCAAGGAGAGAGAGAGAGAGAGAGAGAGGGGGGAGGGGGAGAGAGGAGAGAGAGAGGGAGAGAGGGGGGGGAGAGAGAGGATAGGGAGAGGAGAGAGAGAGAGGGAGAGATAGAGAGAGAGGGGAGAGAGAGAGGGGGGAGGGGGAGAGAGGAGAGAGAGAGGGAGAGAGGGGGGGGGAGAGAGGATAGGGAGAGGAGAGAGAGAGAGGGAGAGATAGAGAGAGAGGGGAGAGAGAGGAGAGAGAGAGAGGGAGAGGGAAAAGAATGAAAAGCTGTAGATAGAAAGTGTAGAGTGAAACGGGGGGATGGTGAAAGAGCAGAAGAGCAGAGTGCGGCAGGACACAAAAAAAAAGAATTACGTCAAGGAGAAGGCAATTGAAGGGAGTGTAAGTCACGGAATAAATAGTAGTTTTCTTCTGAACCATTGACCTGAATCGTTGAACTACACGGTGGCTGTTATCTGTGACGAGAGAGAATGGGGAGATTTAAGAGGGCTCCGCCTGAAGATGAACTGCCGAGATCCATGCGAAAGTTAATGTAACTTGAATGTAAAAACACTTCTGAAACCACAGTAGCAATAGTAATGTTTTTGCCGAGAGAGTGGTTCGCTTGAGGGGTGACAGTTCCAGTCGTCATCAGTTCACGGCTCGAGCGGAACGTGCTGAATTTCAAACATACACTTTGTATACCCATGAGCCAAGTTATTTTCGAACAGCAAATGTCTAATGGTGACCCGTATCCTTAGACTAATGGTGACCCGTATCCTTAGACTAACTAGAGTTGCTTCCTCGCCTGGCGCTAATGTCGCTCATTCCTCTTGCAAGAACATAACCCAAAATGAAGCCTTGCTTCATTACTAAGATCCTATACCTAACCATAGCTATTGCCCTTGCCTAAACATGTCCACAAATAAGCCTTGCCCTCGCCTTAACCCTTACATAAGTTTGACATTTGACAGTAAATATTTTTTTTCAAGGTTGAACTAGTGGCCGTTTTCATCCATAATCCTGTGCAATGATTGTCGTTAGTGTCTTGGGTGTGTTTACACTGTAATACAGGAGACTGAATCATGAAGGGTCTCGGAAATAACATTAGCAAAGAGAGACGTTTGGCTCAGACGGTTTCGAGCAGCCTTGGCACATTCCCCGCCTTCTTCCTTATCAATACAGTACATGCATTCTCGCATGTCTCCTCTTGACATGCTGTCTGTTACCAATGCTGTCTGTTTTCAATCGAGTCCGTTGTCCGCGAAGTTATTGCGCCAGGAAAGGTGATGATTCCACTTCTCCTCTCTCCTTTGGAATCCCTCTGTTCCCTCTTTCATCTCCTCTTTTCATCCTCCCATCCTTTCCATTTAAACACTTAACCCCCCGTTTCACTTCCCTCCTCTCTTCAGGTCCCCTTTGTTCCAGTATTGGGTTCAACACCCAGATTCTCTGCTCCTTACGGGACATGGTGTGACGGGCCTCTCTCCTGGGCCCGGCCCTCACACAGTCACCTCAGTCTTACTGTGGGTGGAGTAGCTCTTGTGCCTGGTGTGGTGGTAGTATGAGGGGTGGGACGGGTGGTACCCGTGCCCGTATACGTGACCGTGCCCCGGCCCGGACAAGCCCCCGCTCCCTCCGTACGCCCCTCCGTAGGGCTGGTGGTACAGGTCGGGCAGGGCCTCTATGCTGTGCTGGCTCCTGGTGGAGTAGCCGTGCCTCCTGGAGCTGTGCCCGGGGACGGAGGTCTGCCGGTGGACGTGGCGGCCACTCTGGTCCCAGGCTTTGAAGGCCGAGTTGGAGAGGAGCTGGTGGCTGGTGGTCTTGGGGAGGCGCGAGCGCTCCAGGTGGTGGCTGGAGGGGATGGCGATGGAGATCGGGCCGTGGAGGTCATGGAGGTCGTGGAGGTCGTGGTGGGCGGGCATGGCCTGGTGGAGGTAGGACTTCTCCTTGGGGTACAGCGTCACAGGCTGGAAGGTAGGGGGCGCCGCCGGCTGGTAATGGGAGAAGTCCATCAGCGGGTAGCTCTTGTAGTAGCCACGAGACGCACTGTCCGCTGGATGGAGGGGGAGAGAGAGAGAGAGAGAGAGAGAGAGTGGGGGAGGAATAATAAACAAATGACATTACCATGTAATGGAGACAGTGCACACTGCACAAACAACATATTCAACCAATTGAATTGAAAGAATTGTTCACACACACCTGCAACTGTCATCCAGCCTTTAAACTGTAACTATGTCTGTTCTGCTTCATGTATTGCATACCTTGTCATTTTATTTGGTTGTTTGTTTGATGTGTATGTCTGTCTCTTTTCTATTTCATTAAAAATTATATTTCTCCTTTCCCCGTTACCCTTCGAGAGGCCCTTTTGTCCTCCTGCAAGCCCATCATTGTAAAAGTTCTTAATTGACAAAAAGATTATAATAAGTTAGAGCTGCCAAGTAAATGCGTAAGCCACTTCAAGCTTCTGCCACAATCCAACGACATTCTGAGTCACACGCACCTGAAACTAACCATGGTGGTTTACGAACAGACTCTAGACTAGTCGTTGCTAGAACACCAAGGTAATTTATAACGGTCAGTATCATTGGTCCAGACTTCAGAGAAGTGACAGATCGGGCGGCTAGGTGGTGCAGTGGGCAAGGCGCTCACCACCAATGCATGAGACGCTGGGTTCGAGCCCAGCTCTCCGCATTGCTATCAGCTTGGCTGGTCGTTCGTACTAATACAATTGGCAGTATTAGGGGGTGGGAAGCTGATGGGTGGGGATCGGACGATGTGGACAGCGACTCCTACAGGTCGGTTGGTGCACCTGCGCAGCAGAATCAGGAAGCGACAGGGGCGGCGTGCCCTCCAAACGCAGACCCCCGACGCTGAGAGATCGCGCTGTGCAGGTGAAAAGATGCGACGGCTGCCTCCTCGAGTACCGGAGGGGACACGTGATGCAAGGCTTCGTCCACATTGCAGCCGGCTTGTGGGAGGCATGGCCTAACAGCGTTCGAGACAGGGGAGGGTAGAATTGGACGATACGAAATTGGGATGGGAGAAAAATTGAAAATGGGAGAAAAAGTAGATAAAAAAAAAATGTAAGTGACAGATCCTCAACCATCATCATCCCTATGTGAGCACAGATCCTAAAAGACTGAGGTGGGGTGGGGTGGTGGAGGTTAGAATAGGACACGGAACCATGCAGAGGTAGGGAGGATGAAACCGAGGGGATGGAGTAAAGAGAGGATTGGGAAAAGATGCTGAGAGCTACAGATTCTGATTTGAGGATGAGATGGAAAATTATAATTACAGTTTAAAGGGGACATGTCTTGCTATTCATTTCACTATTTGGGCAACCTTACACAATTCCTGTGAGTCTATGGAACACATCTGTAAAGTTTTTTTTCAAAGAAATTCATTGTTTTGTATTTTTGTATTTTTTTTAAGATTTATTTTAGCGTTTTTCTGGCTTTTTCTGGTCAGACATGACCGACAGAGGAGAGGGTGAACGGGAGAAGAGTGGGGAAGACATGCGACAAATTATCCCCCGGGAGCGTGCGAGGTGTGCGAGGCACTATGGTATGCGCCACGAGGGCGCCCCATTGTTTTGTATTTCTAATCAAGTACTCTAAAGCAGCATTTTTCCACTTCAAGATTTCAAGCTGTTTTGGGCTGGGCTCTCGCCCATAAGCGCTTTGAGTGACAGTCACCCACAGTCTGCACCTGCAGACAGAGAGAGATAGAGAGATTGAGGGGGATACTAATTAATTTCGCAGCGGGGGGCATAATCCCACGGGACAATGCATTGGTAACTTGTTTCAAATGACAATATATACCCCTGTGAATATTATTGCACGGATCAGAATACGGGCGTGCGCGTGGGAGTCAAAGATATTTTGACAGTGATATGCGAGTGGAGAAACTCCATCCCCGCACGCACGGTGTGTGTGTAAATGCGTGTGTTTCCCCCGAGAGGTGCTCCTGTCCCTCTCTCTCTCTCTCTCTCCCTCTCTATCTCTCTCTCTCTCCCTCTCTATCTCTCTCTCTCGCTCGCTCGTTCTCAGCTGTCTCTGTCGGCACCCACGCACGTCAACCCGTTTGAGGAAGTAATTCCACTCGCTCTGTTGTTGAGCGAATTGTTGATTGTGGGCGGTGACTACAACCAGTGCCTTACTCACGTCAGCAAAACAGTCAAACATTCAAATCAGAATGGCTTAGTTGAGTGAGGGAGGATCTCGTGAACTAAGGCCATTTATAAGACACGGGACCTTTAAAGTGGAAATCCACCATAAAACTGAATTTACATTGTTCTATTCTAATGATCTGTGATGGTTTAGAAAAGATCTATGAACATAGACAGCTGACTCCCCAAGTTGGAAGTCAAGACTTCAGGATTTGTGTTGGTCATCAGGTGACAGTGAGTTGGTCCATTCACATTGAATTAACACTAGCCACTGACTCTGGGTGTCAATGTGGGCTTGTAGAACCTTTGTTTGATATATTACATCCCAATGAGTTTTATTTAAATGTAGGACTTACCACTGGCCACAGGCAGAAACGAGCTCTAAAAATAATCAGCTGTGTTCAACGAAGTCATTCTTCTCAGCCTCTATTCCATAAGTTAGGTATACTCAGTGTTTATCAAGTGAATCATCTTCAGACTGGTTTATTTGTGCATAGTTCTTTAAACAGAGCCCTTCCCCCTTTTTTTCATGACATGTTGGCCCACAATCACCAAATTCATAATTACCCCACACATATTTTCTGTTTGCTTAGACCACCCCTTTCCCGCACTTCCCAATCTCAGTTTTGTTTGCTCTACCGAGGGTCAAAGTTGTGGAACTCTTTGCCTCCACATATTTTGGAATTTTCTTTTCTGAAATTCAAAAGAGCACTGAAATCTCATCTCCTAGATCACCAATATTTCCCATATGGACTTCCTTTACAAACTGTGGTCTGATGGCTTGTTGTATTTTGTTATTGTATTTTCGTTTTATTATATATTCTTCCTGTCATTAGTTGTTTTCTCTATACCAGAAATCGTATGGCATGGGTGCCTGCTTCGGTGTCTATGTAGACCTGCTTGTGTGTGTTTGTTTGGGGAGGGGGGGGGGGATTTTATATTTTATCTTGATATAATATCAGTGTAATTTTGCTTTCTGGTGAATGCCACATGCAAGCCCCTAGAGGGTTTTTAGGCAATTCTCCTACACATCCCTTGTGGATTATATTGTATTATATATGTAATTGTTTTTATATGTGTAAATAAACAAACAAACAAACAAACAAACAAACAAACAAACAAACAAACAAACAAACACTATAATAAGTGTATTAACACATTGGGTGCCAACGACGAGAAATCTCGTTGTTGGCCGCTATGCGTTGAGTGCCAATGACGAGAAATCTCGTTATTTAATCGTTATTTCTTTTATTAGCGATATCCATTCATTTTTCATCCATCCAGCCTCACGTTATCATTGGGACTGGCTCTGAGCTCGAAAAGGGCAAATACCGCCCCCTATCGTCTCCCGGATGGTATTGCACCCATTGGAATGGAGTCAATGGAAATGCATGAGAAAAAAAAACTCCAGGCTCCACATTTTACTTCTGAGCCATGTAACCTGAGACTATTGCTTTCATTGAGGCAACCGAAAGCAGTGTGGATTATCTGTTTCGAGGTCTA